>NC_140237.1:25106998-25199498 GCF_949987555.1 Borostomias antarcticus
TTTAGCTCCAGATTTTCCACCATTTCCTCCAGGTATAATGTCTAAGACAACAGCAGCATAATATTTTATGTCAATCATCTCATAATCTCTAATCTCATAATCTTGAATCACCCCCCCCCCCCCCCCCCCCCCACAACTCCGCAGACAGCACAGCCAGCATATACGTGACCCGGAAGGGCTTCAGCAGGATGACCCAGGACGTGTACTTCCTGCCCATCGAGATCAACGACAACGGCGTGCCCCCTCGGAGCAGCACGAACACGCTGACCATCCGCGTGTGCAGCTGTGACAGCAAGGACACCATCCTGTCCTGCAACGTGGAGCCCTACATCCTCCCCGCGGGCCTCAGCACCGGGGCGCTCATCGCCATCCTGGCCTGCATCGTCATCCTGCTGGGTGAGGAACCGCCCCTCCACCACACAGTAGAAACCACACCTCCATCACACAGTAGAAACCACACCTCCATCACACAGTAGAAACCACACCTCCACCACACAGTAGAAACCACACCTCCATCACACAGTAGAAACCACACCTCCACCACACAGTAGAAACCACCCCTCCACCACACAGTAGAAACCACACCTCCATCACACAGTAGAAACCACACCTCCACCACACAGTAGAAACCACACCTCCATCACACAGTAGAAACCACACCTCCATCACACAGTAGAAACCGCCCCTCCACCACACAGTAGAAACCACACCTCCACCACACAGTAGAAACCACACCTTCATCACACAGTAGAAACCGCCCCTCCACCACACAGTAGAAACCACCCCTCCACCACACAGTAGAAACCACACCTCCATCACACAGTAGAAACCACCCCTCCACCACACAGTAGAAACCACACCTCCATCACACAGTAGAAACCACACCTCCACCACACAGTAGAAACCACACCTCCACCACACAGTAGAAACCCACCTCCATCACACAGTAAAACCCACCTCCATCACACAGTAGAAACCACACCTCCACCACACAGTAGAAACCACACCTCCACCACACAGTAGAAACCCACCTCCATCACACAGTAGAAACCCACCTCCATCACACAGTAGAAACCACACCTCCATCACACAGTAGAAACCGCCCCTCCACCACACAGTAGAAACACACCTCCACCACACAGTAGAAACACACCTCCACCACACAGTAGAAACCACACCTCCACCACACAGTAGAAACACACCTCCACCACACAGTAGAAACACACCTCCACCACACAGTAGAAACCACACCTCCACCACACAGTAGAAACACACCTCCACCACACAGTAGAAACACACCTCCACCACACAGTAGAAACACACCTCCATCACACAGTAGAAACCCACCTCCATCACACAGTAGAAACACACCTCCACCACACAGTAGAAACCACACCTCCACCACACAGTAGAAACACACCTCAATCACACAGTAGAAACACACCTCCATCACACAGTAGAAACCCACCTCCATCACACAGTAGAAACCCACCTCCATCACACAGTACTGCCTCATTATTACATGTTGAAATGCAAACAACACACAGACACCGATATATTTGCAAGTATACAGATTTTCAATTTGCTGGAGAACATTGTTTACAGTAAGCTGAGAGGACTACAATGAGTGTTGATTACTCAATATGCAACAGCAAAATAAAACAGTAAATTACATTCTGCACCTGATATTTAATTATGTTAAGCCAGTGTTTCTACCTATAGTGCTTAGTTGTCCTTAGTCAAACTATTTATACAACAGATGCTCGTTATTTACCAATTTTATTTTAGATATGAGGCCTATGCATGAAAACATCCATATTAATTACAGTAGCTGTTTGTTTTATGACAAACAAGACCAGAATAGCTGCATCACAAAACTTTACTCCCGCCTGTGAATTGTTTTTCACGCTCACCCATTAAAATTGTGACTCCGCTCTTCATCGCAAAGACACCTTTATATTTGCAGACACCTTTTTACAAACACCCTCATTGGAAATGAAGCCAGGGTCCATCTGCCAGTCTAGAAATAGTGACATGCAGCTCATTGGAGGACTGTGTGTGTTGTCTTGCTGCAGCGATCGTGGTGTTGTTCGTGGCTCTGCGCCGTCAGAAGAAGGAGCCTCTCATCGTGTTCGAGGAGGAGGACATCCGCGAGAACATCATCACCTACGACGACGAGGGCGGCGGCGAGGAGGACACCGAGGCCTTCGACATCGCCACGCTGCAGAACCCCGACGGCGCCAACGGCTTCCTGCCGCGCAAGGACATCAAGCCTGAGCTGCAGTTCCCGCTGAGGCCCGGCGCCCGGCCCGTAGCCAGCAGCGTGGACGTGGACGACTTCATCAAGACGCGCATCGCGGACGCCGACAACGACCCCACGGCCCCGCCCTACGACTCCATCCAGATCTACGGCTACGAGGGGCGGGGCTCCATCGCCGGGTCGCTCAGCTCCCTGGAGACGGTGACCACGGATTCTGACCTGGACTATGACTACCTCCAGAGCTGGGGCCCGCGCTTCAAGAAGCTGGCGGACCTGTACGGCACCAAAGACTCTGCCGACGACAACTCTTAACAAACGTTGCACCCCTGCAGTACTCCTCTCTCAACCACCCCCCCCCCCCCCCCCAACCCCCACACTTAGCCCCCTCTCTCTCGATTCCACCCTCCACTCACTGTGTGGTGCGTGACGTTTATTTTGTGTATACAACGAGTTCTTCTATTTATAGTAAACTTTGTTGTTTCGTATGTGTGACGTATACTTGCAGTATACTACGATACCTTTTGGGAGATTTGGGTGTGGAAAAGGTACTGAGAGAGACAGAGAGAGAAATACAAAAAAAAAAGATAAAACAAAATAAAAATGGACACTCTTGTAGGATGTACTGGTGTGTGTGTGTGTGTGTGTGTGTGTGCGTGTGTGCGTGCGTGCGTGTGTGCGGGTGGAGAATCAAGACATGCGTAATGTTTGTGGTGGGAGATCAAATAAGTGTTTCACTTTAGCTGTCATGTATTCGTAGGTTACTACAGGTTGAGGGGGTTGGAATGTGTATTTGTAGGTTATTACAGGTTTGAGGGGGTTGGAATGTGTGCGTCACAGAGATATGGAGTTGTTGATACTGTGAAGCAGAAGAACGGAGAATAAGAAGTGGTTGCCTTATATCCTTGGAAAAAAAAAAAAAAAAGAACTCAAGAGAACAACAACTGGGATCGGTCGCTCCAGTAGCAGCATCTTAGAGACAGAGTATCTCTGGTAAATAGATATTCTCTTTTTTTATACCCTGAGGAAGAAGGATTGGACAAGAACAGAGGCAGCATCCCCCCCCCCCACACACACACACAAATCCAGAAAGAGAGGGGAAACAAATCCCCTGCCCAATTCCACCAGTGATCAATCACATTGAGAAACCTGTGAGCCCTAAAATCGCCTTAAATGGACACTCTTGCAACGCAGTGCATTTTTTGTAACTTGAAAAATATACCCTAAAGCAAGCTAGTCCATATACCGTCTGTACAGTACAATGTGCAAATATGTCTATTGAGTATGAAACCTGCGCCTTTAGGTTCTTGTAAAATCTCCTTTTTAATGATATGATTATGATTATTATTATTTTTTTTTTAGTTCTCTTCAATCCTCTTTATATTTTTTTGGCGTATGTTATTCTCCTTTGTTGAGAAAAATAGCAATCTGTCTTGTCGCAGTGAATGACGCCTAATTTCTATGTGGATTTTATGGTACCTATTTGTACAATTTTAAAAGTTCTTATTTTAGTATACATGCAGATATCAGTATTTCAACATGTAAGCAAATGTTACAGCATCACACTTATATTTTATGAACATTGTACTGTTGCTTTATTATGTGCTTCAATCTCCGGAGCGAAAAACTTTTAAATAAATGCTCTTTTTATAAAACAATAGCTGTTGTTGATAAATATATGAAGAACAGTTCCCAGTGCTGATCGATACTGATCGGGTTGTGTAACAGCAGAAAGGCTCTAGCTAACTTTGGTTCATAAACCCAGACACACAAGATCTGCACTCGACAAAGACAAAATATTTCATCTGTTTTTGCAGACAATAGGCTAGAGCGTAATAAAAGGGGTTACACAATTCAATTACACACACACGCACGCACTCACGCACACACACACAGTCATATTTCAGCAAGACCTTTACAGTTCTGAAACCAGAAGTGAGTGACCCCCCACCCTGACCCTGTGGGTTATTGAGCTTTCCCAGAGACTCAGTCATTCACCCTCTCCAAGGGACGCAGCGCTGCAAAAGGTCACTGTGTACTTTGGAAATCAACGAGTAAAATACGAGCGGAGAAGAGAGGGATGGAGAGGGGGAG
Organism: Borostomias antarcticus; assembly: GCF_949987555.1. Taxonomy (NCBI): domain Eukaryota; kingdom Metazoa; phylum Chordata; class Actinopteri; order Stomiiformes; family Stomiidae; genus Borostomias; species Borostomias antarcticus. The sequence goes on from NC_140237.1 coordinate 25,111,350, forward strand.
CTGAACTTCCCTGCACCTGAATGAAGCCAGGCTGGTTACTGATTTCCCATGAGGAGGAAACTGGAGATAAACAGAAGAATGCTCAGCCTCATCTCTGTACACACACACACACACACAAACACACACGCGCAGACACACTCACATCCTGTCAACAGCTACCTTTAAAATCATCTTCACATGCTCTAATGGATTGCCAGCACACTCAAACACACTTCTGTCTGAGCTATAGAAAAACCACCCAACACTGAATAAGCTCTCAGGCCTTGGAGGAACAATAGAGAATTAAACCATAAACCTCAATGTCAGTTGTTGTTGTTGTTGTTGTTGTTGTTGTTGTTGAAAAAGATTCATTTCCCCACGTCTTATCACTCAGCTACAGTGTGCATTATAATCTGAAGAGCATGCGATGATGATTGACCAGCTCTATCTTCAGGGCCTGAATGAAAGACAAGGCTAACCAAATGAACACAGCGGAGCAGAGACCATTTAATCATAGTGATGTTGCTCTTCTCATGTTTTCTTTAAGCCCTAAGGCGCTGGCATCATGTCAAATCGGCAGATAGCGGTAGCGTAATCTAGAACGCAAACGCCGCAAACACGGGAATTCAGCATCCATGTTAAACTGTAATCAACAATATCTGCAATGGAAAAATAAAGAAATAAATCTAGCGCTCCTGGCCTTCAAAGGACTGCCAGTCTCTTTCCCGTGTCTTTCTCCCATTGTCGACACTGATTACCCCTGAGCGTGTTTGTTTAGAACAAGGACAAGTTGTCCACCTCCCACTGTGCTTTCTTGAATGTCAACCCTGTTTGATTCTGAGTCTGAACGTCACACGTCTTCACTGAAACAGCTGACAAGGAGCAATTAGAGAAGAAGCAGTTTGAAGGTCTCTGTGAACATACAGCAATAGTCCCTTCCTGTTTCTCTACCAGTTAATAACACAGATCCTACCGCAGAAGAGCAGAATGGAGGTGTTCGGTCAGTTAGCAGTTTGGGACTACAGGGTCGGGCTTGTTTCACACTAAAGGATCACCTATGGCACCGACGCAGGTGTGCGCCTGCTGCTGTTTCAGCGTGCGGAGCACCACGGGGCCCTTAAATGCCGTGTGATGTACGACGGCGAGTCATCTGGCTCAGGTGTGGGGTCCCGCCGAGCCGCCCCAGGGCGGCCAGCTGCTCCGACTCACCCTCCACTACCTGTCAGCGGGAGTGCAGGAGAGCCAGCCAGCCTCCTGACCTCTGACCACTCTCTGTACGCCCGGTGGAGGGTGTAACGGGGGGGGGGGGGGGGGGGGGTGTAACGGGGGGGGGGGGGGGGGGGGGGACCCTTGGCTGAACTCTCCCTCCATTAGCCAGGCCGTCTCAGGTGATTATACCTTCTGCCTGCTCCCTCCCTTCTCTCAACCCCTTCCTCGGGCCTCTCTAACGCCCCTCCCAGGGATTGGGCGACCCTACTCTCTGGAGCGCCGAGCGGAGAGGAGGGGAGGGGTGGAGGTGATGCTCTCCAGCAGGCGAGGAGATGCTGTCTCTTATCCCCGGGATCCATGAAGAGGTGTCCGGTTCGCACCGCCGGAGCCATGAATCAACAAGGCCACTGGCTGACACCACCTGCTGCTGCGCACATTAATGTGTGTGAGGGAACAGGCCAGCTAGACCAGAGGTGTGAGGGTCTACCAGCCTGGGGGGGGGGGGGGTGCAGAGTAGTGTGGGGAAGGGGGTGGTGCAGGATGGGACAGTAACTGGTGTCACACTGGCTTCATTCATTCATTCATTCAAAAGTTTATTTGGACAAGACAATGTGCACGTACATAAAATGTTCAAGAACATTAAAATGGACACACCAGATTTAGCTCAGAGCTACATTCCATCTGTAGTCCTACATGAAACATATAACAATAAAATCACATGGCTGTTGGACTAATGTCACCCTCTGCAGTATCGAGCAAGCTCACATTATGGTTAGGGGTAGGTCAACCACCTCTGGCATGACTGATGATGTGGATTCCAGCCCATGACTGTCCAGGAATTTACATCCAAACACCTTAAGCCTTTGTCTTTGTAATTTATCACCTCCCCCCAAGTCCCCTGCAAAACCCAGTTTCAGTCTAATGTAAAACACCAACTCTCCCCCCTTTTGTAATTGTAAACACACTCTGCATAGCTCTTCCTCATCTCTTTGTTTAAGTCAGAAGGGCCCCACCTTAGTCTTCCTCGTTTTGATTCAGACCTCTGTTTTCTTTGTTTTCTCATGTCACATGTTTTTACTCTTGGCCACGCCTGCCATTCATGTACAATGCAGTAGCCAATCACATCCTGGAAACACTGTACCTTTGTTTGGACTGTACATAAGCCACAGCCAGAAGTGACTGACTTCACTTCTCTGACAAACCACCTTTGTTTGCGTTGTTCAGGAAGTCCTTGCGCAAGTATTTGATTTCATTCAATAAACCAGACTCAACCTTTTGAACGTATCTTGGTAAATCTTTGGACTAGACAAGTCTAAAATACTATCACAGTTTGGCGAACGGGAATGGGAGCACTGCCTGCGTTTGCTTCGGGATTCCAGTGGATAGGACTGATCGGCAGACGTGTCGGTCCATATGGGCTTGGAAAATCAATTTTCTCTCTTGCGCCAGAGCGCTAGCCGAGATTATTTCCTCAGTTCTGCCACTGGATTCCTGAGGCTCACAGGTACGTTTAAACGAACCCTCTTATGGTTCTGAGTTTGTATTTGCCTTGATTTGGTTCAGTTGTGTTGGTCTGGATTGGTGAAAACAGGAACCCCAGCGTGGGTATTTAGTCCTACCGAGGGTAGGGCGAGCATGGTTGATGTTTCGTTTCCAGAACGATACCAACTAGCTTAAGCCTCATTGTTGATGTTTCGTTTTCAGAACGATACCAACTAGCTTAAGCCCCGTTGTTGATGTTCGTGTTAGCACGATTGCCGACTAGCTTCGAAGTGATTGTTGATGTTCGTTGAAGAACGATTACCAACGAGATGGTAGCTACGGGAGTGATTGAGAGTTTTTGCAATCCGCGTTTCTTGGAGAAACGATTTCCCCTTTTCCCGGGTGGCTTGGTGAACCTAACGAGCGTTAGCTTTGACCAAGTGGCTGTGCAGTGTTTGGTGGACCTAAACTAGGTTTAGCTCTGACCAGGTTGCTGGTGCAGCCGGGCATGCTTGTTGTTTGTAACGTGGGCCTTTGTTTCGTCTTATACGTCTTATGTTTACTGTTGAGCCTCGGCTCTTGATTGTATGTTTGTTATGCGCGCCATGGATCCAGGTAAAGTATTGTTTTGTACACTTTTTAGACTGTTAAAATTTCTGCTAGATTCCCAGTAGGCTAGCTAACTGGTTGCCTAGGAGACGCCGGAAAACAACTCCCGGTGATCCGCCTTGAGCCAGAGGGAGAACAAAGAGATTCCTGACTGAGTGAGTACTAAGCGAATTTAATGTCTTAATGTGTGTTTCTTTCGAAATTGTATTCTTTCCCGCCGTGAGTTAACCACAAGGGTTCCTTTCATTGCTGTTTTGGGGTTTTTTAGGCTGCGTCGTGATTTATTAGGGAGTTGTTTCTTTAAATTTCCCCGCGCTGCCAAAGACAACTTCCGGGTCATACATGCAACATTTTGGGATCACCACTAGGTGTCAATGTAACCCCGGCTAATAACATAGGGCTAGAGGAGGTCACAGGATTCTACTGCTAGCCTGAGAAGATTGTTGCGCTGAAGCATTACTCTGCGAGCGTTTGTTGGCAGAATTTCGTTATGTGCTAAAGCATTTTCGATTTCTTACATCCACATCTGACATTTTAGTGTTAAATTCTAAGATTCGGGCTCAGCTAGAGGGTTAAGGGAAAAGCCTGTTACTTCTCTAGACTGGTCTGTTTTTAAGATTTGGGAGAGTAGAACGAGAGAGTTTTTTTTTTTTTAGGTCAGGAAGGAAAGATAAGGAGATTCAGCAAACAGTCTCTCCGCCATTTCCCCAGCAGAATAACTCTGATTTAAAATTAGATTCCCCCCTCGACTTGTTGCGCCATTAGCCACGCCCCTTCTTTCTACGAGGTATTTGTCCGAACAGGTCCGGAAGGAAGAGCCTCCGATTTTGAAGTCGAGCGCCACCTGCTGGACTTCCTTTGAACAACCCATAAGGGTGATTTTAAACTAGCCAAGATAGAGAGTTTTAATTTTTAAGGGAAATAAACAGGATAAAATAGATGTAGAGGGAACTCAAAAGTCTGACAGGGTTGAATAGGTGTTTGATTCAGGAGTTTTGTTTCAATAGTCAATGAATGGCCATAAGCTGTTCGTTTTATGCATTTCTACTGTATGATCGTTTTATGCATTTCTACTGTATGAATTTTCATTCATATAATGATAATGTGTTTTTTTTTTGAGGAGCTGGCATTAGGCCTTCTCCTCTACTATTGAACCCAGTCTGTGTTTTGAGTCTTAATTTTCAGGTGCTATGGACCCTGGGCGGCAGGTCTTTGAGGAGCCTGGATCATGCCTTCCTGGGGACATTGGAACCTGCTGTTGGTCTGTTTAACTGTTGTTTGTTTTGTCTCTCTTTCTGATATGTAGCTTAAAACATAAGGTTTGTGCATAATAGTGGGGGGAATAGATAAGGGTTGCCAGTGTCTTAATCTGAATGCAGCATCTCATAACCCAATTTATATATATTTTAAATGAGTATGTTAAATATCTCATGTTTATAGTTTGAGGCACATTCATCGGGCCTGAGTGTTTTTTCTGAGTGGTATTTTACAGACAACTGTCGTTCCGGGAGTGATGGGTGAATGCCGAACCAGGAGACGGGCACAGGACACCGGAGGTTACTGGCCTGTTTCCCTACAGATGGGCGATCTGGGTTTCGTGAGATGCAGACCAACGCCATGTCACCAACTCACTGTGAGCGACAGATAAGTATGAAACAGGAGCAGTGCCCAAATACTCTGTCCTCAAATGCAGAAGAGGGAGGTTAGGGAGGGGGATTGGGCACCCCTGGACCTAGCCTCCAACAGACGGGGGCGGAGCCGCAAGGTCCCAACGGGCACGTTAAATCCTGCTATAGTGATGGGGAGACGACTGAAGGCCCCCGTGTCTGATGAAGTATGAATTAACATACTGCTCTGGTACCGTCTAGTCAGCACTGTGTCGCCGTTAAAGGGTTGGCACTGTGTGGTACGTGGACGACAGTCCACACCTAAGCAGAGGGGCGTTAGAGACGACCTCTGTGAATAGGCAAGGCTGGTGAAAACGGTCAAAGTTCTAATATTCATAGCACAAGTGGAATTAGGATCAGACCGTCGGTTCTGAGCTGGGTGACTAACAATCACTACGGTGTCCGGGATCGCTATCGACTGGGTCACCGGCCGGTCGGGTCGCATATGGCAGTAAGACCTGAGATGGCCGCCGCGCTCGGCTCAATGTACAGTCAGGCCACTACAAGCCAAAAGCGAATGCGTTAGTAGGCGAGTAGTGCTTCTGTGATCGGTGGGCTTTGAAAAGAAGACACCGGGAAGCAGAAGGCTGAGCTCTCATTCCAGGGGAGCCTGGCTTGAGGCCTCGGACGGAACGGGGTCTAGCCCGGGATTGCGCCCTGAATGGGAGGTCCGAAAGACTTAAGCGTTTAGATATACAAATTTTAGCTATACAAATGAAGCTTTGATGGAGTTTTTTTGATTAGTTAATTGTAAATGAAGCCAGTTCATTTTAGTGTCATTTTCTTTGACCCATATCTATTTTTATCCTGACTTCAGGAAATTTTTGCTTTCACCCTTAGGGGGTGTTGTTTTGTTGAGACGAGAATATGGTTATTTTCTTTTCATAAAATCGCAAGAGAACTGCTAGAGCCAAATCCAATTGCCTTGATCATGACTGGGGACTGGGCGTGTTGAAGTCATTCTAACACTGCCCCTGATGTCACTGTAGGCTACTGCAGACTGGCTCTAAATGACACTTGAACAGTCACCCTGTTTAAGTTTTCCTGACAGAATAACAACATTTTTTCCCCAAAGCAGGAGCTTGCGCTTAACCATGTTTCTGAGTATCTCCTACAGACTGTTGAATAACCGTTCCTGACCAAAGAAGGGAACAGGGAGACCAGACCAGAGGACTCTCTTTTGCTCTTCTGTTTTGTCTCTGTTTGTCTCTCTCATCTGTGGATCCACAGACGGAGCACTTCATCAGCCTGTGCTGGAGGCGGGAGCGCCGAGGTGAGCCCTCCAGCAGCACGACCCGGGCCGGCCCTACGTGGAGCAGTACAGGGATGGACCGGGTTCAGTTCAAGAGCCTACATTTCTGACCTACAAGCATCTGCTCCACCTGCGGAGAAAAAGAAATGAAGGACTAAGTGCACATTTCCACCACCAAACTAACCTGTATCTAGGGCCTAATGACAAACCTGTACTACCTCGTTCATGTTTTCATTATGCTTTCAAACTAGCCCACGGGCCAGATCATGTTTCAAAAACAGGGGTGGCGGAGGATGTTAACAGATGTCTCCAACAGAGTGAGGACCGCCATTTCCTGAGGCTAAGGAGGGGTTCCTGCATCACATCTCTCCTGGAGATTGGGTCCTGGTCCACGACCACAGACGAAGGAGCTGGAACTCGCCGAGGCGGCTCGGGCCGTACCAGGTTCTACTCACCACGCAGTGGATCCATGCAAGCCACTGCCGACGGGTCCAAGCAGCAGAGGACGGTCCACCAGGGGATCGCAAACACCAGGAGATCAGAATGCAGCTGAACCAGAGGGCTCAGAGGCCATAACCATGGGCCATCACACTGTCCTCTCCTCTGACGAGGAATCGGAGAAAAAAATGACCTTGCTGGTCACCTCCTCACAAGATGCACCACACACGCACACACACCTGCACACACTAACATTGAACATAACTGATTTCAAGCAACGCGACATTGAAGTTGCAATCTAGAAGAGAAGACGCCTTGCAATTCCCCAATGACATTCTATTGGCCAAAAGAGAAGTGCCACCTAAATGACTGTTGGGATACACTGTGAACAAGAGTGACCTTGACAGTCACCGCCACACTCTCCTCTCCTCTGATGAGCAATCGGAGACTGACCTTGCCGGTCACCTCCTCACAAGAGTGAATGAACTTTGAAATAATCTGAAAAATATCATATTTGTTTACAAGAATTGCAATGGTTGAAACATGAGTTGATAAATAAGTTTGGGTTTTTCCTCTAAATTGACCAAGAGGTTTTTTGCCCCTCTTACACTGGTAACCATTTTATCTTTTTTTTGCCTTGTTAAATCAAGTTTGTTTTTTGGTGAATGGTTGTCCACTCTTAGACTATAAATAGTATATAATCATGTCATCTTTTTTTTTTTATCTTGTTTCCTGTCAAATTTCTGAAACAAGGGGTTTTGGTGTGTGATTTTGCACGTTGAGAGAAAATAATTAAAGTTTCCACCTAGTGGAGAGATTATTTCCTTTCCACATGTATAGCATAGCTGACTGTTTACACTGTGTTTGGATTTTATATTTTATTTTTGTGTGCCTGTTCAGGCACAAATGAGGGATTGTCCAGGAATTTACATCCAAACACCTTAAGCCTTTGTCTTTGTAATTTATCACCTCCCCCCAAGTCCCCTGCAAAACCCAGTTTCAGTCTAATGTAAAACACCAACTCTCCCCCCTTTTGTAATTGTAAACACACTCTGCATAGCTCTTCCTCATCTCTTTGTTTAAGTCAGAAGGGCCCCACCTTAGTCTTCCTCGTTTTGATTCAGACCTCTGTTTTCTTTGTTTTCTCATGTCACATGTTTTTACTCTTGGCCACGCCTGCCATTCATGTACAATGCAGTAGCCAATCACATCCTGGAAACACTGTACCTTTGTTTGGACTGTACATAAGCCACAGCCAGAAGTGACTGACTTCACTTCTCTGACAAACCACCTTTGTTTGCGTTGTTCAGGAAGTCCTTGCGCAAGTATTTGATTTCATTCAATAAACCAGACTCAACCTTTTGAACGTATCTTGGTAAATCTTTGGACTAGACAAGTCTAAAATACTATCACATGACAAATAATACATGGAATTGTATTAAATTGCACGGTACGTGTTCACCTCACTGTAAGCGATCTCAGACCAAAGGTACCCATATAAATACTGTATGTCATTACAGCAGGTGAAAGTGTAGGAAGACGGTGATAAAGAGGGTTAATGAATCCCCACGGCCTTTTCACAGATTACTAAATACTTCCTCTGTTTATCTCATCATCCTCACAGTTGTCACTTGCCCCGGATCACCATAATAAATTATTCACCAGCAACATGGCACCGGCAGGAAGTCTGACCGTGGCTAACAGCCCAGCGTGTCTATAATTGCTCAAATATAATTGTGTATTACAATACTCGTGGGTGACCACAGAAACAGGAACACAACACTAGCTGTCAGCGTATAGACAAGCTGCAGTGCATTTTTTTCAGTTCTTCCCAGAAGTATTTTGAACATGGAATGATTTCCTCTCTGTGCTAATTGGTTGTCGGTCTGTGCAGCCAATCAAGAGCTTCCATCAAGGAGCCTTGGGATGATGATAGATAAACCATTGGATAAGAGAGTGAATGCTGGTGTAGATGCGATGGTGATGAAAGTAAATTAAACGTTTGCTTTCGCTGTCGTCATAGCTCACCCACTGTCCTGATCCTGATGAGTGGGCAGTCATCTAAATCAAGATTACCTACACAGTGAACATGAGTGATCAGTCTTCACTTGCAGAGGCATCTGCAGCTCTCTCCGCTGTGGTGTGAGAATGCCTTTAGCAGAGACATTCACCCTGCTGCGCTCCATTTAAGGTCAACACGGGGTGCTTGTGCCCAGCATGTGAATATTCACTTCTGCTTCCTCTCAACATCTGAGCTATTGATAACGTGCAGGGCTTCCATCCAGTTGTATGAGTTTATTAAATCACAATGGCGGGTGCTGTGTGAGCTGTGTTGGTGAGCCTTTGATGCTGTTTTGTACATTTTTTTCTCACTGTTCTTTGGTGCCCAGCTTTTTAGTTGTTATTTGTATTCTTTTCCTGAGAGGCAAGCTCCAAGATGATCTCACTGCTCAAAAGCAGTGCATCAAGAGATGAAGGGTATGGTAGCACTCACCACTTGAAAAATGACAGGGGCAGGTCTTCAATTTCACTATTTTATTGTTGGCAGAAATTGAGGACCTGCCCCTGTCATTTTTCAAGTGGTGAGTGCTACCATAGCCTCCATCTGTTGATGTGCTGCTTTTGAGACTTATGTATTTTTAGTTTAGCACCACAAGTCATTTGTTTCTGGGAAGGTGCATCCTACTCTCCAATTGTCAATAATGAACTCACTGCTATATGTCTCTATAAAGACATAGAACAGTTAAACCGTACACACGCGTCGTTATGTGCCAGATTAACCTACCTTTTTAGCCACTTAAGAAGTACGTACATCCACTTATGCAGCACATTGTAATACTATACATTCTCATCCCAATGCATTTCACGGTTAGGGTGAGGGTTTATCATGTAGCTCAGAGTGGTTCCGGTTAGGTTTAGGTCTTCTTGGCTTGGCATATCTTGGCATTTTTTTTGTAAGCCTTGATAAGAGTTGCAGCACCATCTAATTATGAACCACAATGTTAATTGCCTTTTTGTTGTGATAGTCATTGATGAAATCACCCAACACGGGATTGGAAGCGGTGACAGATGATAAGATTTATTTCACAGAGATACAATCACATGGAACACTCAGATGTTTCCCTAGTCTCTCTCTCTCTCCCTGCTTCTCTGCTGGCTGCGGCTGTGGGCGAAGACAAGGCCCCGAGTCTTCTTTCCCCCGCATGGTGTTATCAGCGTATCTGCCTGCTGGGAGCGGCGAATCTGTCCGGCCGAGTTGCCTGCCGTTTCCAAATCAAAGTCTCAAGGTTTGGTTGAGACGTTAAATAGTGTTCTCTCGCCTCACCCCTACGCCTAGGCTCGCCTGAGTAGGCCTAGTGAAGCCAGATTGGTCGAGGAGTGACCATACAGATGTGTCGCCTGTCACCCTAACATGATGTCTCAATCACCAATGGTTGTCAGTCCGGGTTGTGTCTGTTTATAGTGTCCCATAGAGTGTCCCAGAGGAGAGCCCCCCCCCCCCCCCCCTGTGGCCTAAGTGTGACCTCTTGTCATTCACTACCCCGAACGGCCACAGCAGCAGCATCAGCTGTCTCCCTCACTCTACTGACTACACAGTGTCCACGTGAAAACAAACAAACAATCAAATCAAATGAACAGCATTATAACTCTGTAGATGTTATATAGACATCTCTCCCTAGATTGATCACATGTGTGGAGACAGAGTGCATCCTGGGAACAGGTGTAAGTAGGCCAACATGGTCTTGATCAGTTACAGGGGGGCTTCATAGAATTATTTCTGTACCTACACACAGGAGAGATGTGGTGGTAGGAAAACAATTAGGATTCTTTTTCAATTTTGATTAACATTTTAGTTAAACATATCGTATCTCCCGGGACGCGAGACTCGCTGGAGGAAGGGCTAATTAAAACATATACCTTACAACTCTTCATAAGTAGGTGTCTTATGAATACTAATGGGGCTGAGGTAAAGGCAATATCTGACTTGGAAAAATGAGTTCACAAGAAATGCGTCTCACGATCAACACTTGATTTTTCTCATTAATTAATCATTTTCCTGAGAGGTTGCTTTGCAACAAAAATTAATTTCTGATGAATGTCATGAGGTAGAAAGTGTGATAGTGTGAACGTATCCAGTAGAAGTGCTAAAGGGTATTGAGTGATACTGGAGATCAGTGCACACCATTCATCATATGAATCATGATACCCTTTGAATCAGCCCATTAATTCAAATATTGATTAAACATGTGTAAAATACAATTGCATATTCATGTGGACATTCAAACGGACTATACCTCTGGCATGCCCTGATGCTCTAGATTGAGATTTCACAAGGTTATCTTAGAATAGCGGTCAATAATATTGCTCTATAGTCTACTATAGCTACAGTAAATGCTGCATATCGTTGAGACCGCCAGATAAACAGATAATGATTCTGTGAAGTATAGCACCTGTAGTGAAGGCAAATGGTCCCAATTGTAACCTTTTTAATTTATTTATATATATATATATATATATATATATAGGCATCCTAAAATGACTACTCATAATTAGGTTAATTAAAGCAAGTGTCCTATTATCTCCTCTCTGCATCAAGAATAAATATTCTCCTTTTACAATTAGACCAAATACACCTTATTAGTGGTTCAAGGACAGCTTGATACACAAACGCCATGATCTGTTGTACCTGAGCGAAAATGAAAAAAACGTATATAGCTCAATCTATCTTACTTAGCATGTACAGTAATACTCCCCATAGAAAGATACACAGTTTATCATCTACAGAAGGCCTATATACCCAATAGGAAATACAAGGAATTGATCACATTGGACATTTCAGTCATGCAGCCTTCCATTTGGCCTAGGAAGTCATGATTTAAGCAATACTACGCAGAATTTTAACTACACTCGTCCTCACTTGTGTTCCCCACTCGTGAACTCGTACCACTTGACCCTACCCCCAGTTTGCTCTGGAAGTCGGGGAAAAAGATATTCCCCAACTGTTATCTGAGGACGTGTTCATTCTCTCTTTTGTATGCAAAATACCGCAGTATAGTACTGTACATTATAGTACTGTACATTGTTAGAGGGTTTGGCAAACAAAGCTAGCTAATGTCCATCTTTGATCCAAGCTGTTGGTGATGTCTATCGCGGTTACCTCAGGGGTGACGTCGCTCTCCATCATTCCCAGATCCCAGCCCACCACTTCCCAGCCAAGAGGAATGCAGCATCAATACAGGCAAAGAACAAAGTAAAAATAAATTTTATGTGAACCAGGATGTTTGCAATCTCTTGTGAATAAGATGGGATAATGTATGCAAATTGCATGGAAATAGAGCGAAATGTGTTACATGCAATGCAACTTAGTGTTCAGCACAGCTTCCTTTTCACTTTCCAAATGAGTCTCTTAGACCTTGAAAGGACACAACACACAAGTGTATGAAATTCCTCAGAACACAACACACAGTGTATGAATCACCGCAGGACACAACACACGAGTGTATGAATGACCTCAGGACACCACTCTGTTGACAGTTGGGAAATGAGCCAATCAAATGTCCCTGTTGGAGCGCCAATGTTTCCTTTAGTGTTCCGGCTGACACAGTCACAAAGTCACACTGATTATGTTGCAGAGTTGAGAGCAGCAACTGGAGAAGTCACTCCAACAGCCGTGTTAGCCAAAGACTGCATACATCCTGTTGGGTAGCTATCATGGTAATAGGACAATGGTAATAGGAATAATGATTCATGTTTTACAGACCTTTTTTGAAAGACAAACATACTGCTATTTAGTTTAAAGGTCCTATTACATTTGATGTTGACAGATGAAGAACATACAGAGGTGACTGGACAGACTTGACTCCTTCACCATCTAACTCTATCTTTTCCCTCCCTCTCTATGTTTGAGAGAACAAAAGACACTGCTGGAAGCACTGGGTGGAGGAGAAGAGAGAAGAGAAGAGAGGATCGATTGGTTAAGGTCCCAGTTTAGCTGTTTCAGTCTTAGTAACTGAGCACCAAACCACTGCAGCTCTGTTAACTTCCACTCCAATGCACACCCGTATGACGCTGATATGATATATATATATAGTATATGTGTTTAGAGAACTGTAGAGAAGAGTACTGTTGGGAACAATTCAAGAAGAACAGGGGTCTCATTTATAAAGCTCACATATGCACAGAGGAATGCGTACGCCAATCCTGAGTAAACTTCGGGATTTATAAAAAACAAACTTGATGGGAGAATGGCGGAGAATGTGCTCACCTCCAAGCACACTCTGACCCATGCGTACGCATATTTCTGGTGAAATGAGAAACTTCGATCCTAATGGCAGAAAGGTGAAACCCGAGAAAGGCTTTGAAATTGACACCATAATGAACAATAAATATATCCGATATTGCAAAATAACCACTCAAATATGTTGCACAGTCCAACCGGGAATCATAATCAATTTGATCGGTCATCGCTAAACAATTGATTCATTTATTTATTCTCATATATAATTCCTGTATTTATTTATTCTCATAAATAATTCATTTATGTATTAATTCTCATAAATAATTCATTTATGTATTTATTCTCATAAATAATTCCTTAATCTCTTTATTCTCATAAAGAGCCTAATCATGTGGACAGCGTGATGTGTTCAAAGCAATCACTATAATTCAAATACTGTAGTGAATGACTTGTGAACCTGGATCCTCCTGCATATCCATGTCCCCATCCTTCTCCGACACAACTCCACTCAGGAGGGAATCCCCGATGTTGCCGGAGAGTGTCAGGGAATTTGTCTGGGGAGGACACTGTGCTTAGATAAAACCGTAAAATCCCAATTTTTGACAGTGTGTACAACTCACCAACAGTAGTGCTCTCATCAAGTTCTGGTTCCTCAAAGTCATAAATATTGTGAATGAAGTCCTCCCATTTTCCTTTTTTCGACTCACCATGTGGAAAGTACAGTTATTTAGCATGAGACATAGGTCCTTTTTGGTTGAATCCTTGGATACATCAAGTACCCTGGTGCCCCCACCAGAACACTTTCTCACTTGCTTTCCCTCATGGATCCACCCCTACTAAATTTTTCGTTTACTCTTCCTAGACTCTTTAGATCGATAAAAGCTTGATTTTCCTGCTTTTTTTGCAGGCCAAGGTTCCTGTTCAGATTCCTCAACATGGCTTCCTGTTGCTGTCTTCATTTTCTTTCACAGTTTTTCAAGTAGTTTATCCTTGAGCTACTGTCTTCTTTACGTTTCTGTTTGTTCAGACAGTATCTCCGTGTAGCAATCTTGTCCCCATACACTGGTATACAGCGTGCATCTTCTATTTCTTGATAAGGGATGTGTCGATCTGTGAAGAAGCATATAAAAATAGCAGAGCTAACTTTAAACTGAGTCAGTTTGTTTGTACTAGAGTACAAGTACTAATGCTTCACAGGCTGCTTTAGTTATTCATGTTTGTATCCGCTCATTACTCCAATTAGTTCTGAAAACCTCTAATGACCAGGGTAGGCTACATACTACGGCAGAGCCAGACATGAGTAATGAGACATGATCTCACCATTTTCACATATGTTAGTCTAGTCAGTTAAGTGAAAAAGAAGCCTCAATTCATCAAGAAAGGATGTGGTTTGGTGTACATAGCATCCTCCTTAATTATTATGAATTATGTGACTTCAAAACCACACAACTGACCGACATTATGAGTGGCTGTAGAGACACGTTTACACAACATAAACAGAGTAAGCAAGCTAGGTTAGCCATCATAGATGGAGTTCACCTTGTGTATAGACATCTCCCCCTCGTTACTGTACACAAAGTACTGCTAATGACTAATAGCCTACCTTAGTTACCCAAACGTAACAATCATTCCCTAGGGAAATGCTGTATGCGTTCTTGCCATGAAAGTCACATGGAATTTCCTTGTCTTGTTGCATTTGGCTAATGTTTTCTTCAGCAACACCTCGCTGCCATTTCCTCCGTTGCCCCCTCTGTTTTTTTCACAAAGGAATGACATTTACAGATTAACTTGTTAACGTTACATCTCCGTTAGTTAAGTTACCTTGGCTAACATTAGCTAGCTAGCTGGCTAACTTGCAACAACAATTCCACCATGCCAGTTAGCTTAGGCACCTTGCGAGATAACAAAAAGCAAATTGTAAAATCAAAAATGAATCTACTACGAAATGTCGTTAACTTATAGTTTAAGCCATTAACTTATAGTCTTGCTAAACAAGCTGATAGTTTACCTTTCTGCAGTCTTGCACTGGTTCTACTGAGTGGAAGTGCATGTTCCGCCTTTTCCATTTTTCTCATAATTAGGATATCTTTTCTCGTTATTAGGAGATTAGGAGATCTTATCTAGTAAGTATGAGATTTTTTCTCGTAATTACGAGATCTTTTCTCGTAATTATGAGATAAGGATCTCGTAATTACGAGATCTTATCTCGTAACTACGAGATCTTTTCTCGTAATTACCAGATATGGATCTCGTAATTACGAGATAAGGCGTCTATTTTTTTTTCCTTTTGTGAACGCAATGTGCTTCCGTAAATTGGAGGTGTTTCACTGGCCATTTATAGCCATTTATGGGCGTTAAGAGGGTGGGACAAAACGCACGCTCACGTGCGCCAAGTTGATTGAGATTTATAATGGGGAACCGGCGTGGGACATGCGTGCGCACTTCGTTATAAATCGGAAAATCGCTGTGCGTACCTTTTGGAACTTGTGGATGTCCGCAACCCTTAGTATGTGAATCCTGAGCAAGGTTTTATAAATGAGGCCCCAGAAGAGGACCGTTTCAATTGAAAAGGACATACACATAAAGTAACATGTTCTGGGTGTACAGGTTTCAGAACAGAAGCTGGTGCCCTGCTGACAGAGCTGTCCTGTGGGGGCCAGAGTGACTGACTGACTGAGGGGTGAGTAGAGCTGCCTGTTAGCCAAGCGTGGGTCTCGGTTTGTGGATCCTGGTCCCTGGCAGCAGGTCCACCCAGCTCTGGCTGTGGCATTGTTCATCAGAGGCCTGGCTGTCTCCCTCGGCCAGGCTGGGTACAGATGAAGGCTCCTCCACAGATGTGGGTCCAATCAATAACGGGATTATTACCTCAACTCCCTCATTGTGACCTGAATAGGAACGACTTGGAGGGTTTGGGTCTAAAATGTAATCTGCACTGTTGTTGTTGTTGTTGTTGTTTTTGTTGTTGTTGGTGGTCATTGCCTCTGTGTTTTATTGTTCTCTTATTTGTTGGTAATACCCTTTGTTGTGTGCTTTGTTTTTTGACTGTTGTTTATTTATTCTTAGTTATAATTTGTTATGTACATCTCAGATCCCTTTTCTCTTTACTGATAGAATACCAAACAGAAAAAAAACATATTCTTTTTTATTTTTTTATTTTACTGTTATTTATCCAGGGGAACTCATTGAGACCAAAGTCTCGTTTTCGATGGTGTCCTTGTTACACAGCATTGGAAAGTGCTTGTAGTGATGGCAGCTTACATGAAGACAGTCTTAACTCAGAGAGTCAAATCCAAAAGTGATTCCATCATTAAGCTTTTCTGACTGAGACAGAGCTGTTCACCATTCTCCCCATGTCTCTTATCAGCAGGGTTAGGGCTGATCTCTGGCACCCCATCTGTCTTCTCATTATCACTCCAACAGTACATTGCTGCACTTTTGTCTTCAAAAAGCCCCATTAACAACTCAAGCTGGAAATCACACACACCCACACACGTCTAAATTACCAATTAATGAACATAACTATTTTCAGCCTCATATGTACCGTCATCGTCATGTTATTCACTGTCTCGTTAGATGAGACAGCATTCACCATGAACTGACAGTGTACGATATAGCCAATATGTGAGAACGGTGTGTATTTACTGAGAAATATTGAAGGTGATGGACAATGCAGAATGACGGCATTCTTCATTTTCAAAAGGGCCTGGCTTAAGCAAGTAAGAATCCCCTACTGTACACCTTAAACCAGTTATTTTTAGGGCGTGGTCACACTTACAGCAAGCACTTGAGGGTGGAGAAAAGGCTGTGGTGGATCCACTTCATGTCCATTGCAACAGCACTAGATGTGCCTGGACAAATGTTGAGCTAATTTGACCCTGAGGCACCTGGAGTGCTTCACACAAATTGCTCAACTGCACCTTAGGAAGAAGCTTGATGTTGCGCTGTTGCCACTGTAGCCATTTCCCGCATTGACAATAATAGCAAAACAGGAAGTACGGGTACAACAAAGCAGTAGGCTGTAGTCTGACCACAGCCGTACGTATACCACACAAATCAGCGAAAGCACTTGCTACATTCGGTACATCAAATGCACAGCAATAAAGAGAAAATAAATCATCAGATTGAACTGTATATTGACAACAAGCACATCTGTGAATCTGGGATCGGTCATGTTAGCACACATCTGTGCTCCATGCATTCTGTCTGATGTTTGCCGCACAGCACCAGCTGGAGCGCTCTGATCAAGGAGATCTCCCAGACACCCAGCATGTGGGAGTCATCCCAACCAGCCCACTTCCTCCTCTCAATCTCATCCTCACAAACAACTTCTTGTTCAACAGATGTGGATCTCTCCCCTGCTTCTTTCTCTATTTGCTGCTTTCTTGATAAGATTGATCCCCCCCCCCACCAAAGCCCAGATAAGAGTCTGGACGTTATCAAGGTGCTGTTTCCCCAGTGGCTCTCTTAGCTAATACCAACATGCTACTCCTAAGCAGCTGATCTTGAGAGAATTTACACCTGGAGGGGCCAACACATGTTATCTGGTATTGGGTGTGTTCATAGAACATGCTTTGGCATTATGGAGGGTACATTCCTGTTGTACCTCAAAATCGGCTTTCACGCCCAAAAACTCATTCTCTTTTTGAAGATGGAAAATAATGCGAAAGAATATGCCACATCATAAATCAAGCCTACCTATCCTATCACAATATATTAACACATGGAACACACTGTTTGAAACAAGGCCTTTTGATTTAGCAATCAAACACTGCACAGAAAAGAAATTGTATACAAACATCTCCTCAAGAGCTTTGTCTGAGAGAAACCATGTTGTAGAGAAAGCCACATCTTGCTGGAGTGTTTATCCTCCATCATCTCTCCAGGTAGTTGGCTGGTAATCACCTCCTCTCTCCACCTTCATAACAATATCTCAGAGAAATGGACCAGTCATCTATTATGCAGTCATGCTCCACAAGTTTAATTAGAGTTAGCATCCACTAAGCCTCATCACAGAATTATCATGTGTTATCTAAACTGATTAAATACGCTCTCTCTAAACTCCACTGAACCGTAATGTACAAATGGAATGTTTACCTGTTGTTTGATCCATCGAATTGAAGTATTTTAACATGTCAAGATCTCCTGTCTCCAGAATTATTACAGACATTAAGTCCAACAATATCATTGTGTAGCATTGAGGAAACTGTAATAAATATATTGGTGGATTTATGAAAACCTTTGCAGTGGCAGCCATATGAATTTACCATTAGCTGTGACCATGGGGTCATACAGTATCACATATCAATAACCATAAAAAATAAACAAACACACTTACACAATGGAGGCATGTCTCCACTGCACAGGCTACTAAAACGTCTGAATATAAGGAAAATGAACGATTTAAAAAAAAAAAAAAAAAAAAGATTTGTCCATTCGCCTGATCAAATGTTTACATTTAATAAACCATCTGCCCAGGGTTAGTGAATTTAGGAAGGAAGGAAGCACCCAAGCAAGCAAGGTTTCTATAGGTAAAAAGCCCCTGAAGGACTGAAAACACAACAATCTCTCTTTGAGTGAAAGTCCTTGGAGTTCCAGGAATGTAAGGAAACCCTGAGGTAGATAGATAACTCGGAAACATCCCAAAATGTTGTAAACTGAACCATGAGTTTACCACCCACGCCTATCATTCACAAGTTTCAGAGCAAAATTTCATTTTAATACTCATTTTATAATCCATAATGATCTAATTCATTATTTAAAGATTCATCAAACATTCAGAGATTTAACATATTTTCTTAAGCATCACCAGGCTTTATACTCACGGCAGGCCTAGTCTAGTCTAGTCTCAGGCCATTTCTAAGATACTTTGAGTTTTAGCAATTATCCAGTATAATGCATTTTAATCTGCTAACTAGAAAGGGTGCTCAGAGAGCACAGAGCTCCACCCATTAATGCATTTTGTTGGTATAATCGAGTTGAAATGGTTCAACTCACTTCTCAGTATAAATATAGCACACTTGCACCATTGAAGACTTGGTGGTGGTGTAACTGATTGTGGTGTTTATGAGAGGTGGTCATGTATGAACACAACTGAACCTATATACAGAAATTAAGTCCAGTGTGCATTCCTCTGGGGGGTAAAAAGGACGGGCACTAGCCCAGTGTCTATGCCTCTGGGAGGGGTAGAAGGGCACTTGCCCAGTGTCCATGCCTCTGGGAGAGTGTAGAAGGGCACTTGCCCAGTGTCCATGCCTCTGGGAGAGTGTAGAAGGGCACTAGCCCAGTGTCCATGCCTCTGGGAGGGGTAGAAGGGCACTAGCCCAGTGTCCATGCCTCTGGGAGGGTGTAGAAGGGCACTAGCCCAGTGTCCATGCCTCTGGGAGGGGTAGAAGGGCACTAGCCCAGTGTCCATGCCTCTGGGAGGGGTAGAAGGGCACTAGCCCAGTGCTCATGCCTCTGGGAGAGTGTAGAAGGGCACTAGCCCAGTGTCCATGCCTCTGGGAGGGTGTAGAAGGGCACTATCCCAGTGTCCATGCCTCTGGGAGGGGTAGAAGGGCACTAGCCCAGTGCTCATGCCTCTGGGAGGGGGTAGAAGGGCACTAGCCCAGTGTCCATGCCTCTGGGAGGGGTAGAAGGGCACTAGCCCAGTGTCCATGCCTCTGGGAGGGGTAGAGAGCACTGGCCCAGTGTCCTGTCTCTGGGATGGGTTCTAAATTGGCTTATGCTACACCCCTTCATCGAGTTTCGTGAAAATCGTTCTGGTAGTTTTTGTGTAATACTCAGATATTATTTTGTTGTACATGCATATAAACAGTTGTTGATATATCTAAAGCTGACTTGATTCCTCATTGTAACAAAGAGCCAACTTTCTCTAAAGAAAACCTGTGACGAAATTCAAGAGACTAACGCCTTAACCGCTCAGCCACCAGGCAATGCGTAAGCCTGGCAGAAGAAGTAAAGACTATAAAGGGTTTCCGAGCATGAATGTGTAAGTTGATCAAAATTAATAGATAGATTATAAAGCAGCACGGTTTGACTGTCCCTGTCTTTTTTCCAACACTTTTTTCATATGATATCAGAGTGCATTTAGTGCAAAATAGTTTGTGGGATGTTCCAAACGCTCTGATAGTTTTTGTATAATCCTGCTATGTGACGGATAATACTGTTTTTTCAACACTCAAATTAAAAAGAACACAGGGGCAAAACCTCAGCCCAGATGTCTACTGTAGGTAGCTTCTGATTTATATGTAGGCTAATATCACAGGATCCAGGCTAAGAAAATGTAACTTGTCCTAATAGTTTTTATCTGATTAGTTTTTCATGAAACAGATATGATTTTGTTTTACATGCATATAAATATAAGAGAGACCGATTCCCGCATTAGGGTTAATACTAGTAAAAGGTAAAGCACACCAATATCACTATAAAACGAAAATGAACATGTTTACTAATGTTAGCCAATGGCCAGTTTGGCCACATACCTGTAACATGCCCGTCTGCCTCAAAAATACATTTACCCGACTCACTGACTGACTATCACGACTATCCAGTGCCTATCGCGTGTGCGTGCAGGTGTGTTCATTTTGCGTGCGGGTGCATTTGTTTCGCTCACAGTGCGCGTGCTGCGGTAGCTAGGAAAACAAGAGAGAGGGTAGGCAGGCATCGCCCGGGAGTAACAAATTATTTTCCAACCTGATATTTTGATTCAATCAAAATATGTTAGGCAGGGCAGGCCCTGCGCAACAGGAATTTATTTATGAGAAAGGTAAAGCCTGCAGAAAAAAGGCACTTCTCTATGAGAGGCGAAAAAGGCAGGGTCCTTCGAGGTCTATGGATGCACTGCCTGAGCAAAACCCTTACCATTCTCACATTACTACTGTATTCTGGTCTAGTCTTAAACATAAATTAATCTGGAGCCTGCACAATGAGTTTAGAGAATTTCATTGGCAAACATAAATGAGAGATTAGAAATGATTTACCATATTTGGCCTTGGACAAAGACAGTGCTTTACTTAAGAAGGTTCTAAAGCCTTTAGTCACCAGTACCATTACTCTAATACATACCCATCATGAAATTACTACACATGATGATTGATGGATTTTATTCAAGGACATACAGTAAACAGCCACATGTATGTGTATATAATTTGTTTCTTATTGTGAAAATGACTTGAATGTATGTCACTAATTCTCTCCTGGCTTTTATACTGGCCAATGATCAACATAGTTTGTTGGTGATTAAAGCTGGTAATGTATTAATAACCATTAGGTAGAAAATGCAATCCATCATAACTAACATATGCAGAATTAAAGCACAGGATGATTGATTTCAGGCTAGCTCATATGACCCTGGCGCTAATGGCTAAAACAAAGCTGCTGTAAGACATGATGAAACGAGTCCCCTTTGTGAAAAGTAATTTTTCAGCAAGGCATTATTTCACGCTCTGAGTAGTCAGACAGCATTTCCTTATCCCTTCCTCTCTGAAGAAGGAAGTTTCATCTCTTGACTCATTGACTTTGTTGTGCTCAGTCAAAAATGTGTCTAAAAGTTCCCATGTATTTAAATATATTATAGTCTATAACTGTAATTTAGAAGTGAGTTGTGCAAATGCCAAGGTGACTACCTACCAATGTATATATTCATAGGCTACCACCAGCATAGAAGGTTTATACTGTACCACATGTATGCCCTTACTGCACCCAGACTTCACTCTCAAGATTCCTTTATTTGTCACATGTAATATATGGTGTACAGTCACAGATTCAAGATCACGCTTGATACAGATAAACAATAATACTCAATTCCAAAGTACATATTTACAAGTTAAGTACCCTTAATATACAGTATAAAATGGATTATGTATGTGCTAAATCATATGAGTAAATAATTAATAAATAACCCGGGGGGTGTATGATATTGCATTGTAAGTGGTTGTGTTATGTATATATCCTGCTCCCCTGGGTATAGTGTTAGGTTAGATAGGGTCATTCAAGAGCTGGATGGCTTGCCAGATCTCAACGGCTATCCAGCAGCTATCCAGTTCGGATTAACTCCTCAATAAGAACAAATAGGAGTCCTTTCCCTCTATCTCTCTCAACCAATCTGATGCATGGCTGCTGGATTAGTGCCAAAAATACTTCTCGGTTCAGAGAATACAAACCTATTATAGTCGTAATCCCACAGCAGACTGAAGATGGAGGATTCTGTTCTGTCAGTGTGAGATGGACGAAGGTAAGGCCTGACTGAGTGAGAGCTTATATGATGGATATTGGTTAGTCTGGCGCTTACGTCACTGCCTGAGTGCTGGACCAGGGTGTCCTGCAAATCGACACCAAAAAAAAACTGTTCAGAACCATTAAAAATGTGTTCAAAGGTGATCTGATTTGGAAGAAGAAAGAAAGTTTGAAGTAAATTTACGAAACGCCGCATTCATATTCTAGCAGCATCTGGTGATCGCTCGTCAATGGAGCAGGCCCCCTGAGTGAGGGCGAGGGTCATAAATAGCCATTGTCAGATCCAAAGTCTTTTCAAAGCAGAAAAAAAAAGGTTTAGCTTCACAATTCCATCTTCAAACAAAGTGCCCATGGCTGCGCTGAGCTAATCCCTGTGTATCGATGTGACAGGGAAAGCATTGTGACACCGGCCTCCTCTTCACCACCCAGGCCCTCTACACACTGCCAACACTGCTTCCCATCACAGGGGTCCGCTGTCTCATTTATATACTAGCTCTGATATATGGCCTCTTTTCTTCTCAGGGCTAAAATGATTTGTACACTGAAGCATTGACAAGCGAGAACTCTTTTCATATCCACTTGTATTGGAGCCCAGCCATCTATCCCTAATTAGCTGTCTTTGTATATTCTTTTGAAAATCTTAACTCAAAAGAAAGGATTACGTTAGAGAACACGACTTGGCTGGTGAGTTTTGATGGTTTTTCACATCAAATATAATCAGCACTTTGTAGTAGACATGTGTGTTGATACGACGGGAGACTGGAATATGGGGGGTTGAAGGTTTGAATGCTGAAGGTTGGGGGTGCGAGGACATATAATGAGGATCCTGATCACTTCATTCGCACTCACTCCAGTCCATAATAATGGTTAATGGTTACTAATTACCAGTTCAATGGTTTGGCATCTTATTTATTCCACTGGGACTTTGCAACTATAATAGTCACTGAATGAGGATATCAGGAGTAAAAAATAAATAAATAAATACACATAAAAAAGGGCAAGGGCATATCGTATTTAGGGCATATTGTATTTTGCCTGCTAATTAATTGCTGTTAACGGATTCAAACCGCAAGTTCTGCAGGAGAATGAGTCCTCTGACAACCACCATTTAAACATTGTCTTTGTACTTTTGTTTTCTTATACAAGAGCAGTGCAGTATACTAACTACTATTATACTATCAACTATTAGACACATAAAACTGAATTAGAGAATCCTATTCTCTAATTCAATGCATTTGGATTTGGGGCTGGGATTCAACCCATAGTAGCTGGGCTTAAGGAAAGGGTCGGGAACCTGACAGCAGGAGACATTCTTTAGCATTTGGGGAAAAAATGTATACCTCGGGCGCCACAATGGATGGAAAGGATGAGAAGAAAAACCAGCACAGTCTTGTGAAATCTGTGTACAAATGACACAAAATAAAATCAGTGTGCACACTACCAGATTCAGAGTTTGGGGTTGGTTGATTACTTGAAACATGTGATTCAAGATGGGTATTTTATTTGCTAGTGCTTTTAGGGGTGGGTCCGATGGGTCTCTCACAGCCACAATGACCACACTGGTGCAATTTTAGACTGCAAATTTAGATAGCTACCGTACTTACTAGCTAGCTAGCTTGCTGCTAGCATTCTAGCTAGCTTGGTGCTATCATCACCGTGGACACAAGCACCATTCACATGAACACAAGGGGGAGACAGGTTTACGAGGTTGGACCCAGGAGTTGAAATAATTCGTAAAACGCAGAGTGGGCGTGTCCTGGAAGCATGCGGGTGCGTAGGGGAATGGCTTCATGCTCACTGCCCGCGCGCCTCTATGCATTTCACGTATCCGTGGTATTTGGACCACCGGCTGCAACCCGCCCGCGGTGTCACCTGCATGCAGAATTCAACATTGGTGCATGGATTGCACGCTATTCTGGTTTGTTTATGTGATTTGTATGCATGGGCGTGACTAGGTTGAGAAAAACACAGTGGCAAATCTCAATATTGCTCTTCTGACTGTGAGAGAACTTCTCCCAATAGACAAATATACTGGCAGAAGACAACCCAGCTGTGTTAGCTGTGTTAGCTCTGCACGTTCTGTGACATGTCTACACGTTTCTCTTGCTTGGGGAGTTTTTATTGTAATATTATTTAACTTCAGTAGCTGGGCTGAGGGGCCTCATACTGTGAACATCTCTGCTGGTAGCCCACTGACAGTATCATTCAATTAAAGGTAGGCTAATTTTTGTGTAGATCTGGTCTGGTTCGTCTGTGGCGAACCTGGAGTGTGGGGATGCAGAAGGGTCTCTGAGAACATGAACAACACTCATATACATTAGCATTCACAGTGGTTTTACATTTACATTGGTTTTCAAGACATTTTAATGGCACTCAAGTTGGCTTTACCACCTTCCTACATTCAGTTGTGCTTGATGTTGATGCCATGGCTAATCTCTAGATATGAAGTGTTGTATGAGAGGGCTGGTTTATTGGATAGAGAGATTACTGATCACTACACCAGCGCTACTGTGCTGAATAATACCTGCCTCCCTCACTATTGTGAACAACCACTGCTGCATGCAGATATCTCAAACTGTATCACAGTTGGCTTTTTAAAGTTAGTGCTAAAAGCTAATTCGCTGTGATGAGCTGATTCTACAATTCCATGTGATCTATACTTAACAGCAACAACTTAAAGTGCAAAGTTTCAGTGTTCTTTGATTTAAACATTTTGTTCGACTGATAGAGGTCTGACTCATTTAACTTCAAAGCCCACCATAAAACATACATCTATGATTGTTTCAAACAGACTGCTTTGATTAAGTTAATCACTGCATGAAAGACATACAGCAACAAAGGCATTCATGTGCTGTGGATCAAAGGGGAAATAACTGCTTTTAAAAGTCATAAATGTACAGTGCAATAACCATTATTTTCTGATGCAATATTTTCTGTGTTCAGCTCTAATGAGAAAACAGTGGATGAATCTACTGTGTTGTGAGGAATGTTCAGAAATGCATGCCCACAAATGACAATTGAATATGTAAAATGTTTAAACTGTGGAGAATCCCCTCCCCAAGTGAAAACAAGGCAGGGATTCTAGTACAATCATCTCTACCAGGAAACAAGGCTCCTAGTACCTCAATCTCTACCAGGAAACAAGGCTCCTAGTACCTCCATCTCTACCAGGAAACAAGGCTCCTAGTACCTCCATCTCTACCAGGAAACAAGGCTCCTAGTACCTCCATCTTTACCAGGAAACAAGGCTCCTAGTACCTCCATCTCTACCAGGAAACAAGGCTCCTAGTACCTCCATCTCTACCAGGAAACAAGGCTTCTAGTACATCCATCTCTACCAGGAAACAAGGCTTCTAGTACATCCATCTCTACCAGGAAACAAGGCTCCTAGTACCTCCATCTCTACCAGGAAACAAGGCTCCTAGTACCTCCATCTCTACCAGGAAACAAGGCTTCTAGTACATCCATCTCTACCAGGAAACAAGGCTTCTAGTACATCCATCTCTACCAGGAAACAAGGCTCCTAGTACCTCCATCTCTACCAGGAAACAAGGCTTCTAGTACATCCATCTCTACCAGGAAACAAGGCTCCTAGTACCTCCATCTCTACCAGGAAACAAGGCTTCTAGAACATCCATCTCTACCAGGAAACAAGGCTTCTAGTACCTCCATCTCTACCAGGAAACAAGGCTTCTAGAACATCCATCTCTACCAGGAAACAAGGCTTCTAGTACCTCCATCTCTACCAGGAAACAGGGCCATCAAGGTTCGCCCATCATCACTTAGGATAGAAGAGATTGTTTGCCCATAGTGCTTTGTTTTGCTCACAGAACCCTCATGGGCCAAAAGAATAGCCTAGGAATATGGCCAAGACTCTCAGCTCTGATGCTGTTCAGGGACACCTACTGTACTGTAGAAGTGCGATCCCAGAAGTACAGTCACTTTAATTTAATCGCTTTTTAGTGATTGTATTATACATTCCATCCGTCCTCTATCTGTAGCCAAAAGCCTTGCCCCTCATCACTGAACTCAAATCTCAGCAAGTTTGTACAGACGTTTGGCAGCTATTTGATTTAACAAATACTTTGTGATAATGTAAAATATTATATGTGGGTTGCCATGCAGAATAGTTCTCATTAAAAAGACAGTAAAAACAATAAAACTGAAGTGGACTGATTTTCTTCTGCATCAATATGAATGTTGAAATATGTGTAGGCCTGTGTGTAATGAAGGTCTCTAAGATAATATGTAGGCCTATAGATGGTCTTAGTATGGTGTATTTGGCTTGAATGAAAACTATGCATGAGTTTACAAGGATTGACTGGTACAATGAGAAACACAGGATGAGATACAGCAGGCCATATTACTGTTCCATAATCACTCATGGGTACCAAAAATAAATAAATAAATAAACTGGGACGAGAGTATGGAACCAATAACATTCATTAACAAAAGCTGTAAAGCATGGTAAGATCATTTCACAGTATTAATTTACAAAAGCTGTAAAACACTGTAACATTTTAAAGATCATTAGAAACCGTGCTGCTGCTTCTGGTCGCTCAGTAGGCAAAACAGTCACAGCAGCTAAGGCTGAAAGAGCACTGACTCTGGATTCAGCAGCAACTAATTACACTGGACAGACATCCACAGTACAGCTCTATGCAGAGCAGATCCGTTCTCAGATGTTTACCAGTATGAATTAAAGGGGAATTGAGCTTGGAGGACAGGGAGGCTGGAGGACTCAGGAGCGTGAGGGACAGGGGAGGACCAGGAGGGGTAGGAACAGCTGGGAACTAGAGGCTGGAGTAGATAACGGAAGGGAACACATTCATCAATATCTGTTTATTCGCCATGTACATGGTTTACACATACTAGACATTTGACTAGGGTAATGGCATATGCTGATGCAGACAACATAGGACAGGGTGCAGGACAGGACAGTGCAAAGACATGCCAGTGTGAATGCAATACAAAAACAGTGCAACAATATGACACAAACACAGTACCACAAAGACACAGGACAGAGGAGGAGAACATACGGGGCAGAGAGGAGGAGAACAGACACCCACAGGACAGAGAGGAGGAGAACAGATACCCACAGGACAGAGAGGAGGAGAACAGATACCCACAGGACAGAGGAGGAGAACATACGGGGCAGAGAGGAGGAGAACAGATACCCACAGGACAGAGAGGAGGAGAACAGATACCCACAGGACAGAGAGGAGGAGAACAGATACCCACAGGACAGAGAGGAGGAGAACAGACACCCACAGGACAGAGAGGAGGAGAACAGATACCCACAGGTAGCATTAACTCATGTGTGTCTTTGTCTTTCCTTATTGTGTGTACTTTCAGTGACCCAAGAAGTGGAGGGAATGTTAAATACTTAAGTAAAGTTTATTTTTATTTTATTTTTTTGGTGCCTCTGGTTTTAATTATAGATAATGCATTTTGAATGAATAGGTTGTGTTGTATATCTAGGTGTCATTTTAGTATGAATTTTGCCCATTCACCAAATTATGATGTGGTAGCCAAATTATAAATGCATAAGAGACCACAGGGCTTTGGTGCACTCTTTAGGCCACACACCTGTAAGTGCCCCCACTCCCTTTAAATGACTTTGTGAGTGACTGACGTTGATCTCTAGACCATGGCTAGACAGTTGCGTAAAAAAGTTGGTAAAAAAAAAAGGACCTCCCTAATTTTTAAACCCTGGCTACGGCCCTGGGGAGGATCACTAAAAACCATGCTGCTTGTGGTCGGTCCACCAGGGAAAACCGGTCAGTCCACTAGGGAGAACAGGAGAGAGAAAGAATGTTGTTCAAGAATGTTGTTCATGTTATCTATCAATGACAGCATTTATGAAATGTGTTCAACATCTAATCATTGTCAGAAACATGATAGGGGAACTCATTCATTTATTTATTTGTTCATGCATCCATCCTTTAATTCATTGAATAATTCATTCATTCACTCACTAATCCCTTGACCCGTCTACCCCTTATCACAACACGTCTCCCGTTTGTTGGGTGTTGGGAGTTGGTAAGAGTTTAGGCTTTAGACAACGGCCTAGCTCGATATGGATGGCATCTGGCTATTAGACAGCTCAGTTGGCTACAAAACAGAGCTAGCGATTACAGTACACATTTAAAACTGATAACTAGCATTAACTAATATTAGCCAAAAAAGGAGGCAATTAAGCCTCACCCACGCCTGTCTGGGTAAGTCCATTGGCGGCCGGGATTAAATCACAGAGTCTGGAGGTGTTTGCCTCCCACTCCGCACGCCAGATGTTGTCCGCAACAAGTCGAGAAGCCGCGGATTGTTTTGCAGCTGCTATTTCATTGATAGCCCTTCTCAGTCCTGTTGTCGCATTCCGCTCGCTCATGCCAGACAACAGTCCTTTCCCGCTCCATTCACTTCGCCGTCAAAATAAATAGGTGTCGGCCTATTTAGGAGAGGCACTCATATTTATAAGTGTCAGATAAACATGAAACTTCACTTACCTAAGCAAAAGGGTCTATTTAAACAAATGGTGGGTTTTGAAGCCTTGGCGCTACCATTAAATAACTTATTTAGACGCGTTCTGTCCGAGTGAATTTATTTTTCCGAGGTAGTCTTCTTCTGTGGTGGTGGCGGTCTCTTTGAAGCTTCAAAGCACCGCCAACACCACAGAAGAAGACTACCTCGAATATTCTTTGTGTGTTTGTGTATAGTACTGCAAGACACATACACAAATTGTACAGCATTCTTGCATATCTTTATCTAATGGGAATGTGAGTATACCTACATACTATTACTAAACATATGTGGCAAAGCATATTAACAGGCCTATGGATGCTTTAAAATCACTTGCTATCTGCCTGGAGCAGTAAAATGCATGGCGCCTTACCTCAGCCTCCTGTCCTGCGGCATGTGGAGGACCTCCTTAGTCAGTGGACTTATCGCCCACTGGGATTTATGGATGGGATCCCAGTTCAAGGGCCTCGGGGAGGTAGAGGGTCTTTATCAAGCAGGCATTTTACACAGACACCTACAGCCCCCCCCCCCCCCCCCCCCCCCTCCCCTCCCTTTTCAAGCTGACCAGGGACCTCATTAGTGGCTCCCTACCTCTAATTGATAAGTTTACCCAAACAGAGGGACCTTGAGGCTCATTAGTCTTGGCTCCTGTACCTGTATATCCTCACCCCTCTACACAGCACCTCCCTGGGATCAAGCTAGCCATGCTGTACTGATATTTTCAAAGGTGATTATCATCGTTGCTCACATGGGTTTAAACACTTTGGATGTGAGCTAGAGGCAACAACCAAGAGCACTATTCAGAGTTGACTCACGTAAGCTTGAGCTTAATTATTCGAGGTTAGCATAAAAGATAAGTGACAACAGTTCTCATTCAAACATCTTGCTTTTTTTCTCTACAACCAAAAAAGAGATGAATATTAAGTTCACCTGCTACATACTGTATCAAACATTCTTCTCTAGGCTCATTTTCTCTTTTACCCCGCACAATAGCGTGGAGGGAAAGAGAACACATATTTAATATCTTAATACGACTTGTGGCATGCCTTTGTTTTGGCTAATCTCTGTGCATCCCTGCCATGCATGTGCAAATTACCGTAGGTATTAAACTCCTGTTGGGTATGCTTACCTGAACTCTGAATACCCCATAAAGCCTCAAATGAAAATACATGAAGAAGTGAACTTCATCAGAAGCTTGGAAGTCATCAAATTACTAAACGGTACTAAGGACATAAAATTGAACATGATTCAAACGTAAACTAATAATATGCTATTTTTGAAGTCAGGAAAATAGACGCATGCTTGCTTATACCCATACTAAGACCCATATAAAAAGTTATGAACCCTTTCAATACAGTACATACCAATACTGTGGTAAATCACATTTTTCTCAGGTTAAATACAGGATAAATAAAACATTACTGCATAATCTCAGACAATAAGAGGCTTTTCCTAACATGTTCATCTCACCATGCTGTAAATTCACACTGTAAATTTCCAGAAAAACCAAAATGCCACTCAGTGCTACTTATCTCCAACTCACAGAGAACAGTAAACATTCAACAGTATACAGTACATCCCCTGCATGAAAATAATATATTAACTGAAAAGTTTTCTAAATACTGTACTTCATGGTAAATGGTAAACTGACTTATCCAAAGCGCTTTACAATGGCCTCTCATTCACCCTTTCACACACACATTCACACACCAATGGCGGCAGCTGTCATGCAAGGTGCTAGCCTGCTCATTGGAAGCACTTTGGGGTTCAGTGTCTTGCCCATGAAAACAAATAATAATAATATTAATAAGATTAATCTCTGAAATAAAAAAGTATTTGGGCATATGAACAGATTGTGTTTGTTTTGGATGAACATATCTTCGCATTCACATCCTGTCTGTTTTGGATGAACATATCCTCACATTCACATCCTGTCTGTTTTGGATGAACATATCCTCACATTCACATCCTGTCTGTTTTGGATGAACATATCCTCACATTCACATCCTGTCTGTTTTGGATGAACATATCTTCGCATTCACATCCTGTCTGTTTTGGATGAACATATCCTCACATTCACATCCTGTCTGTTTTTGATTAACATATCCTCTTTGCAGATGGGTAGGACTGCACAAAATGAGAACAAAATACAGTACCATTGCTTATCTGTAAAGCGGTATTTTCCTTAGACTTCAAATCATTGCAATGAAGAAGCATAAGTAGTCTATATGATACAGTATACTGGCTTAAAATAGCCTTCTGCTTTTCACTAATTGGCTCTTTTGGAATTGTCTAAATCCATTTTGGCTGCCCTGAAATGTGGGTGGGAACCATTTCAAGGTTATAATCATTGGCTTGCATAATTTATTGCTGCTACTAAAGAGAAAATCATTATTTTACTGACAGATACAGTACCATGTGGCTTTAGAAATGCCAACAGTGATTATGGGTTTGTTTGATTTGAGAGAGAGAAAATGCCTCTGACCCTGAGAGGCCAATCTCAACCTGCTTACTGGTCGAAAAATAGAGAAAAAATGAGCTTTTCGGCAGAAAAAAGATTAAATCTCACACAATGCTGCAATCAAAGTCAAAGTCAGGTTTATTTGTCACATAGTGTACATCATAAGGTATGAGTACTGAAATGTTCTTCCGTTAGCTCCTAGATTGTGCACACACTAGCAATAAAGAGAGGTAAAAAAAGATAAAAGAAACAATGTGTTATATAGCTAAATACAAGATACAACGCATATATCCTACCTGCTGTGTGCCTCACTGTGAACAAACTCTCAATACTGTCAGTCAAGGATCTATGATCCTGAAGATCTAGGAGCAACCTTGTCACTATCCATCTCTGCTACATGGATGTGTGCATTCCTTTGACTACGTGTTCCCCTTGATCTTGATTAAAGATCTTTAGAGCAGCTCCAGGCGAGCTGGGCGAGGTGAAGTATGGCTCCAGAGAATGCCAGCTCCAATTGGCATCAAACGCCAAGAGCAACTTTTTTACTGTCACCCTCAACACTCAGAATGCTAAAGCAACCGCCTAGCAACACAGAGGTCGATTCAAGGGCACAGAGATCACATGATGTAGTTCAGAAATGAGAGGAGGACAGGAACAGACACCACTCCCCAGCTGATCTAATAGGAGCACCAACCTTGATTGACATCAGAAAAGGTATTCATTATAGCTTGAGTTCAGACAATCTATTTTTTCTGAGTATTTTTGGCAGACTTAGAACTTGCACAGGAAGCCCCTGTCATGTGACTTCTCGCTTTTATCGTCCCATGGGTCCGCCAATCAAGACCACAGCCATTCCTGTCATGTGTACTTTACCTTAATGCCATGTGATTGGTTCCCCTTTGTGACCATGGGGTCTTGACCCCATTAGATCAGTAGAAGGTGAGAGCATGGTGACCTTGAATCTATCTAGTCCTGAGAGGAATGCCACCACCAGCCCCTGTCATGGTGTAGTAGGCTTAGAGGTCCCTGAGTCGGGACCTTCAGTATTCATATTGTGGTCGGCCATTATGTGTTAGCTATCCCTGTAGTGTATAATATATTTAAGGGAATCATATAAGCACAATAAGCACTTTGCAAAACGGCTCATAGAGAATGCCGCAAAGCAGAGGTGGGGAGAGAGAAAGCAAAGAGTAAAAAAACATCACAAGTGAAGTTTCATGATGTAGAAAGATTTGTCAGGTTTGAATTCATGTCTTAATCATGTACTGTAAAAGCAATTGATTGGCAAATGTGTAGCTTAACTATGCAACCAGCAGCTGTAACGACAAACCCAGTCCCACTGTGGACAGAAATGGCTTACAGTCAAGCCGGAAGGTCTGCACACCTCTTCCACCTCCTCCACGTTTTATTACATTGCAGACTTATTCTACAATAGGTTGAGGTCATTTTTTGCCTCAAACATATACACCCAATAGCCAATGATGAAGTGAAGGTTTTTAGAAAATATGCACTTTTATTTTACTGACAAAAATAGGTTATTAAGGGGTTGCATATTTGTACACACCCTTAGCCTAATACTTGGTTGATGCACCTTTGGCAGCGATAACAGCTTCAAGGTGTCTTGGGAAATAAGCTATGAGCTCGGCACACTTGTTTCAGGAGATTTTTGCACATTCCTCGTAGCATATCCTTGCAAGCTCCGTCAGGTTGGATGGGGAGCATCAGTACACAGCCATTCTCAGCTCTTTCCACAGATGTTCAATTGGATTCAGGTCTGGACTCTGGCTGGGCCACTCGAGGACATTTGAATCAAAATTTTTTTTAAATAAAGAAGTCGTTTAACTACAGCCGGTGTGCAGGTTTTTACCTAAAAACAATTACTTATTTTTAACTCGGCGCCCATTGCCTGATGTGCGTATACTATATATATATATATATATATATATCTTAATTTCACTCAAGGACATTCACATACTTTCTTCAAAGTCACTCCTTTGTTCTCTTGACTGTGTGCTTCAGGTCATTGTCATGAAGGTAGACCTTTGCCCAGTCTGAGGTCCAGAGTGCTCTGGAACAGGTTTTCAAGGTGTACTTTGCTGCATTCATGTTTCCCTCTATCAGGACTAGTCACCCCGTTTGCGCTGCTGAAAAATGTCCCCACATCATGATGCTGCCATAGGGATGGTATTATGCCGCGTTCCAGATAGGATTTTGAGTCCGTGAGTTACGACTTCAAGTCACGACTCACGACTTCATAGCGTTCCAGGCAAACTGTCTGAATGCGTGGCATTCTGGATAAATGTAAACAAGCCGATATGGTAAAAGCTTGAGATTTGGCACATTGTCAGAGCTGGCAAGCTAAACATTGTAGCCTATGCCTAATTTTGCTATGCTAAGAAATCGTACGTTACATTTTATTTATTGACATCATCGACTTTTCGCCGTTTGCATGGTTACGTTCAGGTTTACCTTAATGTTAGCTAGCTAGCACTAGCTATCTCTTGTCAACATATTTGGGCATCATTACATACACATAGCAGATTGTAGTGCATAATCGTTTGTATTATTTTGATTACAACGTACAAATTTACTTTACGTTAAAGTAAATAAAGTTAATCGGAACAGAGAATCTTGATCCTCATGGTTTGAGAGTCCTCTAGGAACCGTTTGGCAAACTCCAAGTGGGCTGTCATGTGCCTTTTACCAGGGAGTGGCTTCCTTCTGGCCAATCTACCATAAATACCTGATTGGTGGAGTGCTGCCTGGATGGCTGATCTTCTGAAAGTTCTCCCATCTCCACAAGGATACGCTGGAGCTCTGTCAGAGTGACCATCGGGTTCCTGCTCACCTGCTTGACCAAGGCCTGTCTTCCCTGATTGCTCAGTTTGGCCGGTCAGCCAGGTGTAGGAAGATTATCGGTGGTTCCAAACTTCTTCCATTTATGACTTATGATGGCCACTGTGCTCTTTGGGACCTGTAAAGCTGCAGACATTTTTCCGTACCCTTCTCCAGATCTATGCCTTGACACAATTACGTTTGGTCTGCAGATAATTTCTTTGACCCCATGGCTTGGAGTTTGCTCTGACATGCACTGTTAACCTTATATAGGCAGGCGGTGGCAATCTCCAATCATGTACAATTAATTGAATTTACCACAGATGGACTGCAATTAAGTTGTAGAAACATCTCAAGCAATATCAGTGGAAACAAAATGCACCTCAGCTCACTTTTGGGTGTCATATTAAAGGGTGTGCACACTTTTACATTTTGATTTGTAATACATTAGCACAAATCTGTTTTGACTATTTTGTGTAGAATTTCGAGACACAAAATGAACTCAATCTATTGTAGAATAAGTCTCTAACGTAATAGAAAATGGAGAAGGTGAAAGGGGTGTGCAGACTTTTGGACTTGACTGTAGCAGCATGTTCAGCAAATGCCGCCACATTCACAGCCAAACAACAAAGGGAATATGATGAGAGGGAAAATAAGTATTGCATGTACCCCTGTCTTAAGACTCATATTTGTATCCTGTATTAAGGATTTTTGTCTACATGGCTAACCTGTGCACTGAGCCCTGTCCTCGTGGGTGAGATGAGTTTCAGAAGATTGCGCACGCCCAGAGTCGCTGCTGCTGAATTGATACTTCTGCATCCAGCCATATGGCAGAGAGAGAGAGAGAGAGAGAGAGAGAGAGACTCTGTCCATACCACAGAGGGAACAGTTACAGATATCACGATGTACAGTACATTGCCTTTCCTATCAAATGCTTTTCTGATTAGACTGCACTCGGTACACATGCAAAGAAAGGCCTGCTCCTTCATTTTAACTACTGAAGTAATCACAAGAAAAATATTTGCTTCTCACTTTACTCTCTAAATATCTCATTTTTTAATGACAACACAGTAAATTGATTGTTTTCCAAAATCTGATTCATAATTCTTTATTTACCTTTTTACACACACACACATTCAGACACACACATTATATATATATATATATATATATATATATATAGAGAGAGAGAGATGATACAGTGATGCAATATTATCATATCACTATATTGTAAGTTATGTGTGTCACCCAACCCCTTGTGATCTGTGCGTATTAGACAGAGATAATAGGGCCTCAATTATTCATATTCCCTTTATGTTCTTTAGAGAATTGTTAGAGAAGTGTTATATGTCTTCATCTAATTAGTGCTTCAGAGTTGGAGTAGGATACCCAAACCAGATGAGAGAGAGAGAGAGAGGGGTGAGAGGAAGGGAGAGAGAGAGAGAGGGAGCGAGAGAAAGAGATGAGAGAGAGAGGAAGAAAGGAAGAGAGAGTGGGAGTGAGAGAGAGATGAGGTTTTGCCTTGAAGCATGATAAACACTTAAAACAACTTGTGCTTTTCTAGTTGATGGTTGTCTCTAAAATTATCTTATTAAAGTATCCTATCTATCTATCTATCTATCTATCTATCCATCTATCTATCTCTGTATGATTCATTGTTAATTTTGTCGAAAACTATGACGGAAATTATTCGTCAACGACCTTTATTTAATTATCATCACAAGACAATATATAATTGTTTTATTTAATGAAAACAACTATGACGAACTAAACAATTGACATTTTCATCAACAAGTACAAACTAAGAGATTTCCGTGAAAGTCATGAGCGCACACTGAAAACACTTAAACATAGGCAAGGAGAGCACATAGAAATGCAATTCAGTCGCTTTGTCCATCAGATGTTGTCCAATAAAGGTTTCCTCTAGGAGTATGAGTTTGGAAATCCTAGAGAAACTTTAACTACACCCATTCTATTTTAGTCGACTTAATCTACTGTAGATTTAGTTGACTAAAATATTAATGCTATTAAGTCAACTTAAACTAGACTAAAAACTAAAACACATCAGATGACTAAAATATGACGAAAACGAAATAAATTTAGCTGTCAAAATTAACACCTGTGATTTTGATAGGCTTTGAAAATGTACAGTGGCCAGCAGTGCAGTGAGAAATGTGAGTTCACTATATATTTTAGAATTTGTATGATTTGTAAATTAAAGAAGACACATATTACCATGCACCACAGTGGGCAATAAAGTGTTCAAAAATAAAAATTACTGCATGCCAGATAATGTGGGTAGACAATAGTGCAATGAAGTGAAGGATCTGGTCAACATCGTTTGAGGTTGTCAACAGAATACAATACATATATTGTATTGCAAATAGAACTCATTCTGTGATGACAGACATTTCAAATAACACCGTTCTGCAAATTCAAAGCGATCACTAGGAAAATATGAAGAATGTGGCATACAAATTATTTCAAAAGAAAATGTTCAAGGTTGTTTATTTGTTATATGCCCAAGACATACCATGTACAATGAAATGCTGAATGTTTGCCATGAACAATACAAACCATGTACCAATATACAGTATGACAGGTTATATTGATAAAGGTTGCATGATATAGAGATAGAAATGGTGGAGCAGACAATATAATTACAAGTTAATTCCTTACTGTATATACAATGCATACAAACATGTTTTACAAAGTTGTTAAAATCAAATGTTTTGTGAATATGGAGTGTTTCTTCTGTTAAGTCTTGAAATCTTTCTGGGAGTCTTCTTTGTTTCTGAGTTTGCAAATTGGTATTATTGTGCAGGAACCAGCTCAGTGGAGAACGTTTGGTTCTCTAGGCTACTTTAGATTATTGTGCTGGACACCATGATCAATCAACGGCCTCATGTTTGAAGCTCTAAAAGCTCAAACAAATCCTTTTGTTTTGCTTGATTAGGAAATTCATTGTCCTTTAACCCTTTAAGTACCTTTTTGATGTGTGCATTTTCATGTGTTAAAACAACACATCGCAGCTGTCTTTTTCCTAATCTCTATCTTTAATCCTTTAGATTACTATCAATAAATTGATTGTCTAACGCTTTCCACGTATAACCTTTCAAATGCCTCTCTGTCCCCTGGGGTGAGAGGATAAAGGTAGGCCTGAGTAGTGTGTGTGTGTGTGTGTGTGGGAGGGGGGGGGGGGGGGGGGGGGGGGTCTGCTGTGAACTGCACCTAAAGACAGCTCTATCCAGTCAGTACACAATTCCATGCACATATGTACTCTTGTGGGACCATCTCTGCTTACTGAAGTGTCACTTTATGATTAAACTTCATCAAGGTAGCATCATCAGTAGCATTTCTTACCAATAGCTTTTTTACCAACTGCTTTGAGCTACATACTT
Source organism: Borostomias antarcticus (assembly GCF_949987555.1). Classification (NCBI taxonomy): domain Eukaryota; kingdom Metazoa; phylum Chordata; class Actinopteri; order Stomiiformes; family Stomiidae; genus Borostomias; species Borostomias antarcticus. The sequence goes on from NC_140237.1 coordinate 25,148,674, forward strand.
TGCTTATTCAGAGAGAAAATGTTCCATATTAAAGGGGTAGTGCTATTTTGAACATTTAGTTCTATTTGTGTCTACCATGAACCTGAAACATAGAGACCATAATTTCACTGATCGTTCCAGTACTGAGCTAGCTGCAGTTTTTATGCAGGCTCTCAGTGGCTAGGATGGCTATCAGCGTCTGTAAACATGTCCTTCTTATTTTGGGGTAAAGGAATAACTTTTGCAGCTTTCCATGCCAATGGGCATACACCCTCCTGTAGACCTAGATTCAGAATATAATGCAATAGGGCCAGAAACCATTCCTAAGAGTTTTCCATCCAGGTTATCTAATCCTGAGGGTTTTTCACAATTTACACTACTAAGAAATGTTTCTACCACATTCACTTGATCAGGTTGAAACTCAAGAAAGAAAGAGAGAAAAAGAGAGATAACTGAAAAAGAGATAGTTTGTGTGTGTGTGTGTGTGTGTTTGTGCATATGTGTGTGTGTGTGTGTAAACATATTTCCATCATGCTCCAGGGAACTACAGTATGAGGCAGCTTGCTGCATGAGCCCTCCAGATGTTAGCTCAGTTATTATGTTGTCCATTCAACTCATACATAATACACACTGTTGCAACCAACACCTATGAGGAAACACAGCACATGTATTTGGTATGTTCAAACATAGATGAAGTTATGTCTCAATCAATCAATCAAAGCTTTATTTGTATAGCGCATTTCATACCCAGAGGCAACACAATGCGCTTTACAGAGAACAAGGGAGGTGGGCATACGACCCACTCTCTACATATTCCAGAGGGAAGAAAAAAAACAGTAATCATCCGGGGGCCAGATAAGTGAGCTGTCTGCTTAAAATTGAGTTACCACCGTAAACAGGGCGAGAGGAGGTAACAGGTGTATTTAGGATGTTAATGTATGGATGGTACCAAGGTGTATTATTACAGAATACTGTCATTCCTGTCAGGAATGTTATTACATTTGTATTATATTTGTTTGGACCCTGATTAAATCGATACATTTTCTTTGCAGACACTCCACGTTTAAACAACATGATGAAATGACACATAAAACTAAGAAACTAAAACGTTGAGATCAAAGGACACAATCGGAGCCAACATAACACACCATTATAAGGAATATACAGTAGTGAACATAATAGTGAGCATCTAGTGTAATATATCACCGCTTTGCAGCCAAATCAGGATTTTCTTTGTGCGGTCTAAGGCACTGTTTATGTATACTGATAATGCAGTAGAATGGTCATCCATCAACATTGGGGAAGAAAGGTTCTTATTAATTCTTTCTCCACCCAGGAGACTGCAACTGTTTGGAATGGGATGTTCATCCCCGGTTCATTAGATCCACGTTAGCTTGGTGAGCAGGTACTGATCACCTGTGGGCACTCTAAAGTCAGCTCCTCCTCTGACTATGAGGGCCCTCATTCCGCAAGGGCCACAGAACCTTTCCTCTCTGATTAATGAAGTCGCTGCTCAAGTTTGTTTAATTGATAGCTTGTCCTGCATTTCCTTCCCCATCTCTAAAGTTCAATTATACTCATACAAAGCCGTCCATCATTTAAATGAAGTTGACTACAGAGGTAAATTAAATGTGCCTGTTTAAATTAACTAGGATTTGCAATCTTCTAGGAATTGGTGCAAAGCTTTTGAAAGCATTACTTCAAGCCAGAATGTTGCAACAGCAGACACTTGTAATGCATCACAACACTGGGAAACTATAGCAATACCCTGATTGGCTGTGAGGTGGACATTACATTTGAGAACGTTGATGTACTGTATGTAACACTGTGCCACTGTGCTACTGTGTCACTCATCGGTTTAGCTTCCACCCTACTTGCCCAGGCTGGGTTCGAACTCGGGTACTCTGACTTATGAACACATGTGACCACCTCTCATAAACACTGCTTTAGACGGCTACGCCACAGAAGAGCTAGCTGTTTGATGGCGTGGGCGGTGTTTTTACTAAGGAGTGAGTTTAACCAATTCAACTCGATTACATACTGTACATATTACTGCTCAGAAAATGAAGGGAACTCTTACTCATCACATCCATCCCTCAATGGGTTAATGATTTTGGCTTCCATTTACCATTGTTATGTCATTTTGCTCTTGACAAATTCCACGATGATGATTAATGTTCTAGTGTTTGAGCAGTGCATATGCTAGTGAAGTGCATCATACTGTTTGAACTGGCAAAATCCAAAATGATACTGTAAATGTTTAACTCAAGCAGTATTGTTATATTGTTGGGTGATTATTCCCTCCAAGAAAGAGATGTTTTGCTCTACTGAAAAATATCCTCTGAGCTGCTTTCTTCCCTATAGCCCAAGTCATCCAAACCGAGCATTGATCACCAGCTGTGAGAATGTGGCCGCTACCTGCAGACATTTAGATTCCACTAATTGGTATTCATGGCCCTGTCAGAGCAGGGAGACTGTGCTGGATAGTTGATAATGGAGTGAACTTTCTCATCTTCCGCATGTCTCTCCAGCATGTTATAATCATCTGACGATCACGAGGGAAATGGCAAGTCAACCCTCAACACCCTGTCCTGAGTACACTTGTCACTGCTCCAAGATGGGAAATTGAGTTTGAAATTGACATTATACTTACTTTCCTTTACTCTACTTTACTTTTCCCAGTTGACCAACTTTCCCAGAAAGTTGATGTCACTTTATTTGTTGCACATTCAAAGGTAGCATTTAGGAATGACTTTGAATAACCATCTGAGGCTAAGAGAACAATGCTTCATATTCTACATTACATCACAGTAATTTCGCTGCTGCTTTTATCCAAAGTGACTTACTATAATTGTATTTAATGTAGGAAAAGCCAATGTACTACTACCTGCCAGAACTCAAAAGTGCATTATTTCTAAAGCAAGTGACTAAGAGCATAATCTAGTGCTGAAGGCAAAGTGCAAGAATAGCAATCTAAAAATACAATAGGTGCTTAAGAGGGAGGATTGTGGTACAGTAGAACTTCTTGAAGATGAGTTTTGAGCCTGCGGCGAAAGATGGGCAGCGACTCTGCTGTCCTGACATCAGTGGGCAGTTCATTCCACCACTGCGGGGCCAGGACAGAGAAGAGCTGCGTCGATCGACCGCAGGGGCCTCGGAGTGACGGGGCAGCCACATAAATCAAATTAGTTTTATATTGGCGGTATGCCTGTATGCAAACATATTTTCAGCCATACTGTACATTTTTTAAACCGGCAAATTAATTAGGAAAGTTCTAAGTGATGCTTGATTTGAATGTAGGGAGTGTGGTCTTGTAATTACATTGAATTAACTCAAATACATTTGATTAAAGGTACATTTTAACCAATCTCTCACTTGGAAAACCATTAAATACCTTCACACATATTTCTAGTGCATTTTCTCTTTGATCTGTACTCCAGTCAGTTAGACCAGTTCAACTGTTTCCTTATTATGACAAAACAATCACACCCAGGTGGTGAAGTGAAGTAAGAGGTTTATGAGCAATCTCTGTTGAGTTGACAGATTTTTGGCCTGGAATTGTTACATCAAACAATTTACAGTATCTGATAAAAAAAAAGAAAAGAAAAAAGGATTGGTCCGATGAGCGCCTCAGAGGACTTAAAATAAGCCAATAAGCGCCACGGGCGGGACTAACACTTTTAGTCATTGGTCTCCAGTGCCGTTGTGATTGGATAGGGAAAATTAAATATCCCTTCCCCACGGAAATCGGTTAGAATGGAGGCAATGTCTGACTGAAGATCTCAACTGTGTGTAATGAGTTGACAACTCTGTCTAATATCAGGCTAGTCACGTATAGAAGTTGCTGCACTTCAGTTTCAATCAGTTTTTGTCCCATTGAAAGGAATGATGGAATGTTGTAAAAGGTGGCAGTTGGTGATTACGAACAAAATACAGTATATTTAGTTACTGTGCCCCTAAAGCTTGGTCCCCATAGACCTTCAAAAATATGATGAATGAAATTGCGGTTGAGGTCTGTGCATGTTTTTAAATAATGTTACCATAATTGTTTATCAGCTTGTATGTGTTTATGATGTTTTTAGGGGCCGGGCAGCCTCAGCTGCTGGTCCGTCTTGCATTTCCCAATATTCTTCTTTAGGGGCCGGGCAGCCTCAACCTCAGCGCTGATTGTAGCTCCCCTCTTGTTCTTTGTCTGTTCATTATTTGTTTTAGCTGTGCGTTGTCCCTGGTGTTATTCTGTGCCAATTTGTAAGTAATAGTATTATTATTATTATTTTTATTTTTATTCATGCATGGAGTACGCCATCAGTGGGGTACCATTGTGAATGCACAGTAGCACTATAATCCCCAGTCAACCGATAAATTAATTGATTGTTGATTTATCTATCTAATTGTAAATAATGATAATGGCTGGTCTTGTGGACAGGAATTCGCAACAGCCTCTCATCTCAGCTAGCTGAACAAGGCCATCTGTTAAGAGTATTCAAGGCAGAATGCACATTGCCTAACCATTGCATAGAACTCATAACATACAACATTTGCGTTAGATTTTAAATGAAAGATCTGTTCATTAAAAATGCATTAACTATGAAAAGGATCAGTTGATGCTAAATGGCAAAGCCCGAAAGCGATTAATCTGGCCCTCCCCTCACAGACAGACACTTCAGTGTTAGATATTTTCCATTTTCTGCCTCAACATATGATCTGAAGGGAGATTTTCAATTGCACTAGCAACTGATCTTAGAGAGACCATTGGACTGCTAGATGATGGTCAATTATATTATACTGTAGCTATAAAATGTATGTGCTGTAATTTTTTTGATCAGTATACATATGCATTTGCAGTTGAAAATGGACCAACTGCATCTCAGAGTTAACATCAGATTTCTCTGATTAATGTTTTATAGAAGGTCCCCATGGCAGTGGCCTGCCAGAATCCAAGCTGAATCCGTCCAATCAGAGTATTCCATTAAACATCAAAGGAACTGTGGAACAGGTAGCCGATGTTCAAACAGCCGTAGACCACGTGGAGGATGTTGACACACCATTACCCAGCTAATGAGCCCAGATACAGAGAGAGGAGCTGAGAGTACAGGCTCGTTGGATGGAGATAGGCCTGTTTCAGAGCTGCCCTGTGCGCCTGTGTCTGGCAGCTGGCCTGGTGCTCCACATGCAGGCATATCTAGTGAGGGGGGGGGGGACGGGGGGCAAGTAATTATGCAAATGAAGAGCCCCCTCTGGCAGACAGATTAAACAGGCCACTGATTGCTTTCAGAGAATCTTCAGCGAGCCACACCCAGATGTGTTTTCTTTTTACTCCTGTCTGGGTGGTATGCCGTAACCCCTCCCAGCTCGCCTCTTTTATTCCAGATTTCTCCTTAGTGTCTGTCAACAAAGAAGGGAGGCCTGTCTTCAGCTGTAGGCTCCGCGTTTACAGCCGTTAGGTTGTTATCTTTCATCAAATGCTCTTCAAATACGAGAGCTCGATGTCCCTCATCAAAATGGTTGTTGTTTTTTGAGACAGCCTGACGTGTTCGCCACAAAGACAGGCTGACTTAATGAGCTCTCACTACAGATCCGTTTATAGGGATGCATGGGAGGCAGAAGAAGCTTGATAGCACGAAGGAGAGATCAATCTTTGTTATATCTTGTTGCGGAAGAATGCTGAGTATTCCATAAGATGTCTAGTGAACTTTCGGTCAGACCTTGTAATGTGTAAATGTGCAAGAGTCTTCCAGTAGGTTGGCTGATTATCATGGTTGGTGTTCTGCTCATGCCTGCGCTAGCCTACCAAACATGCTTTAACATTTATTTAAATGCAAAATAAATATAGCCTAATACTATACATTGCGTCAACCAAATGTCTTAAATTTCATTCATTCTTTTATTTAACCAAGTTTAAACCGATAAGAGATTAAAATTTATTTTTCAAGAGCGACCTGGCCAAGAATGGCAGAAGTACAAATAGTTTCATACACACTCACATTAGGTCGTTCTGGATCCACTGGAATATGCACAAACAAACACACACAAACACACACACACACACACACACACACTGTTTAATACACCCCTAAGTCTGGATTCTCTTCATAGAGATCTGTTTGTGCCTGATCAGAAAATGATCTCGCCAACCAGCGTTGGTTCTGAGGAACTTGAAATACAAACAGCTATGCTGGGCTGGTTTAGGTGTGACGACAGTTAAGAGCAGTTGAAGTTAGCGCGTGATAGACGGATGGTTACTCTGATCACCTGCCATGTATTTTTATAAGGGCCTGCCCTTTTCCAATCAGTTTCAAATGGAGGGTTCCCAGATGGTTAAGCGAAGCAAACCATCTGGTGCCTCAGGTTAGTTCAGCACAGTCTGACAGAGAAATATAAGCTGTTCGCCATGAACAGAGGATCAACATCATTCCCTTTCCCATTGTCCAAGTATCATAATAACTCAATTTTCCTTTTAAAATTCAGTTTATTCAGTATCAGAAAACAAAACAAAAAAACTTAAATATAATGCTTTGTAATCCTTCCTTTGTCTGTGCTAGCCTACTGGAATGCAATGCAGAATGAGGAGTCGATCTCTCTCAATTTGGTCCAGCATTTACATAAATAGTGGCTTTGTCTCCAACTCATCTTTGGAACATTGGGGTTGACAAGACAAATGGGGACCGTGCCATCAACCATTAATGAAATCCAAACATTGTGGATGTGCAGAGACAGAGGGAGCCTTTACTGTACACTGGCAGAGGGCTGCTGACAGGGTCAGGGGCAAGCTAATGGTGCCTGTCAATCACACAGCAAGTTAGGTTGTCAATCACGCACGTTACGTTGTGTAGCCACACCTTTACTGGCAGTTTGTAAACAAGATATGGATCACATCTCAGAGCACATTGTGGTTTCATGAGAAATTATTTATTGTTGCTGATTCATCACTGTACAGTGAAGGATTCTGAAACGTGCTTATCACAAAGAGCAAATTTAGTCAGTGTTTCAGAACCAAATGATGTGAAATATTGGCTCATTGGACTCAATGGTATGTAATACACCAAAATGAGTATGGTTGTGTGCCTTCATTTCTCCAGTATGATCTATCTGCTTTTTGCCATCTACTAGGAAAGCAGGCAGGAAAGCTATAGGCTTCCATAAACCGTGTCACGTTCACATCGTGAGCATATTGGAGGAGAAGGGGGTGTTGGTGTGTGTGTGTGGGGGGGGGGGTGTCTGCTGTGAACTGCACCCAAAGACAGCTCTATCCAGTCAGTACACAATTCCATGCACATATGTACTCTTGTGGGACCATCTCTGCTTACTGAAGTGTCACTTTATGATTAAACTTCATCAAGGTTTCCACCTTGTTAGAATCCAAATTGCCCTGGAAAAAAAGGGGGAACATATAACATGTGGTAATTACAAAAGCCCTTGAACAATGATGAACTACAAATGGCACAATGTTGAAGAGGTGAGATGCTTGTAACATACTGACTGTTATGAATAATAAACATATTATTATCAGCATAGACACTGGTTAAACTGCTGCTTCATTTTTGTCTCTGTGTATTAGGTTTGCATTGCGAGCAGTTATATTGCGTTATATTGTGATTAGACATTAGGCATGCTGGCTTTCTTGGGTAATTTGGAGCATCAACAAACACCCCTTCAGTGATTGTTTATGTAGCGTGAAGTGAAGAGTCCTCGTAAGTTCTAAGTAGGTAACGAGTTGTTGGTTAAATTCACTACTGCAGTATAAATACCATCCCCCCGCCCCGCTGAAGAGTTAGCTTTTCATCTTGTTTGTTTGTTTATTTTATTTAAAAGAAGGGACAATGCCCATGAATCAACATATCAGTTTCCACATCAATGTAAATGTACCAGAGTTAGCTAGTAGACCTAAGCTAAATTTCATCTGCAGTCCCCCGGCAGGTCAACATAGTACTACAAAACAACACAGTATAATAAAATACAGCACAACACAACACAATACAATAGAGTATCCAAAGATATACTGTAACAGAGAGTTCCAAAGATGATAGCCTACTCAGTGATTTCAAATCTGGTTTGCTTTAAGCCATGTCTTAAGTCTATGTTTAAAAGTTGGAAAGGTGGGGCTTTCCCTCAGTTCGCTAGGAAGACTATTCCAGTAGTGGGTGGCTCTAACTGAGAAGACTGTTTGTCCAAACGTGCTGCGTCTGTAAGGAACAACGCAGTCCCCTCTGATGGTTGCCCTTGTTGCCCTGCCACCACCATCCCTCTGCTTTATGAGCTGGCTGAGTGGGGGAGGTGCAAGACCATGTAGGACACTAAGGATGAGGCAGGCATCTACATAGTGTCTTAAACTATCAAAATTAAATAAGTTGTACTTTTGTACTATCGTGCAGTGGTGGTACCTATTGTTCTTGCAGTCCAGGGCTTTTAGTGTCTGTTTGTAGAGCGATTCAATTGATTTCAAAGTTATGTTTGCCTGCGACCAGCTGGTGAAACAGTATGTTATGTGGGAGAAAATCATAGCATGCATAAAGCATAGCTGCTTCAGTTGTTAAATAAAACCTTGTATGCCTAAACCTGGCCAGATTGAACTTGATAGTGTTGGCCACCTTTTTCACATGCTTTTTAAAGGATAGGTCTGAATCTAAAAAGATTCCAAGAAATTTGAACTCGGACACTATCTGGAGCTTCTCTCCCTTCACCAGAACATCAGGTTGATGAGTCTCAGAGGTTTTACGTGAAAAATACATACAGATGGTTTTGCTGACATTCAGATGTAAACATGAGTTATTTAACCAGTCAGATACATGAACCATAGCTGCTGTTAGATTGTTTGCAGCTTGTTGTTTGTTTTTAGTATGTACATATAAGACCGTGTCATCAGCATACATCTGTATGTTGACAGATGGACAGACAGAGGGTAAATCATTGATATACAGACTGAATAAAATTTGCCCCAGTATTGAACCTTGAGGAACTCCAATGTTACAATTGAGATAAGTTGATTGAGCGTTTCCAATGCGTACACATTGCTTTCTGTTTGTCAGGTATGAGTGCATCCATTTGACATTGGAGACCTGGGTTCAAATCCACCCCCGGGCTGGAGACCTGGGTTCAAATCCACCCCCGGGCTGGAGACCCGGGTTCAAATCCACCCCCGGGCTGGAGACCCGGGTTCAAATCCACCCCCGGCCTGGAGACCCGGGTTCAAATCCACCCGCGGGCTGGAGACCCGGGTTCAAATCCTCCCCCGGGCTAGCAGAAACATATGGGTTACATGTGACTACTGCGTATCATCATCATCAGGTGGTCCACAGACGGGCCTCCTATATTCAACATTTACCCACCTGCGTTGTCATAATCATTGTACCTCAATCTAATATTAACAAAAAGGAAGCTATGCCTACTAAAGCTCATCTGCTAATCTATTTAGGAGTCAAGGTGAGACCTTGTGATAGTACCAATGCATACATTATAGCCTACAACATATACAATTAATCAGGATATATAAGGCTAGACTGGGGCTTCTTGATAATGATGTTAGCTAAATGGGTGACTAATTTTGTTCAGCCGGTGCTCTTAAAAGTTGGCCTACCTGTATCTCCTCCCATCACATCAGACATTACATAAATGTCAACAAGTAAACACTACCCTCATACACAATCATCATCCAATCACATATTCACCAAGTCCCTGTGACACATATGACATACCTGAGTTCATTCTGGTAGATAAAACAAAGATCTAAAACAATCATCATGACTAATGGTCTTCTTGATCTTGAACAGGCATGTTGAGTTTGCAAAGTCGGGCTCAAAGAGAAAGGAACATCCACCAAGAGCAGTGTTTATCATCTTTCATTTTTCATTTTTGATATAATGATTCAGGGTCTGGAAAGGCTCTTGCCCAGAGTGATTTCTCAGTTGGAATTCCAACCAGGCCAATCAGCATCCCGTCAATGAAAAATGCTGTGATTGGTTAGGGGATGAACTAATCGCTGAGGACTCACTCTTCGGCAACGCCCATCTTGGAAAACATCTTCAATGGGAGCCTGCTATGACTGAATAATGAAGTGAAACGAAATGGTGATTCAGTCTGAGTGTCAGGCTAGGGTATCACTGAAAGTGATGGGGATCAAACTGTGATCATTCGTTCACCAAGCCAAAGCATTAGACCAAGAAAACATCCTTGTGCTCTAAAAGTGAAAATGTATACTCTATAATAATCTATACACTTTTTAGACTATATTCTAGACTATATACTGAAGTTTATATTCCCTATATAGTCTATAATCTACACTACACTTCATACTATATTCTCTAGTAAGGCTATATTAATGTGCCCTAATAAACCCATAGATGGATTAGACATTCCACACATTCAACCATCCATCCAAATGGACTGTCAAAGCCTCTGAACACACTGTTACATTTGATTACTCTGATGTGACAGTGAATCATTGTTAGCCATCCTGATGTCTGTCTGGGTTTTTCTCTGCTATTGATTTTCCTATGAGAACATATGGCTCAGAGATGATAATGCTCTCTCTCAGTTGGCAATCTCATTCACTGGTATACGAGTCAGACTAGTGTAGCGCTTCATCATTTTCAGCATATTATGTGGTTTCCATTTCATATGGACCAGAACAATCTCTGACATCCTCTGTGTAGACATAAAGAGACAATTCACTAGCATCTGACAACATGTGTAAAAGATACACCTTTTTTCACCTAATTTTCACTGCAAAGGGAGGGAATAAAAAAAATAAAAAAAGCTAGTCTGACAGCAAAGTTTCCAGATGGACACTGTCAAATTACAGTAAATAACTAAATTAATTGTAATAAACTGTAAAAATACAGAAGAGGTTTTACAGTAAAAATTAAAAAACAATATATAGTATTGTTGATAAATGTTCATTAAATGGTGGAAAATCAGATATATTATGTCAAAATAAATTAAACAGTTCTAATGTCAATAAACCACAGGTATACTACAGTACTGTATGTGCCCAACAATGAGTGCAGATCACACATAAAAAGCCTAAAGACAAGGGGATGAAGATGTGATCAGACTGTTCTATTTCAGCAATCTTTGCATTCAGACAGGATATCAATTTTTTTTATAAATATTCATATGTATTGTAATAAGAGATGAATTAACAGCCAATAAATGGGTCTATTCCATATCTGGACAATGTAGTATGTTACATCACATTACAGTTATTCAAAGTGACTTATTAGTGGCCGGGCACCCTCAGCTGCCGGAACCCTCTTGTATTTGCCAATATTCAGAATCTTCTTCTTCTTCTTCTCAAGACATCTTCTTCTTCTTCTCATCATCTTCTTCTTCTCAAGACATCACCAACTTTGGCTAGAGCATTAAAGGCTCCACCTTCACACCAGCCATCTCAACAGCACCAACTGCTCCCCAGGCACTCCTGGATGTTGTGTGCTGTAGCTGCACTGTAGAGGGCAAGGCATGCAGTGGTGCACGTTGCAGCTTCAACAGCGCAGGCCTTTCAGGGAGGAGTTGCCTTGACTTTCAATTAACATTTCTTTTGGTGTACGTTCAAAAGTTTTATATTCCTTCTGCCGGGCTCACACTAAAGGATATTTTAAATCCTAACCGATTTCGAAATTGTATTGCATCACACATATAAAGAGAATCTTAACAGATGTTCTTCTTGTGAATCTCAAACATGCTCAACAAGATTTGAAAATAAGGTCTCATCACATATTGAGTTTATAGTACCCGCGGGAGCAACAAACCACTGGTCTCGTCGTCTCGCTTGTAAAGTAATGATGTAATAATCTTAAATATCAAACATGTTTGATATTATCAGGGAGACGATCGGGAGGTATAAGATTGGATCTCTAAACCCCTCACATTACAAGATCATCTGGGCCGAACATCGGTACCGACCAACGTTCCAGACCAGATTTCTCCTTCGATTGTCAGGAGGGCTGAATCGGGGATAAAGCAGCTCAAAAATCCTGTAGTGTGAGCCCGGCATTACATTTGTTTTATATATTCTTTATACATATTCATGTTTTGTTTATGCCACACATGATACTTGCGTGTAATGGCTTACTAGATTGTGTAGCCTACTACATTGCACTAGCTATTGTTTTGGTATATAGCTAGCTATATATTTCTGTGTGACTTGTGACTTAATTTTTTACTTAGAAAAAAAAAAAAAAACTACATTTGAACCTGGACTCTGTATCTCCTTCTTTACTCATCTGAACATCACACACAGTGCCCTGACCCGGCTCACTGGGGAGATTGTCGACACTCTAGATCAGGGGTCATCAACTACATTTGTCCAAGGGCCAGAATTTTTCTCAGCAGACACGGTGGGGGCCAGACTCAAATCATAATTTAAAAAATATATTATTACTTTCACTTTCTTGTAAAAGTAAACTGTAACTAATTACTCATTTTCAGTAACGTGCCCAACAGTGGTGTGTACAGACTCGTAAGACCCAGTGGCGATTGCTCAGTATAAACCATGGTAAGCCTGGCTTACAAATCCAAATAAAACTTGATTTATTTGTATGTATTTATCAGGTTAATGTTTAGTAATTGGGGGACTCAACTCAACTTTCACTTTCACTTGCAAACTTGTTTCAGCATAACATTTGTTTTCACACCAAACGTTTGCAAACATAAGCAAACAGTCTGAAAGGTAAGCTACTGTAGTTTGCTGAACTAGACGCTGGACTGAGGGAAATGTGAATTGTAGCCTATGATTGAATAAATGAATACCGGAGCTTGAGATGCTTGATTAAGTTAGTTGTTTTGTAACTAGAAGTTTTATCACCACTCTTCAGAACATTGACTTTGCAAATATTGCAAGCAGCTGTCTGCATAGTTACCGTGAAAAATCTCAGAATGGGTGATCCTTTGGCTCGCTCCATGTTTGCTCCATGCATAGCTTGTTGTGTTTGCTGCGCGGGGTGAGCACGTTGCTTGCGCATGACGTCACATGTTGCCCATGGATAGAATATATATTTGTTCCTATGGATCGGGCCCATTGCCACTGATATCCGATCTAGTTTATTCAATATCGTATTGGATCGGTGCATCCCTACTTACGAACAATACAGGACAATCACTGAAAATGTCAATAGGCTTAGGCTACTTTGTTTGAACATTTTCAGTAGGAAACATAAATAGAGGTGATTTACCTGATTTATGATACAATTTTACCTTTGACCTTCATTTTGACCTTGACGTTGACCCCATATCTCCAAAATGTTTTCAGAAATGACCTTCCCACCTTTGTAAACCCCTAATAAGAGGTATTACATGACCGTCTAGGTCATCAAGATCAAAAGTTGAAAATTGGCCAACTTCAACAATGGCCACCACCGCCATCTGGAATTCTGAGAAATGCTTAAAGTTGCACAAGTAGCAACCAAGCTAATTTGGATTTCCTAACTATAGAACACATTTCTGTGAAAACAAGTTTGGTGTACAGTAGTTAACATTTCCGGGTCACCCTTTTTGGCAACTAGACTACTTGTGATTTTCTGTTCAGCTGCCCTTTTGTAAGAAAATCCCTTGTACCGTCTTTCTGATAGGATGATGCAAGTAATCACAAAAATACACTCTTTGGAGTGGCAAATAGCCCAAAAGTAAGCAGATAAGTATTTTACAGGAGCATTTCTCACCATTTGAAAATATGAAATACACTATGTGAAAAGTCGCTGGGTTGAAAGGTAGGCTTACATCTCCAGGAGCTATGAGGTAATGTGCCAGGGCCCTGGGGTTGTTCTGTGGGCCAGGGCACTATGAACGCTGCCACCATAATGGTTTCAGATTTGCAACATATTTTGTGGACAAGGATTTTGCTTACCCTTGAAAATAGCACAGCAAAAAATTGTAGCATATAGTTTTTAACTGCAATAAACTCACAACGACAAAGCAAATAAATTGCTAACAGCAGCCTAACAGTTGAACAGTACTTCAATGAATCTCAGGGGGGAAATGCACAAGGGTAGGCTGTTAAAATACTAAAATACTGTATAGGTGAGCCATACCTGTTTTTGTTTGATTTTTAGGCCTATATATGATTTTATGTTGTACTTGCTTTTGATTTATTGTTTCTATTTTGCTTAAAGTTGAAATGGTAAACCAATGTGATGTTGTACTTAACATGACACTGTAGAAAAATCACTAATTCGATTTGTATAGCCTAGGCCTAATCATAAAACAATCATAAAATGTTGTGAAATTACATATACTGTACACTAGGCTAGATCAAATACTATAAATCATTTCTCTTCAGCACATCGGGTAAAAACTATTTACCCATGGCTACCTTATTCCTGTTCTCATCCTTCAAAAGCACTTACACAGATGTCCCTTTGTCAGACAGGATATTTAAGAAGCCTTTCAAATTAAACACATTTAGCTCGATTCTTTGTGGCTGTAATTTCCTTGTAGATGAAATATGGTCGCCTATTCATTCTTTACACAGCTGACCCCGCTTTGTTGCACCACCCTCTTTTCACATGTTGAGGGAATATCTCTCCTCCAGTCTGACGCACTTCTACTGTAACAATCTCCATTCCTGAGCTCACCCAGCGCTGCCATTACATCCACAGCCTGTGGTCTGGAGTCTGGCTGCCTGCACATTGGTGATCCCTAGTTCTCATACTGACACCTAGTGTTGCGACTGATATATGACACATGTTCTCAAGGTCACCACCAATCCCGACCAATAGGGCAGGATCTGGTTTAGCTCAGCACTCTCCTGGATTCATTACATCCAGTTGTTCATTGTCTAATTTATGTGAACATCAATAATATGAGAAATAGCAATCGCAGAAATAACCTAGACCTTAGGAAACAGAGGACAGGACTTGATATATTAATAACGTGCAAATGCACAGACATTGAAATAATATAATGTTAAAACAAAATATTCAACTAATTCAGTGAGCCCTTTAGGGTTGACATAATATGAATGTTGATGAATTATTGCCATATGTACAGCAGAAAAAATCAAGGCTCATCTTCAACTTTTCACTATAGTCTTTGCATCACCGGGACATCATTGGAAGCATGAGGCAGCTAAGCACAGAATGTTTCATATCTGCATAGAAAATTTCAAAAATAAAAAAGTTGTGTTTTTGAAACTCTACTTGATACTGTAGACATGGCTGCACTATTTTGATGAAAATACACCAGTGGCAAACTAGCATGAGAAATATAATTTGTGTCAATTCCAATTTCCACCAGTCAGGGTAAATCATATATTTCTCAATCTTACCAGCTTGAGAAAACCCATCACCCATTTATATGTATAAACAGGTAAAGCTTAAACAAACATGTTCAAACATGTAGTGTATATCTGCATACTACACTGTAACTGACACAAGCTGTCACGTTTCATTGATGAGTACAGTATGGTGCTGACTGACAGTTACATCACATTGGTGCTGATTATTATCAAAAAAATGTTACCCAGATTTAGAAGAAATCAACATATCGATGGGTACTGTGTTAAATGTTCTAGAAGTCCAGGGCGAATTTTACTTTTTTAATAGGTTTGCAATTGTATTATTGCGTAACCTGTGGGAACATATAAGGAGACTACACATTTTGGGGATTTTGGTGCTTTGTGATATTGAATTTTAAAGATTGTATTTCACTTGATTTCTTTATCTTCTTTTATTGCTTTATCTTCCATCTTAGTTTTCCTGCTTTTTGTTCATTTTATGTTGTTCATGTCTATTTTCATGTGAAGCACTCTGCATGTAAATCCTCTGTTGTAAAGCACTTTGATCTGCATTTGTACTAAAGGTGCTATACAAATAAAATGTTCTTCATGTTCTTCTTCTTCTTCGTATTATTATTATTATTATTATTATTATTTATATTATACAGTATCACTCCTGATTTATTAAAATTACAGTTCTTCTACCCTAAAGTCTAGTACTGTATATAGTAATATTGTAGACAGCCTGCGCCAGCCTTACCTACATGCAGGTGCTACAGTACGACACACAGACCATGTGATGTACCTACAGTACACACAGACCATATGCTGTTATACCTAATCATAGACTACACACTGTTACCTACACACAGACCATGTGATGTACCTACAGTACACACAGACCACATGCTGTTATACCTAATCATAGACTACACACTGTTACCTACACACAGACCATGTGATGTACCTACAGTACACAGACCACATGCTGTTATACCTAATCATAGACTACACACTGTTACCTACACACAGACCATGTGATGTACCTACAGTACACACAGACCACATGCTGTTATACCTAATCATAGACTACACACTGTTACCTACACACAGTACATGTGATGTACCTACAGTACACACAGACCACATGCTGTTATACCTAATCATAGACTACACACTGTAACATACACACAGACCATGTGATGTACACACACACGCAGATCATGTGATGTGCATGGGGCCTCAAATGGTGTAAAAAATATTTTTCTACTTTTGAATGTTGTCGGTTACCATTAAATAATATATTCTAATTATGTAATTATCATTATAATATGTTCTACAAGGAAATATAAACAGCTACACTGGGTGGGTTTAGGTGTGACGACAGTGAGGAGCAGTTAGACAGTGAAAGACAGATGGTTCATCCAATCACCTGCCAAGTATTTTTGAAAGTGCCTGCCCTTTTCCAAACAGTTTCCAACAGAGAGTATTGCCTTCCCAGATGGCTATGCGAAGCAAATGTCCTAAGCATTGCTATGTGAATCAAACCATCTGGTGGGTCAGGTTAGAAGTATGCAGGGCTTGAACCTCTTTGTGTATCGTCTAAACCAGGCTTTTGTCCACCCCAACCATCTGATCAACCTGCTCCCATTCTACACCAGGTCCTCCCAGGGCTTCCTACTCATTATTCTACTTCACAGTCAGCCCAGATCTAAATCTCCTTGACCTATTTTCCTTCTGTTTCCAAGACACAGTGTTGTACATGCAGGACTCTGAAAAGGTACAGGCACACGGTCCCTATAGTCTGCATGGCCTCGGCTGTGGTGAACTGCAGAGATCTTCAGGTTCCAACAGATGGCAGTGTCGATGCATCCTCAGCCTTGGGACTGAGCAAAGCTAAAGGGCCCAAGGGCTTTGGGGAAGGATCAGTTGCTGTATGTTGCCATGTATGAGCCATAGACATGGTATCAGCCATGTTAAGTGGTGTTCTCATATGCTTGTTCTCATGTTGTTGTTGTTGTTTTTTTTATTTTTTTTTATTTTTTAAGTAGGCCTAAAATCAAACCAAGAGCATTGATTGTAGGAATTTCCATTTAAATTGTTGTTTTCTAAGAAATATATTTTCCCCTGGAAATACAGCTCCTAGGCGCTTTTGCCCACTTAAAGCTGATGATGAAATGTCGTAGCCAGACGACACGAATGATTAACTGGAACAGATGTGTATCTAGGTGAGAGCCAGAGCCCAGTCTCTGGAGCCGCGCGGCCTGGCTGCCGGCGGAACTCCGAGCGGCTCGAGCTCGAAGCCCCGGTACGGCACAGAGCGGCATGAGCAGCGCTCCTCGCCCACTGCTGTCACCGTCGGGCGCTTGCCAGGCTCATTACAATTAATTAGCCGCTGCCGAAAGGTCCTCACACTTCAAAAGCCATCACATCTCGTCTCACCCGACGCAGAAGGCCACCAGCGGGGCGGTTGTCACGTTTGCTGGCCTGGTAAATCCAGGACGACACCAACTGGCACACCGTTCAGTTATCTCTCTCTCTCTCTCTCTCTCTCTCTCTCTCTCTCTCTGTCTCTCTCTCTCTCTCTCTCTCTCTCTCTCTCTCTTTGTATCCTATCCTGAGTTTTTATCCCCATAGATGAATCTACAAGCATTTTCCCATTGACCTTGCAAACCTAATGTTTGAAATATAATAATTTTGGATGAACAGATTGTGTGCTTATTTAAATTTGAAATAGGTCAACTCATTATTTTAATAATGGACATGTTCTCAGATATGGGTTTAATACGATCCTAGTTATTCTCATCATTGTGTTGCTGTCCTCTTGATCCTTTGACTGTGACTGTGCTCCAATCAGATGTGATAGAATTCTCTGCAGCGACTGTGCTCCAATCAGAGGAGAGGTGATGCTTTGACAGCGACTGTGCTCCAATCAGAGGTGACGTGATGCTTTGACAGCGACTGTGCTCCAATCAGAGGTGACGTGATGCTTTGACAGTGACTGTGCTCCAATCAGAGGTGATAGAATCCTCTGACAGCGACTGTGCTCCAATCAGAGGTGACGTGAGGCTCTGACAGCGACTGTGTGTGTGCGTGTGTGCGTGCGTGCGTGTGTGTGCGGGGGTTCAAGAATGATGTGTGCAAAGGAAAAGCTGACAGGTTTAATTTGCCTGACTCTGCCCTCTGTGTCATGTCATCTCGTCACACCCTCCTGTCAGAAGAGGAAGCAGATGGAGTGTGGAAATGACCACTAGGATCTGTGATGGCGGCAGACCTGCTGCGTACTCAGGTGTGCACTGACACAGGTGTTTGACTGTAGTGTAACCGGTTGCTTCTAGATAGCGTTGTCTTTGTAAGAATATTATGTTGGTTACCTCTCCAGGGAGGAAGTGAGGGCAGATGACATTTGGGGAATCCAAGCAGGTGCACAGTACGAATACAGACACTCACATATTTATTTAGCTATTTATTTAGTTGACTGAACCTCGGAGGCCTAATATATCAGGTAAAACAAGATAATAAATAGAGATGTTGAGCAATATTATGAAACTGTACATGTAGGCTCACAGACACACATTGTCACAAGAAAATATGGCACAGTGGGGCAGAAGTACACTGACATACACACATTACAGTAATGTAGAATTTGGATAAGTGTTAGTAGACCTCAAAAGGTAATGGCTATTATGTTCAACGTTGAATGTTGGCCCAGAAATATCAACGTGCGACTTAACCTCGATACATTCACAGAATCACAGGATAAGATGAAAAAGCAGCTCTCAAATGCAAGAACAAAAGATGCAGTATTTCACCTCAGGCTTAGCTTTCAGACTGGAGGGAGGAACAAAAAAAAGGTCCACTCTGCCTGAACACCAGAGAAGCCCCATGCATGACTGGGCTGCTGTTCTCTGCTCTGTGTGCGGTGACCTTTGGTCTGTGACAGCACTTATATGTAGACAAGAGGCTCAACCGACAAGAGGCAAACCAGGAGGAAGAGTGTTTCTCTCTCTCTCTCTCTCTCTCTCTCTCTCTCTCTCTCTCTCTCTCTTTCTCTCTTTCTCTCTCCTCCTGATTGGTGTTGGATTGGGCTTCACAGAAGCCTTGACAACATGAACATCTGGGAATGGTCTGTTGAAGACAGCTCAGACTTCACTATGGGTGGGCAACAACACAACGCTGAGGAGAGCATCAGGCTGAAACGTCTCTGCCCTCTCTGAGACAAATCTGTTGTGGTACGTCCGTGAGTGTTGGTTCTATTGTTTCTACTCTACAGAAGACTTCCTAGACCGTGCACCCGACAAGAGACTATAGTCTATAATCGTTTTAGTTCTGTTTTTTGAGTCGTGCTCACATGACCTTCTTCCCAACAACACACAAGCTAACTGGAGTGACTGAGAGGACTGTGCTGCAGTCCATAGAAGGGTTCATCGGTGGCACGAGACAAGCTGCAGCTTCTGCTTTGGCGAGGGCTGTGAGCTGGGAAGACGACGCAGGAGGAGGCTCTGGAACACGGCAGGGAGCATGAGGCCCATCTCCTCGGCCTGCTCTCGGGGGAAAGAGGAGCCAGCAGCGGAGAGACTTGTGTGGACTGGCCTGCGTTACCTGGCTCTGGGGGAACTGGGTCTCTCCCAGGGGAGGGGGGGGGGGGGGGGGCTGCCCCTCTGCCCTGCCCCTGGTCAGGCCTGTGGCTCCCTGGAGAACATGGACAGCCCTGGGAGCCCAGGGGCCGCTGGGAGAATGGGCTATACTTCCTCTGTTAGAAGATCCTAACCTTCTATCCCTATCTCTCATATCGAGTAGTAGGTTTTTTTCAGTCTCTCAAATTGTTTCAACCCACATTTAGCAGCGAAACCTGGATGAATGTCTTCAGTCTTTAGTTGAACGCAGTGTTTAGAGACTGACTCGTGAAGTAGTCACTAACCATGTAGTTACAGTAACAGTAGCCTACTTTATACAGTAGATTATGTCTTAGTATGTTTTCCCAAGAACAATAAACATGACGGAAAATAACATATTTGAAAATCTAATACACATACTCGCAATAGATAATTCCAATCAGAAATCAGCAGTATTTTGAGTGTCATTAATAGGGAATTATAGTCTAAGCATGCACTCATGGAGTTAAAGTTCAGGCAAAAAAAAACTCTGATGTCTTTCCCTCCGCTTATCTTGTCAAACCCCAGGACCTGTCCACTGCAGTTATGAAACAAATCACTCGGAAGCTGTCAAGGCAGTTATTAATGTGCCTCTGTATCACTGCTCTAATTAGCTGTGACACCCAACATGTCAGCTGTATCAGGATTAAATGCATGACCAACACCACTCTGACAAAATAGATGCCGCAACCCGAGGACTCACTCTCTGTCTTCCGCCTCACATGTTTACGCATCTTTAAGTGTACATATTTATTCATTTTTTAGACCTTTTGGCTTGTCTTATTTAGACCTTTTGGCTTGTCTTTGGAGAGCTTTGGATGTAGGTCAACCTTGAATTTGGAAATGGCTTAAAATTGTTGTTTCCCAAGGCAAGCTTTAATTTCCCTGCTGCAATATTATTGTGCTTTCCCCAGATAATACTGAAGGAAATATTACATATTTGTTTATTGTGTGTGTGTGTGTGTGTGTGTGTGTGTGTGTGTGTGTGTGTGTGTGTGTGTGTGTGTGTGTGTGTGTGTGTGTGCGTGCGTGCGTATATCACAGTATGTATGCTGTCTAAGTGAGCTGGTTATTGCGAAAAACAGAAGAGCTATCCATTTACAATGAATGTGCAGTGAGATCCTATGTACAATACAATGAGAGGTCATGTGCCAGTCAGAATCAGAAGTTTGATTATCATCAACTCTCTCTCCTCTGACTCTCTCCTCTGACTCTCCCCTCTAACTCTCTCCCCTCTGACTCTCTCCCCTCTGACTCTTCCCCTCTGACTCTTTCCCCTCTGACTCTCTCCCCTCTGACTCTCTCCCCTCTGACTCTCTCCTCTAACTCTCTCCCCTCTGACTCTTTCCCCTCTGACTCTCTCCCCTCTGACTCTCTCCCCTCTGACTCTCCTCTCTGACTCTCTCTCCTCTGACTCTCTCCTCTGACTCTCCCCTCTAACTCTCTCCCCTCTGACTCTCTCCCCTCTGACTCTCTCCTCTAACTCTCTCCCCTCTGACTCTTCCCCTCTGACTCTCTCCCCTCTGACTCTCTCCCCTCTGACTCTCTCCACTCTGACTCTCTCCTCTGACTCTCCTCTCTGACTCTCTCCTCTCTGACTCTCTCCTCTCTGACTCTCCTCTCTGACTCTCTCCTCTCTGACTCTCCTCTCTGACTCTCTCCCCCTCTGACTCTCCTCTCTGACTCTCCTCTCTGACTCTCCTCTCTGACTCTCCTCTCTGACTCTCCTCTCTGACTCTCCCCCCTCTGACTCTCCCCCGCTACTGGCACATGACCTCTCATTGTATTGTTCATAGGATCTCACTGCACATACATAAACACAAGACACATAGTACAGAATTAAACACATGACACATGTACTGTATAAAAACACATTTCACATAATTTCATATTTGCCCTTTGCTTCTTGCACTACTATATATTTTACACTGTCCTGCCTATTGTTGTCTACTCATTAGTATTATGGACCAACAGTCCAGAACAAATTCCTAGTATGTGTAATATATATATATATATATATATATATATATAGTAAGGCCCATGTCCTGTATGGTAGGCCTTAATGCTAGCCCCATGTCCTTTATTTTCCTGCTCTGCTAGGCGGCCTATACACACACAGGTGGATCCTTTTTGCTATTAGTGATTCTATGTGTTGATTGGCTAATGTCTCCGAGCCCTTACCTATATAACTGTCTGTCATTATTGTGAACCTTATGCTGATGATGGCTTAAGGCCGCAATGTGTCCGTTTGCCCATTAAACTTTAAAGACTACTTAAAGAATACTAAAAGAATACTGTCTATCTAGTGAGTGCCGGTTCTCTTCTTTATGCACTGTATCACCCTACTGGGCACCCGTGACTGTTTATTGAAAGCAGGAGTTGTGCGTACTCTCACGCTCCACTGTGTAAAACCCTACCTGGCAAATAAAATATATATAGTATTTTAAATACCCCCATGATTGATGGGGATAGGTTTAATCTGTGAGCTGAAGCTACAGGAGGGACATGTAATGTATATTACTGGATGTACTTGACTACACTAGACTAGATGATGAAAACAGGACCCTTCTTTAAGGCTAAAAATGTATTGTCTCACCGCTTTGAATGAACCAGATGCGTCCGAGAGATTTGTCTCTTGAGCAGCTTGTAAATGGTGGCCTACATACGCACCCTGTAACCTTCCCTGTCACTCCACAGGACGGAATCACCCTGGGAGGCCCAGGTTAACGCAGAAGAGCACATGTGATCCTATTTGAAGCCAGCTCAATGGATTTATGCACTTAAAAAAAAAAATTCAAATCACTCAGCGGAATGTCAGGACAACGAGGCGAGGTGTGAAGGGAGGGAGGGGTGAGGTGAGGGCGGGGTGGAAGCTTAATATAAAACCCAAATCCCATTACAGTCGGACCCAGACAAAATGAGGGGAGGACATGTCGCCGCAACAGAAGTCTAGAGAAGATGATTCGGTGATGAGGGTCAGAGATGATGTCCCAAAGTGTACACTCTTTCTTCCATTTTCACTCTTTTTATTTCTTTTTTTCTGCCTTTTTTGGGGGGGGTTTCCGTGCCTCCACCCATCAAACCGAAAATTGCCTAAAGTGAACTCTATCATTACTCGATATGTGTCCGTAGAGGAGCGCGACTAGAAGGAGCGGGTGACTTATCAGTCTCAGACGCGGGCCTTCTGGGTAATAAGGCATGCATGAGAAGCTGCTACCGCCTCTGAGTGGGTAGAGGTGTCCCCTCTAGCCTGAGGACCCTGGTGCTGCGGTGTGTGCCCGCGCTGTATAATTAGTCTCCAGATCCATGTTAGATGTGCTCTGTGATGGTTTACCACATGTTCACTTGCTCCTAGCTTTTCTATATCCACCCCCCCCACACACACACACACATACACACAGCCCACCAGGGGCAGACTGGCCATCGGGAGCACCGGGAGCTTTCCCGGTGGCCTGGCGCGCCAACTGGCCTAACACGTTGTGAATGGCATACTCGCAGCACACCCCCACCCCCCGTCAACAAAGCGAAACTGAAAGTGTTCCATCTCACCGAGTCGGCTCGGCTCGTGGCCTGACTTGGGCATGACTCCTGGCATGAAATATTCACCCAGTCCGGCCCTGCACCCCACCCACAAACACACACACCGGTGTCCATACTGTATGTAACAGAAACTACAATGTAGAGTAGATGAGTAAAGAGTAAAAGAGTAAAACTCTGGCGCTAACCTACAGGGCAATGAAAGGAACAGCCCCCTCCTACCTCCAGGCCATGGTCAAACCCTACATCCCCTCCCGACCGCTACGCTCTGCTACCTCAGGGCGACTGGTTGCCCCGTCACTCCGAGGCCCCTGCGGTCGATCGACATGGTCACGGCTCTTCTCTGTCCTGGCCCCGCAGTGGTGGAATGAACTGCCCACTGATGTCAGGACAGCAGAGTCGCTGCCCATCTTTCGTCGCAGGCTCAAAACTCATCTCTTCAAGAAGTACTACAACAATCCTCCCACCTAAGCACTTATTGTATTATATTATTGTATTATATTATATTGCACTGTACTTTAGATTGCGATTCTTGCACTTTGCCTTCAGCACTAGATTATGCTCTTAGTCACTTGTTTTAGAAAGAAGATGCACGTGTGAGTTCTGGCAAGTAGTAGTACATTGGCTCTTCCTACGTTAAATGCAATTATTGTTAGTCGCTTTGGATAAATTTGTCTGCTAAATGACTGTAATGTAATGTAATGTAATGAGCAGTGACATGGGTTGCTTTATATGTGGTGAATTAGAAGAGTACACGTAGCAGTGGGCTGTATTACTGTGTGTGTTCATTTAGTAAATGTAACCGTGCGTGAAGTGGGGAGTGGTGAACATCTACCGCTTCAGGATCATCCAGCCCTCCAACATCGCGCACCATTTTTTGGGGGGTGCACTTTCAAGCATGCCCTGATGGGAGGTTTCAGAGCACAGAACGGCGCTGAGCAGTGGCATTTTTAAATGTAAAAAAAACATACAGGAAAACTACAGAAGCCTAGGCTACTGATGTTTTTTAACACGTCAACAAAGGCCAATAATTTGAGAGCGAGTGAATAAGAGGGCAATGTTTAGGCCGAAACAACCAAGCGTTTAGGGACACACTAAATAAACTACAGAGCCATTATATGACAACAATGGCCAAGCACCATGAAGAGGAATGCCAGGACGATAAAATACACCCCCTTAGGGGACAGCACTCAATAGCCTACTCCCCTACTTCACTAATCAGTGTTTAGGCTACTACTAGGCTACTAGGCCTATTAGGCCACCGCTCCAGGAAGCAAAGTTCACCCCCGTCCCCTCCAGCTCTCCTCACCAACACCCCCCGTCCCCTCACAGAGCCCTCCAGCCTTCCTCACCCCCTCACCCCACCCCCGTCCCCTCACAGAGCCCTCCAGCTTTCCTCACCCCCTCACCTCCCCGTCCCCTACCAGGGCCCTCCAGCCTTCCTCACCACCTCACCTCACCCCCCCACCCCCTCACAAAGCCCTCCAGCCTTCCTCACCACCTCACCCCCCCACCCCTGTCCCCTCACAGAGCCCTCCAGCCTTCCTCACCCCCTCACCCCACCCCCGTCCCCTCACAGAGCCCTCCAGCCTTCCTCACCCCCTCTCCTTGGGCGTGGACTAAAGCCTCCACGGCCACCCCACAGCCCAAACTTTCCCCCTGGACAATACATGTGCCCACCTGGGCGTCCCCCCTACTCCTGCCGCCCAATGTCATGCTGTTGGGTCCCTGCCCTAGTGGTTACCATAACATAGACACCTTTACAAACAAAAAGTCTTGCAGTTAATGGTAAGATATAATTACACACGGATACTGCAGTTCACCACCTCAAGTGGCCATTGCAATTAGGGTGCAGCCCAACGCCCCGTCATGTTCATTTGTTTCCCATGATTCAGCGTGGTATCAGCACATCAGAGGGTAAATTAAGAAATAAATGACAGTGACTTGGGAGGGGGCAAAGTGGTTTAGCGCGCCTGCCTCGTTAAGGGAAAGATTAATTACCGGATTCCGGCGATATATCAGGAGATATGTCAGCTTGAAGTATGCAGAGTGATTACTAATACAATAATAACAGTCAGACATTTTCATTTAAAGTAAATCATTTATGCCAAAAAATAATACATATATAACATATGTATGTAACATATATATGGCTTACTGTATGTTATAGCCTACATGTAAATAATATAAATGAACCTTTGTGGAAAAAATAAAAAATATATAATTTAGGAAAAAAGGCAGGAGAGATACCCTGCCCCTGTCTCAGATGCAACACACTTGAGTTTCTGATTTCCTTGCAGGATGATTGGCCCTGTGTTATCAGTTAACCAATGCCTTTGTGTGAACCTTCACATACTAAGAGTGCACATTTTGTGTTACAGGCTATAACCAGCTAGATGAGAAATGGACTTAGAGCTTGTTTGTTTCTTTTCTAGCTGTCTATAGCTAGAAAAGTGCACTCTTAGTATGTGAAGGTGCATACGAAGGCATCAGTTAACTGTTAACAGCTCGCTAGCGGTACAAGCTACAGCAGCTAACGGGATATCCAAAGTTAAGAAAATATTGAAGAAAGTATAGAAGAAAGAGAAGAGGTATTAACAGAAATGACAAAAACATATTTACAGTAACTGTATTTGACACATACCAATGATGGTAAGGCTTATTATCTACAGTAAAACATCAGAAAATAATATATGTATCAATCATGAATCAATGAATCAAAATAAATAGTCCCCTATACTATGACCCAGTCCCATGTCCAAATAATGTGCATCCTTTAAAGGAGAATTCAAATCTATGATTTTGTAGCCTGTAATATGTGCCTTGTTTACAATTAACTTAAACCAAACTAGAAAATGATTACTATTTTTAGTAATAAGCTCCATAAACTGAGTGTGGTGGTTACAGATGCTGTTATTTTGAAAGACTCAATTGCGAAACTCAGCTATCGGGAGGAGGCGAACAGACTCGGAATTCGGCAGAACCATACCTCCATGGGCAGAACAGTGGTAGCCGTCATTATCTCTCGAGCAAACATTTGTCACTCAGAACATTTGTCAGGCCCTGTATCTAGCTATATTTGCTATTGAAGAAAAACACAGACAATCGCAAAATACTGTGCAATTTGTACTGTAGAATTAAGCAATTGACCACGAGAGGCAGTGGGTTACAGGGGATTTTACCACAGCTACGGGCCGTTGTAACCCACTGCCTCGAGTGGTCAATTGCTTTTCTACAACGGTTACTACATATATATTCACAAAAAACACTCAGTAGTAACATTCAATCATTTATTTACTGATCATTCTTATCATTTTAGTATTTACAAAATCTTCCGCGATAGGCTATAGTTCTGAATTAAATGGTTGCCAGGCAATATAGGCTATCTCACCTATTTGGGTTGGCCTTGTTCACATAAGCCATAAGGGATAATTCGGGTGGTTCACGTTTATTTGAATATTTCCAGCCATGATGCAGTTATTAAAACAGTTCTCCAGAGCACTCGTTTTTGCTGGTAGGGGTGTGGAAGTGTTGGAGTCGAACTAATGAGTGCGTTATTGTAATAGGATACGAAAAAGGCGAGGTTGCTGCGAGTGGTTTCTACGCAAAACATAGCCTACCGCTTGATTTTATCAATGGCCTCGTCAATGAGATTGATGGCGCATTAATACTAATTGTTATGCGGTCGCAGCCGTGGGTTACAGAGTATTTTACCACGGCTGCTAGCCAATCAGAATCAAGTATCCAAACTCTCCGTTGTAGAATCAAGGATTTACCTGCACCGGCGGGAGTGAGTTTCCATCGGTTGCCGGAACTTAAAAAAAAAAGTCCAAAGAACTCAGGTAAACATCTAGGACTTGGTTGTCATCTTTTGTGTGAGTGTGCGCGATTGCATATTTTTTGTTTTGTTGAACTAACTTTATACGGTAGGCTAGAGCTCATGGTGCACTCGAGTCCCCATCCTCCTAGACGTTTTTTGTTGTTGTAATCCTCGTTATTTTGCTTCCAGGGATTTGACGACGCATAAACCCGGAGGTGCAGACTGCGTGAATATGCTTTGTTTACATGAAGTAACTATAGTCAAGGAAACCACATTTTTCTTTGTTTTGTGGGTGTCTAGTTGTTGAGCCGAATGTTGTTCTCGGGTGGAATTCTCCTTTAAAAATATGTTTTAAAGCCATCACGTTAAACTTTTGAAATGTAAGTAACATGTGAAAATGCAAATATATTTTTACGTGAGCTTTGCTTCGGAAAATGATTGCGGTAATGTTATATATGTTGGGTGACTAGTTTAAGGAGATCAAATCATATTTGGACTAGGGATGGTAACAGTTAACCGATAAATAAGAGTTCTAACCGATTAATCGTATCAGTTAAATGGTCAAAATTGATGTGCATAGCCAACCTATCAACTGGGGTGTTTTTTTTTTTTTGCTTAGCCATACTATCGGATTAGCTTGGCAGGGAATGTAGCCTACTAGACGGCTTGATTTTGAAATAGGCCTAGGCCTATGTGTCTTGTGATTGGATTTATGTTGTTTAGGCTATAGGCTATTTAAGCTGATCGGTGAAACGAAAATAACCGATAAATGATGGTCAACTATCGGTAAGGAAAAATAGCCCAAATTCCCATCCCTAATTTGGACCGGTATGGTCCTTTAAATTTTGGAGTGGATCTGAAGCATGGATCAGGCCCATGGGCCCAGAGACACGGGGTTTGGACTGAGGTGTGCGGGGGGAGAACCCGGACTGCACTGCGTTGCCCTCCGCCAGCTGTGAGGGGGGGGGGCAACAGAGCCAGACAAATAAAGCCAGCCATTCACCTCCAGTCATTTATTTGGACTAGGATTATACAAAAAATGGAAACTAAACTTAGAATGAAGCCAGCTACCTGTGTGAGGGTGCTAGAGACACAGGTTTTTTTGTTTTTTTTGGGGGGGAGAAGAGCTCGATGTGCACCACACTGTCCACCCGAGCCAGCCAAATACAGCCACCCATTCACCCGGATAGCCATTCACCCCCATTCATTTACTAGGATTACACAAAAACTACCAGACTGCTTTTCATGAAACTTGGTGGAGGGGTGTAGCATGGGACAATTTAGAACCCATTCAATTTTGGTGTGCACAGGGCCACGAATGCATTCAGGGACAGAGGTTTGTGCACTCTGAGCATCATTTCTAGTTGGGTATAAAAACAGTTTGAATTCTGTCAGTTGATGATTGGGTATAAGAGAGAATATAGATCATCTCCTGTCTTCTCTTCTCCTTGCTCCTCTTTACCTGTTCTTCTTTGGGCTTTCTCCTCGTAGGCCTAGCTCTCCCCACTCTCTCTCTCTCTCTCTCCTCATAGGCCTAGCTTTCCCCGCTCTCTCCCTCTCTCTCTGATCTCACATCAGAATGGTAGTGCGGGGTAGGGTCGAAACATTTCATTTGTAACATGTTTGTCTTGTAATTGTTATTTGCAGTGTAATAAGCAGGCATTTGATTTAACATCACTTTGACTGTTCTTGCTTTAGTTTAACCCATAATCAAGAAGTCTTTTCACAAACTGTTATTGAGTAATGTAAAATATTAGAGAAGTCAGATTGTAGAGATTGTAACATGTTTTGGTTATATCCATACCCTGTCCAGTTTACTCTTCCTCTGTCAGGTTAAGAAGGCCTAGCATTGGTTTTATTACCAATATAAAAAAAAACTACGGTTTTGCAGACCCCGCAAGTGATAGAGTTTAGAACAATACAGTTACAGATTTTGGAGACCTTGAACTAGTAAATGGGCAAAAACACGTTGTTTGTAGCTTTATTCATGACTGGAGTCAAACGAGCTCTACACAATCTTCTATTTTCTAGATCAAAATTAGTTTTGTGGAGCATTTCTACTGAACATGAGAAGATTTATTAATTTTTCTACCTTAGAGTAATCTTTAATTATGAATTAAATGTATCCATTTTCGGAATACTCTAATAATCTAAGGTTCTCCACAAGTGGTAAATGTTCCTCTCCTGGACTTAAAGCACAGCCATTTCGTACTTTTTAATTAATTCCATAAATCATTATTAATAACCTTTAAAGCTCCCCGTCTGCATGACCATAATCACTGTAGTCAATCTTTGGTGTCAGAATGGATTGCCAATCAATGTCCTGGTCTAATTGACCTTGTCCTGTGAGGACAGAGGCCCCTCTGGTACCCACCCCTGTTCTACATCAAGACTCTTCAAAGTTTGTTCAGCAGATTGAATTCGATCGCAATACTTTTTCTTATGGCTGATATAACCAGCTACATTTCAAAGTGTTGTAAGGACTGGAAATGCCTTATTCTACAAACAGGCAGTTTCCACCGGATTAAATATTTTGATGGACAATAATGATTTCCACCATAAAGCTGTCAAGTGATCTGTGATTGTGTGACTAATTTGATTTTTATTCAGTACCCTGCACCAACCCAATATGATGATCCAATACACATAAATATCTCACTATTCAATACTCAATACCGCAGAGGACAGCAGACTCCTCTTGTTCTATGTCAATCAAACCATTACGTGGCAGAGCTGCTGGAGCGGAACTGGCAGAGGTTCAGAGCAGAGAGTCACACAGTACACACACTAGCTCATCAGACCACAGTCATCTGGCTGAAAGGCACTCATTCCCCTAGAAGTGAATGGACACAGACGTCCTATCGATTCTATGTCTTTGGGTCTGGGTTAAAGCTGCAATCATTGATTTTATAGACATTCAAAACTAATTTAAACCACCTGATATTAGATTGTTTCACTGAGCCATTGCGTCCTAATAGTGCCCTACTTCAATGACTCATGCCTACCAGTCTGTTGCTATTCCAGCGTTTCTGCCAATGTTTTCAATAGTCGACCAGTGCCTTTGCTCCACCCCCGTGCCTTAAACGTATTTTATATGTTTTAGCTTTTCATTTGTAAAAAGTATCTTACTGCCATCCAGAAGTAGAAAAAATGACTGATTGCAGTTTTAATAAGGGCCATTGTGACAGAACTACGCTTGCCAGTCCACTGGTTCAGGATCTACAGCAGTATCAACCCTGCCTGTCTTGCCAGGAACCCTAACTGACTACATAAATGTGACAGGGTTCAATTTGTCACTTGTCAGTACTGTATAGCTTTCACCCTCACTTTTCCCACACTGGTTTCTAACTCGGGTCCTCTGACTTGCAAGAACACATGACAACCTTACATAAACAACGCTTTAGCCAGCTACGCCACCTAAAAGCTAACATTTCAATGGCGCAAGTGGGCGGTATTTATACTGAGGAGTGAGTTTAAACAATTAAAGATATCTCGGCACTTTGACGGCCCCTCTGGTCGTGGAAAATCGGCACTGCGTTTTAAGAACCACACTTCCCACAATTCCCCACTCACTCGCTGTAATGATGGGAAAAAATATGATAACAAATGTGCGTGGAGCAGACTGGATTGGAAGATTGTAGCTACTATAATGGACATTCTGGAAGGATGGCTTCAATGCAAGTAAATACCAGTCTTCTTTCTTTTATGTACATGTGAATAAATTTGCGGGGCGAAGTGTTTGTTGTCTTCCTGATATTGTGACTCGCAAAACGCATCACTTCCGCTTCCATCACAAGATTTCCCGCCAGTGTTCTAGCCAGTACACAGAAATACTAAAATAATAAATTCACAGGGTCTCATGCAGTCTCATGTCATGAAAAGAATTTTGGAGGTCTTGCTTAGACCAATTCATAAACTAATGGCAAGTAAAGGTGAATATTGAACTATAAAAAGATATCTCATTGAGCTTTAAACTCATAAAGAAAAGAGTGCGACCTAAGGGTAATGGACTCTGGTAGAAAGTTAAACAGATGTTGGTTTAGACTAGGAACAATTGTGTTCCTAGTCTAAAACAGTCTAGCCAGCTCTCTTCCTAAACCAGTTTGAGGAAAGGAGCTTCAGAAGGCATAAGGGAAAACACACTGACGCAAGATCAGCAATGAGGGGTACACACCACGTAAACCACATCATATGAGCCTGGTGATTTATTCGAAGCCTCAGGTTTTGGATGTGTTGTTTAATGGAGATGGCAGACGGTCATAAATCCTCATCAAGCCTGGTGCATCATGTTAGCCTCCCCTGTCCTATAACGGCAGTTTTTTAATAAGCCATGTGTGATCCTGTGTGTGTTTGACATTTACTGGCTATCACAGTCTTCTTGTCTGTCAACTCGCACATCATCACGCACACCATGCACATCCTGCTAAAGCCCACCTAGTCCATGTGTAACCATGTGCTGTGTACCTTTGAAGGTGTGTGTGTGACCTTTGAAGGTGTGTGTGTGAGTGTGTGTGTGTGTGTGTGTGAGAGAGTGTAATTGATATACTTTCAGCTGGGCAAATTTATTTATTTTTATTTCTATGTAGTTTAAATGGAAATGCAGAAACGTTGCTGCCGCTTTAACAACTTCTCCTCACCTCTCACAAAAGTCATTTCCTCCTGGGGGAACTCCGTTTGTTGCTGTTTGCCCTTTTTGCAGATTCTGTCAGCAAAAATAATTGCCGTCCATTTGAACTCCCCTTGAGTTGGAATTACTCTGATATGCTGGCCAAATTATGTCGTGTAAATAACACATTTTCATTGCTTCTGTTAATATTTAGCGCCTGCTCTCATTTGCCATTGGCATGACAGAGATGAGAGGAGAAAGAATTGTGCAGTTTAAAGAGCAAGGCTCCCTACAGTAACTTTACATGGAAGATCTCAACAAGTTCTCTGACCTCTCACTAATCACCAAGCCCAATCACTACCAGACCAGGCAGTAAAGAAAACTGACTGTAAGTGTGAATTACACATTAGATCTTAAGATACTATAGGATTCAGCCCCAAAGCGACCTAAATAGGTCAGTTAAAACCATGTTTGCACATGTGTGGTTGTGTGTGCACATGCACGCACGCACACACACACACACACACTTGAATTCTTTATTTAGGTCCGCATTTTCACAATCCATTGCAGGGGCCCAAATATAATTCCATTGCTTTCATGCTGTTTGGTAGTTTAACATTGTGTTACATTTCATGGTTACACGCAAACGTCTAGGATGTACACAATATATACCTACACACAGTCCTTAGGAACAATGTCTCCAGGCTGGGTTGGACACACACACACACGCACACGCACACACACACACACACACACACACACACACACACACACACACACACACACACACACACACACACACACATTTAGTTCGGACACATTTCTTCATCTAATCAGCAGTCTTTACAGAATCCCTTTGCCTTCTTCCACAAAGGTCTTTGAACGTGAGCTTTATTGCTATTCCACATCTAAAATAATGAGACATACAGTTGCTGCTGTAGTCATACATTCATCTCCGCATGCACAACCCAAACAAACATGCAGCATGCTGTATCAGTGTTTTGTTGCCAGGTGGGTTGGGGGTTTCTCCTCTCTTCCTCTCCTACTCTCCCTGAATTAATAGCTCCTCAGGAGAGACCCCTGCATGTCAGGCTTTATCTCTGGAGAAGACCAGAGAGAAGCTAAATGAAGCCTGAACCTGAGAACAGGCCTGCCTAGCCTTCTCTGGGGGATGCTCAGTGAAACATCAGTAATGGGAAAAACAAATGGAGGGATGTAAACCCCCCGAAGACCTTCCCCACCAGCTAGCCTCAGCTCCCGCCATAAATCTCAGGACCTTTATACATACGGCTTGAATCAAGACAGGGAGGGGGGGTGGAGAGATTCAGCTGGGCCAGGAGACTTCGTGTGTGGAAGGACAGTGGGAGGAGGAGCCGCTACAGCGCCCGCTGACTGTGGGCTGTCGTCTCGCAGCCAAGTGGCTTTCTACTCTAGGTGTATCTGAGCGTTCAGTAAAGTCTACGCAATTAGCCAGCCATGTTGTTCTTGTCCACAGAGTCTCACGTCTGTGACCACAGTGTGATTTTAGCTACTGTACAGTAGGTTATTATTTTGTTTAAGAGTAATGGTGTGTGAGTTAAGCACAGCAGCGAAGGGACCGCACTGTAATAAAGATCTATTATGGCTGTGAACAGAACAACTTGGCAAGGCGTCCCAGTTCTGGGGCTCTGGGGCAGGTTGGGTGAAACAGTCTTACCAGCCTTACCATTCAGTACAATGCAACACATCTTTCTATGTTACTGTGCTGTCACACCACACTGAGACTGTCACTGTTCAATCACTTGTGAAAGGCAGAGGCGCCATCTCAGTCTGTCTCGGAGATGATATCTTTGACATTAGCCTGCGTATCCTCATTTGGACAAAAACTCTTTGAATCCATCACAGCAGACAACGATGAGCCAATAAGCAAAGGGACGCTTAGCTGTCCACGCGGCTTCTCCTCTCTCAAGTAAAATAAATGGCTCAGGATTTAATTAAAGACCTTTAGGCCAATTGAGGCCAACTCAAATCAGTGACAGTTAAAATGCCATATGCCATTTATCAGCTCTGTAAAGTTGACCGAGCAGTTTGCAGATTGCAGGAGAATTACCTTCTTCCTCTCGTCCCCTGTGGCCTGCGCCTATGCCGATTGGTCTGAGACATTTGCCTGGCCTCATTTGCTGGTTAATTGCATTTTATAGTTGAGCTAAAGACCTGTCATCTGTTTCTGCGGTTTCATTTATCTTATAAATAACCCAGAGAGGGCGCTGCCAAGGCCTCAGAGCTCCTCAGTGTGAAATCATAGTCTCTTGTTATATTTATTGGTTTTCTTCATGCTGAGTTCTAATACAGGATATGACATGTAAAGCAATGCTTGTTCACATGGAAAATGTAGAAATAATAGAAGAATAAATACAAGTCAGGGGGTAAATCGATCGCTGATAAAAATCTGCCTGTCCTTAGAACACAATCCAGACGTGATGCAAATAAATACCCATGTGTACACATGGAGACAATATGCAAAGGCACACAGGCTAGTAGACGATGTTCCTTCAACATTCCCAAAACAAAATGTTTATATAAAAACAAAGGCTAACTAGAAAAGCTGCTCAGAGAGCACAGGGCTCCGCCCATTAATGCATTTTGTTGGTGTAATCGAGTTGAAATGGTTCAACTCACTTCTCAGTATAAATATAGCACACTTGCACCACTGAAGAGTAAGCTTTTTGGTGGTGTAACTGATAGTGTTTTTTATTAGAGGTGGTCATATATGAACACAACTGAACATACTTGTGGAATTTTTTTCAATCAGCCATTACAGACAATAACAGAAGACATACGTTAGAAAACTATATACAGAAATTAAGTCCAGTTTTCATTCCTCTGGGGTGTAAAAAGGACGGGCACTAGCCCAGTGTCTATGCCTCTGGGAGAGTGTAGAAGGGCACTAGTCATGTGTCCATGTCTCTGGGAGGGGTAGAAGGGCACTAGTCCTTTGCCCATGCCTCTGGGAGGGGTAGAGGGGCACTAGTCCTGTGTCCATGCCTCTGGGAGGGGTAGAAGGGCACTAGTCATGTGTCCATGTCTCTGGGAGGGGTAGAAGGGCACTAGTCATGTGTCCATGTCTCTGGGAGGGGTAGAAGGGCACTAGTCATGTGTCCATGTCTCTGGGAGGGGTAGAAGGGAACTAGCCCAGTGTCCATGCCTCTGGGAGGGGTAGAAGGGCACTAGTCCTGTGTCCATGCCTCTAGGAGGGGTAGAGGGGCACTAGTCCTGTGTCCATGTCTCTGGGAGAGCTATGTGACAGATAATATGTTTTTTGTTTAGTTTTGTTTGCTTCAACACTCAAATTAAAAAGGACACATAGTTAGTGAAACCTGACACTCAAGGGGCAAAAGCCCAGATGTGCAGGTAGCTTATGATTTATATGTAGGCTAATACCAGAGATCCAGGCTAAGAAAATGTAACTTTTCCTTATACAGTGTTTATCTGATTTGTTTTTCATGAATCAGATATGATTTTGTTTTACATGCATAGAAACATGAGACAATATTGGGCTTAAACATAAATAAAAAAAGTTAATATCAAAAGCCGAACCCAGGTCGACGCATTGCTAGACTGATACATTACCGCTTGGCCATCGGTAAACCCGGCAGGATAACTAGATATAAAGGGAAGGAAGCCAGTCCAAGTATGGCAAATGTTGTTTTCTTTCAATTTGTGTACCCGCCCAGTGATTCTGATCCAAAATGTAATGTTTTCTTACTTGGCCCATGCTACACCCCTCCATCGAGTTTCATGAAAATTGCTCTGGTAGTTTTTGTATAATCCTGCTATGTGACCGAACGAACGAACGGAATAACACACACGACTGAAAATATACCCTCCGCCAGCGGTCGCTGGGCGGAGCCAATAATTCCAGTACAATTCATGTGTGGAGAAGAGTTGATATCTCTTCACACATTGATATTATTTAGTGTGAGGCAGTGTATGTCCTCCCACTGTGAACACTGTCCAATTCCTTGCAATTATGCAAATTACACATTAACGAGATGTAATTGTGAATTCATAAAGCAGCAGGG
Source organism: Borostomias antarcticus (assembly GCF_949987555.1). NCBI lineage: Eukaryota > Metazoa > Chordata > Actinopteri > Stomiiformes > Stomiidae > Borostomias > Borostomias antarcticus. The sequence goes on from NC_140237.1 coordinate 25,184,540, forward strand.
ATAAACTGTGTAAAGACGCCATGTCTTAATAAGGAGAGGGAGACACTTCATCATCGAGGGGCTGGCTATGCTAATTGTTTATCCACCACTGTTTCTTAAATAGGAGACATTCATTTGTTGTTCGCCAGGGCTAGTTAGGGCTGGTTATATCATTAATGAATTAGGTTAAACGGCAAACATAGGGAATGACGTTTGTATTTTACATAATCTGCTGAAATTGGATACTATACATCTTTAGTATCAGTCGAACAGATAGCCTGCTGGTGTCAATGTAAGAGAGAGTTAGAGTGTCAGGGAGAGTATGCTTTTGCATTCTTGACACATACAGATGTCTGGAATCAACTGCACATGTCACAGCTTTAATTAGTTTCTACACTAAATCGATGTGGGCTGATTAATACGACAGAGGCCGGTGTTTGGGTTGAGCCGGGTTACTGCAAGAAGAGAGCTTGCTTAAGGAGAAAAACTAATTGTATGAATTATTGAGTAAGCTGTCGACCCTGAGCAATGATGCAATGTTTTTTTTTTGTGTGTGTTATTTTTTTTTTTATTCTGCTATTGGACGTTTAATTTACTTTTGGTTGATCTATTTTCCCATGAAAGAACATCATTATCAATGAGTGAGATTTGTTTTCATGACTTTTAATTGCTAATGACTTCACAGACTATGTTGGGACGTGAAATTCCCAATAGTTGTCCTGTTATGCTATGGTATTAGCTGCTTGCTAATCCCAACCACCTGTTCTGTTATCAACTGGAGCATCTTTATGGCTACCGATCCAATACCGATACCAGCGGTCTTTTTTCTTGAATAATTATTTATCATTAACCTAATTAATTATTATCATTAACATACACGTTATACACTTTGCACACACCATGTTCTTACTGTATTGCTACTGTACTGCATTGAACTGTTTTTATTAGGATATCTTGTATCTTGTTGATGAGAAGCCAAAACCTAATTTTACTCATCAATTTTACCCAACATATGGCTACTTCTATATTGGATGTAGGCCTAACAATGAAATAATCCTTGAATCCTACTTGTATGTATTCATTCTCTCATATCAGCGCCCATTTTCATCAAATACAAAGTAAATTGTAAAATATAATTAGTAAAATATAAGCTTGGGATAAGACCCCCTGTCTGCTCTGTGCTCCTGTCACTCACTCCCCAACTGCAACACAATGGATCTCTGCCTCAGTAGAGAACAACAGTGTCATCTTTCACTGTGACATGACAAGAGTAAGGAGAGGGAGAAATGGCTCTCGTTTACAGATTGCCTCATTAATGTTATCAGGTCCCCTATTAGCTTTGGGTTTAAATCTGAGATATTGCCAAATAGGCGCATTTGCTTTTGGAAATCCTCCGGCAAGGTCTAGTGTAACCAACTTGAGCAGCGCATGCAACTCAAGACTTTCACTTTCACGCTAACTTTCTTTGCTAACTATTTAACACTTTTTTCAGCATAACCTTTCAGCATCAAGCATTGTTTTCGCACCAAACGTTTGCAAACATAAGCAAACAGAAAGGTAGGCTAGTTTGGTGAACTACACACCGGACTGAGCGCAATGTGAATTGTAGCCTATGAATGAATGAATGAATGAATGAATGAATACGGAGCTTGAAATTCTTGATTATGTTAATTGTGTTGTAACGTAACATTATAAAGTTTTATCACCACCCCTCGGAACATTGACTTTGCAAATATTGCAAGCAGCTGTTAAAGTAGTCGGTATAGTTAGCATGAAAAATCTCAGAATGCTGCGCACAGCATAGAAATGGATAGAATCGATTGTTTCCTATGGATCGGGCCCATTGCCACCGATATCTGATCTAGTTATTTATTCAATATCGGGGCTGATACCCGATCTAAATATCGGCTCGGTGCATCCCTAGTCCGACTTTTCCTAAACGAACACTATAATGTGACCGTGGCCATACACACCTCAAGCCAACGACTAGGCAAGTTCCCACTAAGTATCTATGTGGTTGTACTTGTATTCCACCGCGTTCATGCATCCATGCATACTGTATTGTCTTTAATCAAATACAGTTATGCTATATTTTGTACAAAGTCAGTGTGGTAACAGTCCTGTTTCCTAGAGACGGCTTGAGACTCTAATTAGACAGGGATAACAAAAGGAGAATGACCCTCCCACCCCCTCGCCACCATGACGGCCAGTGAAGGATGTTCTAACCATCCAGGAGAACGGACATTCTCTCATGTGATTAATGTGTCCCTGCCTGCCGTTAACTCTGGCAGGGTCTTGTCTGACTTGTCTGAAAAGTTCAATTGTATTCATGGCTAGCAGCATTCAATTCAAATGAGCACATTAGAATTGCAAATGGTTACTTGAAAGTACAGTGTCTTGTTACGATATGTGTTTGGAAGAAAACTAGCCATGACACTGTGTGTGTGTGTGTGTGTGTGTGTGTGTGTGCGCGTGCGTGCGTGTGCGTGCGTGCAGGCAGCCAGGGGAGAGGGGCCTTTTTCCTAATAAACAAGATGCACTTGGTCCTTAAACTGCCTTTGTTACTGCTAATTTTACTCTGAAATTAAATACTATATGCCTGATCGGACAAGAAATACAATTTTTAAAGTTAGTGCTCAGATTTTTGGTAGTGCCGAGGCTTCAAAACCCAGCATTTGTGAAAATAGACCCTTTTGCTTAGGTAAGTGAAGTTTCATGTTTATCTGACACTTGTAAATATGAGCGCCTCTCCTAAATAGGCCGACACCGATTTATTTTGAAGGCAAAGTGAATGGACCAGAAAAGGACTGTTGTCTGGCATGAGCAAGCGGAATGCGACAACAGGACTGAGAAGGGCTACATTTCAACCAGACATTCCAGTGAAACCAGGTAGTCAAAATAACTTACCTGATATAAAATGGCCTCGCAAACGTGGGCATTTTTGATGATGTCCTCAGTCCAGTCCGTACGCTTAATAATGGCGATTTCGTCTTCCTCTGCTACTGTTTCAAGAATGCGTGCGCATACTTGTGCTGACTAGGCTGTAAAAGGGTTTATAATTAACAAATATGACCCACGCTTACAGCCAACACACAAAAAGACGAGGTTGCTGTGAGTGGTTGCTACGCAAAGCATAGTAGCCTACCGCTTGACCTTATCAATGGCCTTGTCAAGGAGATTGACGGCGAATTAATACTAATTGTTATGCGGTCGCAGCCGTGGGTTACAGAGTATTTTACAATGGCTGTTAGCCAATCAGAATCAAGTATCAAAACTATTCATTGTAGAATCATAATGTAAACTCAGACCAGTTTGGATCACCTGTAGAGCATGATCTTTTACTGAGACATCTCTCATTTCAAGGACTTTTAAAAGTGGTTGAAAAAAAAAAAATAGACACCATTTCAGTTGTTTGATGAGCACTTCCCATCCCACATTTCCCCACCTTCTCCCAAATACGTCTTCCTGGTGTTCAGAACTTTAATTTGCATGCTAATGGAGGGTGAGGGCAGAAGCCACTAATTACAATCCAGTAAAGTCCTGCCTAATGCTCCACTAAAGACATAGCATGTTTCCTGTAATACCATTATGCAAATGTTATAGTTGAGAGAGAGAGTAAACCACAGACCAAGCACATCAGACCCAGATAGCAAGCGGATCTGGGCCATATACAGGCCAGATCTGGACCTTGTGGCTTAGTTCCGGCCCATATATGGCCCAGAATCACTACACATCCGCTTGCTATCTGGGGAATGACTGTTTCTACGATCTGGTCTTGTATGGTGAACAAGCCTCTCTGTCCATGAGGCGTAACACAAAGCCAAACAACCCCCCCCCCAAAAAACGGCCCAGTTGTGTACCATTCCCACGATGCACCGCACCAACTTGGAATGCCAAGGTACCCACCACGATTAGTAGTATTACCTAGGGATCCTGAAGAACGATCAACAGTCAAAAGACCACAACCCCACACATCTGCTTTCAAAGTCACAAGAAAACAGTAGAACCTTTGTCTTTGAATAAGCCCATATGGCCAATTATACATGAAATCCTTGGTGAATTTGACCTTAATTGCTTTGGTATCTCTCACTGAAGGAAATCATCTTACCGTAAAGGACGTCTCATCAAGAAAACAGCATTGTTGCATTGTATACAGCCTTTTATCTGTAATAGTCCAGGCTTTAACCTTGCTCCGGAGGGCTACTAAAATGATCAAAACTAGGGATGTCCTGATCCGATCTTTGAGATGGGGAACGGGCCGATCTAGACCTTTTTATTCAGAGTTGTAATTTTGTTCATTTCTTGTGAGTGACTGAGTGTGTTAAGTTAAGCTATTACATCACAGAGGTAGATATTTAAGTTGGTTTAGCCTACTTGGTTATTTTAGTGGAATTTTTAGTGTAAGAGCCAGTAAAGTTTAGTTAACTGTTATTTATTTTAAATAAGGCTCTACTGTTGTTTATTACGAAAAAATAAAAAAGACTATTAAAGAACACCTTGGATACAGGCTTTTTTCTTAATTAAGAACAAGGGCCGAGTTGGATCTCTTCGCTTCGAGAGAAAATGCAAAGTGTCCCCTCTGGTTCTCTCTGGAGCAGCAGGACCATCCTCCGCCTTGGGTGGACGCATTTCTGCATGCCCCCTGGCCGAAGGCACCGCATGCTTTTGGTTCTGGGGCGGCCGCTGGTAGCCTGGCTCTTGAACGGCAGAGATTGTCTGGTAGAGGACTCTCTCCGGCTGTGATCAGTACTATTCAGAGTGCACGCTCGGCGTCCATGTTTACTCTGGCAAGTGTGTTAAGGTTTGAGGGTGGTGGAGGTAGGACCCAAAAGCAGATGGCAGGCAGGCAGCGCAGGTTCAAAATTAAAGTTTAATTTCAAAACTTTCAAAACCGAGGAACACTGGGAGTAACACATTGACATAGACAATGAATATTTTGTTTCTATATTGACTCTTATATTGCCTTATATTTTAGTTTTTATTCTACAGGCTATATACAGTATTTTATTTTTTATTTATTTAATTTTTTACTCTACAGGCCTATATATTTATTTTATTTTTTACTCTACAGGCCTATATGTTTTCTATTGTGTTCTGTGTACATCATTTTGCACATCCAGTTGTGTATCTATCTATCTATCTATCTATCTATCTATCTATCTATCTATCTATCTATCTATCTATCTATCTATCTATCTATCTATCTATCTATCTATCTATCTATCTATCTATCTATCTATCTAATCTATCTCACTCAAGGAAAACATTTTGTCCCTTTCTCTGGTCTCTATAAGACTAATCCCCTAATGAATGTCATTGGAGAGCTTTTTTCCAGAGTCAAAGGCACGGTTGTGGTGTCCCTGTGTGAGCCGTCTGGATATCTGCCTGTGTTAATGTGATGATGCTGCAGAGAGACAGCTAACCTTTTCTCCTTCTCCTCAGCCATCTCACCTTACAACGTTGTTCGTCTCCAGCGTGACGCTTTATGCATAGCAATGACCAGGCCTTCCAATGCTTCTGCCCCGCTCAATTCAGCTCAGTCGTTCATCATCAGAGCAGAGGTAGGACATTTCCCCCACCCCCTATAAATGGCCCTGATTCTTGTCCCAGGTCTGACACTGGGGCAGATTCTTGCCCCTGGTCTGACACCGGGGCCGATGTACATGTAACATGTCAGCGCCTATATACATAATTGCATCGCCACATGCGGCACCCTAAAAACATGGCACGAACAGACCACACATGGCTCAAACCACATTTGACCTGCCTCGCAAACATACGTACATTACATCTACCCAGTAATGTCTGTGGCTTCTCTTTTTTGGCTATTTCTCATGCAATTTTCATTCTGTGTTTTGCATGCGGTGTGCTTTCTTCAGATTCATGTTTCCATCGAGAGTGGTTTTAATGGGAAAGAATCAGGGGCTGAGTGACTAGGCTGTGTACGTCATTTAACGTTTATGAGACAGGAAGGCCTGAACCCACAAGCTGTTGTGACCCATGGAGGGTATCCACATGCCACAGAACCATTGTGCAATACATATACTGTATGTAGCTTTATAAGAGAACAACAGCAACAACAACATCAACAGCAACAAAAACAACAACAACAGCATAACTCTGTGAAAAGGCAGGATGACACGTCTGCTTTGGGTCTTCATATGGACAGAGTAGTGTTGGCTACAGGTATGCAGTCGCTCTGCTCAGTAAAAGGCATGGCTGTTATCACTGACGCCATCATAGAGGCAGATTATCACTGTATTGTGTGGAACTGAGTTCTGTACATTTTTCAACTGAATCATTACCGCAGTCTCATGGGCATTGTTTAAAGGGAGATTTTCAAATAAATGCAGTTGAGTTTGTTGAACAGTAAGTAGCACAAAATATGTATTAATTTCCCTGCTGCTTTGCTGTGAAAAACTGTCAGCCATGCTTATCTTTGAATAAAAAACATAATCAGTGATTCAATTTAAATACCGAAGATATTCTCAACAGGTCGAACGAATGCAAAAACAAAATGCGTGTGACAGGTGCTCATACATATATGCAGCAGTTCAAATGTGAGGTATTATAGAGAGTTGACACAAGAGCTGAAACCCACCTGCAGGCACAAAGCAATATTCATCTTCTGCAGTAATAAACCCATATGTGGAGTACCTGTCATTGTTTGATAACTTCAACCCTGAAGAGATTAAGGTCTCCTGGTTGACACTGAGATAGGATTAGAGTTCCCGTGAACTGACTCAGGAGTGACTACATTACTGCTTATCTTTAGTAAACATCCACACGGAAAACACTCTTTCACTTGGAGGAGTTGAGATGGGGACTCTGGGTTACCTCAAGATGTTCAGTCCATTCTGATTTTGTTCAGTTTATATTATTGCCTTTGGGAAGACTGTATTCTCAGAGTATAGCAGATGCTCATTAGTGCTCTGCATACACATTCAATTGGTTTTAATGTATTTCACCTTTATTTAGGCAGGGAGTCCATTTGAGACTTGTTCTTTTTCAAGGGAGCCCTGCTTACAAAACACAAAAAATAAAAATGCATAAAAATACAAATGTACAGGATTACAGATACAGTAGTGGCATTGGGTGTTAAATAGGTACACATTCGATCTTTAACCCTGTTTTGCCAATAAGAACTGCTTGCCTCCATGAATTTGTCTCTCTAATGTCCATCACCTCTAACCTGGCTTTGCCAGACCTAATTCACAGCTGCTGCTTCTGCTGAGTTTATTTTCTATTTCCAAGGGGCTTTATCACTGGTCACAGACCAAAATGCTTCTGTGCGCAATTGGATAGACCTAACCAATCAGAGCAAGGGAACATTAGTTAGTCGTCCTATCATCGTATCAGATGGGTAGTTGTTTTATCAAATCTGTCTCATACAGTATTAGATAAACGGCTGTGATTGGCCCAGCAAATATCTGCCAGGTGGAACTCAGTGGAATGGGATCGTGGCCAAACCCGGTCTGCTCAGAGAAGCAGAATGTCAAGCTACATCATCCGCTGCAAAAAAAACACCATTTGGCCTGGAATTGATTATCCAGGACGTTTTAATGTTGATAACATAGTGGCGAATGTGTTAGAGTTTGGTTTGGGACCCAGGCGCAACAGGAAAGGAGGAGGCAAGGAACGGTAAAGCCCGGAGGGGCGATTTAATAAGATCAAAAAGGGGGATGTGGTAGTCGTACAGCCGATGGTCAGGCAGGAGCGTGGTAGTCGTACAGGCGATGGTCAGGCAGGAGCGGGGTTGTCGTACAGGCGATGGTCAGGCAGGAGCGGGGTTGTCGTACAGGCGATGGTCAGGCAGGAGCGGGGTCGTACAGGCGATGGTCAGGCAGGAGCGGGGTAATCGTACAGACGTGGGTCAGGCAGGAACTGGAGAGATGAGGAGGGGAGGCAGGGTGAGTGAGAGTAATCACAAACGGGGAACGGGAAAAAACACTACAAAATACGGGTAAGGAGATTGTAGGCTAGGCTATACTTTACCACAAGAGTATTATGGTAAGATCTGGCGATGAGTGGAGTGTAGACCAGGTTCTTGTAGAGGTTGAAGGTGATTGCAGAACGAGGGACAGGTGTGGTGATGATAATTGGAAACCGGTGAGTAGAGCCGCGCCCGCGTCATCGTCGGAGACGAGCGCGCCGTTCTTGTCTTTGCGCACGGGCCGATGTGCTGGGCATGTCGGGATCCGACTCTTCGTCACCGGAGAGGGAGGAGACTGCCGAGTCCGCGGAGCTGGCCGGAGACGGGGAACGCCCGGCAGTGGGGGGAAACTCTGGAGAGTCAGAGCGTTGTATGCCCGGGCTGATGCGCCGTGCGGCAGAGCGCGTAGGACGCCCCGAGCGCGCAGCGGGCCCAGAGGGGAGAGAGGGAGGCGGTTGTGGAGGCGAGGGCATGCGAGCCGTAACAGAATGTCCTCCAACTACTTACAGCAGCAATCGTCTCTGTCTGGCTTTGGGATGAAGCTAATATGACCTGCTATGTTAGGATGGAGTTACTGTAATATAACCTGCTAGATTAGGATGATGACCTGCTATGTTAGGATGATGACCTGCTACGTTAGGATGATGACCTGCTACGTTAGGATGATGACCTGCTACTGTATGTTAGGTGTCTAAGCTGCTGGATGAAGCTAAGATGACCTGCTGAACAAGGATGATGACTTGCTATGTTAGGATGATGACCTGCTACGTTAGGATGATGACCTGCTATGTTAGGATGAAGCTGAGATGACCTGATATTAGGATGATGACCTGCCATGCTATGATGACCTGCTACATTAGGATGATGACCAAAATGACTTTTTTAAGCAGTATAGCCTGTCATGTAGCTAGCACCAGCCAGCAATCTCTCAAAACAAGTCAAGAGGGGGGAATTTTGATAAACTGATTACATTTCGAGAATCTACATAGTTATTTTCTCGCCTGAAAACTGTTAACATTTTAATAAGTGACAGAGTACCTGGCGTACAGACAAAATTACAACAGTTGAGTAATGGCGGCGGACGAGAGGCATGAACAACCTGTGACATCAGCGGCTCACGAATGAAACCCATTGGCTGATGGCTGCGGTAACGCTTCAAAAGATGAACTTTTCTCAACTCTCAACGCAAGCTACGCGAGCAACGCGACGCAACTGAACCACAATTCCGTTCGGCAACGCATGATGCCGCTCCATTCAAAGTGAATAAGAAGCGTCAAAGTTGAAGCCTGAAACGCATACGTGTGAGCGCAGCGTAATGGTCTCTTGCTGCCCTCATCTTCTCATCCTTAGTGATGGCTTAACGGCACCAGCGGGGGAATGTAGTCCCGACTCCCGACTCCCGACAACTGTCTCTGAACAGAATCTCAGCGTCATCCCCCTCTCTGTGTGCAGTAATTGCTGGAGTGTCTGTTAGCTCTACTGGGGTGGGTGGGTGGGGGGATCAAGCGCCTCAGCTTCAATCCACTTGACCGACGGGGTCAACAGAAATAAATGACTTTCCTCCAACAACACATGGATCTGGCTTCTCAGTATCAATGCTATGTCTCGGTCAAGGACAGGAAGGAGGAACTATCCCTCTCTCTCCCTCCCTCCCTCTCTCTCTCTCTCTCTCTCTCTCTCCCTCCCTCTCTCTCTCTCTCTCTCTCTCCCTCCCTCCCTCCCTCCCTCCCTCCCTCCCTCCCTCTCCATCCCTCTCTCTCTCTCCCTTCCTCTCCCTCTCTCTCTCTCTCTCTCTCTCCCTTTGCAGCAGCTGACCTACACAGGTAAAGAAGACTGGTGGTAAAAAAAACAACCTCTCCAGTATGTCTCTCACCCCAACACTCTTGTCAATCAGAGGCCGTGCATCTGTGCTCTGTCTCGCCATGGATCCACATCAAATATGCCTTAATTTGCATACCCATGAAAACACACATGCAAGGTGCTAGAGTTGTGCAAGCATCCTGAGAGGAGAGCGGAAAAAAGGTATTCCTCCACAGCTTAAAGTTCCCCCCAGCACATCTGGCAGTATTAGTTTGAAGGAGCAGATTATTTACTGTCTTTAGTGTGTGTGTGTGTGTGTTTGTGTGCGTGTGCGTGCATGTGGGCCTGTGTGTGTCTGTGATGTGTGTGTGTGTGTGTACGTGTGTGTCTGTATTGTGTGTGTGTGTGTGTGTGTGTGTGCGCATGTGTGTGGTTTGCAGTTACACTCACCCGGTGCTTCTGAAAGCCAGTCTCCACCTGAGAGACAGGATGCAGGCGAGGTGTTGGCACCGGCAGACGTGGCAAGTAGCAAAGCAGATGGCCCTCCGCTTACCATCATTTCCTCTCCCACAATGCTTTGGGAGCGTAGCACCGACACCCCCCCCCCCCCCCCCCACCCACCCGAGGGAGGAAATAGCTTCAGGGCCATCATTTTTTAAGGCCGGAACAAGGCCTGGACACCACAGAGGGGCCTAATTATACACCAAAGCACCCAGATCTGGTGCCTCATGGACTTTGGGACTTGGGACAGAGAAACCCAGCGAGCGGATAGGGGAGAGAGAGCAGAGCCAGCCTGGAGAGAGAGCAGTGTGCAGCACGCCTCCCCTCTCCCTCCTGCTGTCACCTGTCTAGTTATCTTCCCGCGGGCCGCGCCAGGGAACCAGACAACATATCCAATCGGAGCTTTTCATGATGGAAGCCGCCACTCTGCTGTCTTTTCATGCGCTGCCCGGGCGCCAGATGGAGCGGCTCATCTCGGCTCCGCCCACACTTTGTTTCCTCCGTTTGAATAGGTAGAGCAGGGCGGTCTACCCAGACCGTGACAGGATGCTCTGTGTTTTCCTAGTGAGCTGTCCTAATTGCTGTAAAATACATACAGTTGGAGGTAGTTAGAAATTATCCATCCCACGGCATTTCACCATCACGGTATTTGACAGGGAAATCCCGTTGGAAATCTCATGGGATTTCAGACGGGTGGTATTTCATTTTAATGATGCACCACCACCAGGTGGAGTCTTTGAGCAGATTTATCAGGCTGGGCTCACAGTGTATTTCTCCTATAGTCTACGAATTAAGACAAGCCTGATCATTGCATCATTAAATTTCACATTCTTTAATTTAAATGCTCTGCTGTAAAGCACTTTGAGCTGAATTTATCTGTATGAAAGGTGGAATATAAATAACATTATATTGTTATTATTACTTTGTTCTCAAACACATTTTTTCAGTATCTATCTCAGTAACTGACGTCGGGTCAAGACTGTCTGTTAAGTCAAATGTGCAAAATGACAGTATTGCTAACAATGGCTAACACTAGCTAACTTGCCTAGAACTCCAAAATTGGGCGAAAGTAAGGGTTTTGCGTTTTGTTGCTGGAATGTATTCAACTGGGATGTGACGCCGTCCCGGGCCTCAACTCCCGAGCTTCGATACAAATTCATAAACCCCGGAAGTAAATTTGAAGACGGGGCACCAGTGTCTCAGTGCAGTATGGCTTCATCATGATACGATGAAAAACGAAGTTTGATCGGAGGTGTGGGTCCATTCAAAATTGGCATTGTCGCCATTAGGAAAAATTCAGTGGACATGAGTTTATTCGGGCTATGCATCTTTTAGCTAAGTTACTACCACCACTAGCTAGGTTAGCTAGCTAGATAAACCAGTCTCTGTAGATGTACTCAGAGATCTACAGTAAGCTAACCAATCAATGTATTTTGCTATCTACAGTAGACTGTACTGTACCTCTGTCTTTCTTTCGCTACTGGTATAGTATACAGCCTACTTTCAATTTCGCTAAAATATACATACATCCAGTGTGCTTCCATAGAGCTAGGGCTTGTTGTAGTTTTCACATGCCTCTGTAATATGATCTTTAGAAACGTCTTTAGAAACTAAATAAAGCTTCCCCACTTGCTCCAGCACACATGCACACAGCACGCAGGCTGGCTATTCTCCGTCTGTAGGCTACACTCGCGGCTCACATTCTCTACGCTAAGATCGGCTTGTTGGTGCCTGGAATATTGTGTGCAATATGGCTGAATATTTATCAGATTTTGAGGATATAGAAGATCAATTAGAATATGATGGAAGCCGATCGTAGCATAGAGGTTGTCGAAAAAGAGCATTCTCCTTTAACATGCGATGGCATAATCATGTTTTTCTTTCGCATTTTGGGGGTAACTTAGGACCCTTTTTCGGGGGGAAGATAGGACCCAGGGAACATAGAACCTGGGGAACATAGGACCCGGGGAACATAGACATGTTCCCCTACTCACTACTACTAATAGCATAAGTGCACCTCCTTTCTAAATAAATTACCTACATACACGAGTAACACTACATAGGGAATAGGGAGTGAGTGAACCATTTCAAACACATCTCTAGTCAGCTCCATTAGCTAGCTTTCTCTTCCTGATCCATGTTCCATAAGAGAACACTCTGCTAGCTAGCTAGTTAGCTAGCCTACTGTATTAAACCTCTACTTGTCCCGATACCTTGTTCCATATGAGTTATATATATTATAGATAACAGATATAGACCCAACGTCAGTTACAGAGATAGATACTGAAGATAGATAGGCTATGTTCGTAATAATAAAATTACAACCAGACAGAGAACAAGGAGTTTGAGGTAATCGAATGTGCCAGATGAGGCTACAGCAATGGGTCAATGAGTAGTATTACTTCTCCCTCTATGAGCATGCGAGCGGTGGTGTGGAATGCCGCAGACGGTGCGTTCAGATCCCATGGGTACTCCGTAGTAGTAACCTTACCCATGGGAAGTTCCCCCATCTGTACAAGCAGTGATTATTCAGAGGTTCTTCATGTCTTGAATCAGAACATCCCTTGTTATGCTTTTAAAGGGTCTCGGTAGTCGAAGAAGTAGGGACTTATTGATTCCCTTGGGAGGGATATTGTCTCTGTTACATGGCTGCTGTAATGAAATGAAATACAATTCACCTTTATTCTCAGACAGCTTTATTGACAATGTATGGACATTTGGACACCCTCGCTGGCACAGGCACAAGGAGAGACATCCCCTCTCTCCTCCTCCTCTCTCTCTCTCTCTCTCTCTCTCTCTCAAACACACACGTGCGTGCAGGGAGCAGCAACACTTGGAAACACACTACTCACACAACACAGCCAGGAACAGTGGACAGCGCTTACTGTACAGAGCCCAGGGAACAATCCAAGTGTTCAAGTCCAGTCTTGGTCAGAGTGATCTGTTCTTCTGCATGTTGTTATCATATTGGTGTTCTTTGTGGAGGAAACCCTTGTCAATACAGGGACAAAGGACTGGGAGATATCCTCCTTGAGTACCTGACAACCGTGTGGAGATACAGTAGCCCACTCTGAGTACCTGACAGCCCTGGGGAGATATGCCCCCCAGTGCCAACAGCGTGCCAAGTGGGAATCGAACCCAGGACCTTCTTGCTGTGAGGTGACAGTGCAAAGCACTGCACTTGAATAGAGGTGATTGCTACCAACATCCAACTGCTACCCACTGCTGAGTAGTCTATGATGTAGTTGTAACCCATCTCTTTCAGCACGCCCAGGGCAGGATTCGAACCACGGTCTCCTGCTTGGGAGGCGGACACGCTGACAGGAGGGACTGTCAGCGCTCCTTTTAGGAGTGAGTTTCAACAGCTACTCGCACTTTTCAGTCTGTTACATAAGCAACTGCTGGCAAACTAATACTATAGGATGGTGCCACTCCAGCCACTACTGATGTTTCTACTACAGAAGCTAAGTTATACTTTAGAAAAGCTTGGTTTAGCTAAATTAGGGTAGCGTCAATAGTACTTAAAGTGGGCACGTTAACCTTTTTTTTCCATAGACTTAGAACATAGAATTGAAGACGGAAAGGGTGCCCATGGTTCCAGGGAGAGCCCTGAGCGAGGCTAATATTAAACTGGGTTGGGTTAAGCTCAATTCAGGAATTGAGTAAGCTAACGCATTTGGGAAGGAGACAACTTAGCTAAACTGTTTTTTTAGCACTTTGATATTGTCTCTCAATGAAAAAACAAATTATTTTTATTTTATAATAATATAATAATTACAAGTCCCGAGAGGGGGTCTTTATTCTGCCACACAGTGAACACACATTACATATAGTGAGAGGCACACACACACACACACACACACACAGCACACATATGCAACTTTCGCGGGCCACCGGTGGAAACTGTTCCCTGCATTTCAACCATCCCGAGCCGTCCTCCTCCAGGGGCAGCCAGGAACAGTGGGAATCGTTCAGGGCGCCCAGGAAAGTGCTCAGTCCAGGTCTTGGTCAGGGACCGGACTGAAGAGCCTGTTCTTCTGCATGTTTTTAGTATTGGGTTCTTTTGGGAGGAAACCCTTGCCAACACGGGGAGAACATGCAAACTCTGCACAGAAAGGCCTGGATACCTTCTTGCTGTGAGGCGATAGTACTAGGTACTGCGCCACCGTGCCACACATGAGCGATTTTGGGGTTCAGTGTCTTGCTCAAAGACACTTCGGCACACTCTGGAAGCTTGGATCGAACCGGGGACCTTCCGATACCCAGTCGGCCACTCTATTCAATAGAATTCAATTGAATTGTCCATTTGGTCAGGCTTCTGTCTACTCCTACCCTCTCGAGACAGCACACACATAGGCACGCACACACACACAAACTCATCCAAATCCCCAGTCTGTCCAGATGGTGGTCATCTGTTCTTCCAATTCTCTGGATCCATGGATGGTGAGCATTATAACAGTGAGCAGGCATACGTCTAATGCAAATGACAGGTCACGCATATCATTAATATTATTGATGTGCAGAGCCAAAGAGTGAGACAGAGGGAGTGTGTGTGTGTGTGTGTGGGGGGGGGGGGTAGAGAGGTAGACAGAGGGAGTGTGTTCATTTTGTCGATTAAAACTATGCCGAAAATTATTTGTCAATGACCTTTATTTAGTATTTCTTTTAAATAAAAACTAGACAAAAATGTGGGATGATTTGGGAAGAGATCATAATGCTGAGATTTCAGTGAAACTCAGCTCACGC
>NC_140237.1:25204498-25254498 GCF_949987555.1 Borostomias antarcticus
GAATCATGCGGCAGGTCCATGAGCCTCTCAAACACGGCTGGCCATTCACCTCCATTCATTTTATAGACCAGGGGGGTATTTCACAAAGTTGGTTAACTGAGTAAGCTTGACTTTTGCAATGAGGCCAGGTCAGGTCATCAAAGAGACCCTAAGAACTTCCTCTCTGTTGATGATGATGGGGGCAGGGGTGTGTGGCTTCTTCCTCCTCTCCTGAAGTCCACAATCATCTCCTTTGTCTCAATAGTGTTGGCTATTGTCTGTGGCTGTTTACACCATGTTACTAGGTCTGACACCTCCTGGAGGAAGACCAATTTAGATGAATCATTGGATTTGATTGCTGCTGTGCTTGGCTGAGCAGTCGTGGGTGTAGACAGAATACAGCCTGAGGCAATTTAGAACCCATTCAATTTTGGAGTGGATCTGAATCACAGGGTGGGTCCACGAGCTGCCCAAACATGGCCGACCATTCACCTCCATTCATTTTTTGGACTTGGGGAGTGAAAAATTCCCCCATTCATTGTGAATAAGGGGAATATAAATTGACATTCCTCGACAGGTGAAGATCAGAGAGACGCAGGGTTTGGACTGGCATAAAGCTCTCGACCTAACAAATGCAGCAATTCCAAACATGTCCTGCAATTCCAAACAGTCACGAAATGCATTCCTGGGCGGAGGTCTGTGCTCTCTGGGCACCATTTCTAGTTTTCGTCTAGTTCAATCAACTGAAGATCTTTTTTTTTAATTTCCTATATCTTCACCCAATGTATCACACCAGATCATAGAACATTTTAAGACCAAATATGTCCAAAAAGAAAGACACTGTTTGCCTGCAGTATGTAGACTATGCGGCGCTGTGTGCTGTAGTTGAGGTGGGATCATAACAGCTATCCCTGACCTATCCCACTGAGTTGAGAGACTGAGCTGCTAGCCAAGGTTCTGTAATGAGGTCAAAGCTATTCATTTCCCTGCCCGGCAGGGATTCTTCATAGACCTCTCATTGACACGTGAGGATAATCATATCGGTGAACTGTGGAGTTGGACTATGATGTGCACATTCTTGATTAAAAAAAAAAGAAAGAAAAAAGAACCTTCCATCATTGTAAAATTCTCGATCTCATCAAATTTAAGAAGTGCTCTCATGTACAAAATGTGTCATAGCCCCCCCATGGACAATGGACAAACAAAACTGTAAACATCAGGGTCTGTATGAATGTTGCATATGTATTGTTGTATGATATTACTTAAGTATGTACTGTTGTATTCCTTACTTTTATTACTGCATATTGTGTACTGTACTGTTTTATCTTTGATGCATTGTAATTAACTTTTTTTTACTAGAAAGACGTTTTAACTTCTGGCAGGGGACTGTCAATGGAAACTAGCCTTTTGGCTATAATTGGGTGCATTTACATTTTATCACAAAAGGTTAATTAATGCACATTGTCCCTCTTGATCAAATAAAAATAAACCTAAACTTAAGCTCTGCTCCTGGTTGGAGCTGGGCTGTGGTGCTCCTGTGCTCCTGGTTGGAGCTGGGCTGTGGTGCTCCTGTGCTCCTGGTTGGAGCTGGGCTGTGGTGCTCCTTTGCTCCTGGTTGGAGCTGGACTGTGGTGGTCCTGGTTGGAGCTGGACTGTGGTGCTCCTGGTTGGAGCTGGACTGTGGTGGTCCTGGTTGGAGCTGGACTGTGGTGCTCCTGGTTGGAGCTGGGCTGTGGTGCTCCTGGTTGGAGCTGGGCTGTGGTGCTCCTGGTTGGAGCTGGGCTGTGGTGCTGGTGTGCTCCTGGTTGGAGCTGGGCTGTGGTGCTGGTGTGCTCCTGGTTGGAGCTGGGCTGTGGTGCTGGTGTGCTCCTGGTTGGAGCTGGGCTGTGGTGCTCCTGGTTGGAGCTGGACTGTGGTGCTCCTGGTTGGAGCTGGGCTGTGGTGCTCCTGGTTGGAGCTGGGCTGTGGTGCTGGTGTGCTCCTGGTTGGAGCTGGGCTGTGGTGCTGGTGTGCTCCTGGTTGGAGCTGGGCTGTGGTGCTCCTGGTTGGAGCTGGGCTGTGGTGCTGGTGTGCTCCTGGTTGGAGCTGGGCTGTGGTGCTGGTGTGCTCCTGGTTGGAGCCAGGCTGTGGTGCTGGTGTGCTCCTGGTTGGAGCTGGGCTGTGGTGGTCCTGGTTGGAGCTGGACTGTGGTGGTCCTGGTTGGAGCTGGACTGTGGTGGTCCTGGTTGGAGCCAGGCTGTGGTGCTCCTGTGCTCCTGGTTGGAGCTGGACTGTGGTGGTCCTGGTTGGAGCTGGACTGTGGTGGTCCTGGTTGGAGCCAGGCTGTGGTGCTCCTGTGCTCCTGGTTGGAGCTGGACTGTGGTGGTCCTGGTTGGAGCCAGGCTGTGGTGCTCCTGTGCTCCTGGTTGGAGCTGAGCTCTGTGGCGGCAGGTTCTCTGATGGGGGAGGGATCAGAGCGCTCTGCCTGCTAGAGGAGCAGATATAACCCTGTCTGCTGCCATGACGGCCGTCGCCATCCGTCTTTGTAGTCCGCGCATCAACCGTCACACGTTGATTTTTAAGGCTGATATTACGGCGCCCTGGCTCAGAGAAAAGGTTAGATAATTATGGGTGAATGAAATGAAACACAATAACCTTGCCAGGGCTGGAATCTGACAGCGTGCATCGCCTGACAGGGCCTTTCTACAGGATGAAAGTCAAAACAAGATTCATTTACTTTGCATCCATTTTTTTTCATCAGCATCAGCAGCAGCAGCAGCGAAACAGCAAGGGAAACAACATCCCTAGAACATAAAAGACCTGAGAGTGAGTGTGACTGTTGAGTTAAATGTTATTTATAACAAAACATTTGATTTGTTTTTTCTTTTATTATTATTATTATTTTTTTAATTTATCCTACTTGTTCCTCAAAGCGCTTTTAATGTCGTGAAATACAAATAAATGGCTGGTCTTGCATCATCCACCTCCAGATCCCAGGCCTGGTGCTGTAGCCGCACGTCTCTATCCCCAGCTACCTCCAGAATCCCAGACACCCCGGGCCCCCGGCCCCTCCAGGGCCGGCGCCGCTATGCAGGGGGACAGCTTGATGGAGTGGAATGGGATGGCACAGAGACAGCCGGCGCGGCTGGGGGCTTCAGCTGTGACATATTACCCTTAGAGCTGGAGCAGGGCCACTCACATGAAACCTATTAGCCAAGGTGTCGCACAGCTCAGCTGCCTGACCCCCCTAACACGCTAAAACACACACACACACACACACACACTGTACGCCAACCCAGTATCTCGCAACTGGGCTCCAGTATACGCACACTTACAGTAGGGTTGATACAAAAACACATGTTACTGTATGTGCCCAGTTAGCCCAGTCCAGTCTAATCACATGGAGCCAATACACATACAGTAACATAGCTCTCCATCCACTTAGATGTGTTTAAGTGTCACTCAACAATACTACACTACAAACTTTAACAATAATAATAAACGTTAAACTGTATGTTGGTGCAATATGTCAACTGCACAGTATAGGAGTGGCTGCATTCATTGACATGAACATATTGGCTGTCTAGTTTAGAACATTTATACTTGCCACTCATTCAAAGTTCATAATATTTACACTATAATATCATGAGAGAATGGAGAGCTTCATGCTATCAATACTGAACAGTGGCGCTACGGTATGTCTCTGTACATACAGTATAAAAGGCGAGAAAATTAGGAAATATATGTTTTGCTGCCCTCATGTGGATTTTACAACAGCTATGTATGGATTTACATAAATTTGTGTTTGTATGACAGTATTAATTGTGAACAGAAGGGTGCAAGAACAAGATTATTCCAATCTGAGCATGTTGGGGGATTTGTGCATAGTCTGTTTTCTCTGTACCGGCAACGCTGCAAGGGCTTTCTACTGGGACCTGGGATCGCTCTTAAACCTGAGTGATGGAGCATGTTTTGGAATAACCAAATCAGCCCAGAGAAATGTCCACCCGCAAACTAAATTCACCTGTGGCAGGCTCACCTGGCTAACCTGCCAAACGTGCCATGCATAATAAACAGCAACATATGTACAGTATGTCGATCTGTGTTGTAGGAATGACTAATCGGCTTACAGAAGTGTTGTAGGTGAAGCACTGGAGTCCCTAATCTGCTGTAGTCTGTGAAGGATAATCTTTTATAGTTCCCTAAGGGACTGTGAGAAGAGACAAGATCATTCCGTCAAGTAGGACACTTGCAAGGGTCAAAAATTAAATCTGCCTGCCTGTTGAGTGCACAGAAAGTTACATGATACCATGATTTACATACTGTATAGCCTAGTTTATAAAAGTTGTATAATGGAGTATAAATTACCTCATCACCAATCACCTCAATCATCACATTATCTGTCAGATAGAGTAAAGCTAACTTAAAGAAACATACACCAGACATTACAAGTATTATATGATTACAGTATTATATGATTATGCCAACATCGTTGTCCGTGTTGGACTTCAAACCGGGGATTTAGGGTTCGGAGCAATTGTTATCTGAACACGCAAAACCCCCAATTACACTAGAGTAACAACAGAAACACTGTGCTCTATTTACTAAAATTCCACGTAATACTGCAGCTAACCTCGAAGGATATGTGATTTAGCGTTGGGTGCTGAGTTTTAGAGTCTTTCTAGAGGAAGCTGCTTGCAGCTGTCGGGGTTTGTGGGGAGATAAAGCCCCAGGGTGAGAATGACACCTTCACTCTGACACATGAAAGGAATCACATTCTCCCAGGACCCAACTGTATTGAACAGATAGGCTGTCTATTCCAGCGTTCTGACGAACAGTCCACCATATTAACTTATTCAAATAAGAGGTCAGACCACAACGTTTGAGCCCAGACCTGTCCCACAGAGCTCTGTTGAGTGGGAGGAAAATTGAGTGATTGTACTTTGGAATTAATGCGTTTAATCTCTTCCTTCCCAGCCATTGAGTTATAATGAAAAAACGTGAGAAAGGAGCTGATAGAGGCAGGTGAATAGTTTGGTAAGACGGAGATTGAAGGCGCTTTTAAAAGTGAAAAAGTGACCTACTGACCTGATGTAATGATACAGAGCCCTCTCTGTCTCTCGGAGGGTCCTTATGAAACTGACAGATTAGAACGTCTTCCTCTCCACACACACGCCTCTCCTCAGCAATCAGCGTCCAGCTCAGAGAGGTGACCGGTATCACTTGGAGACGTCCGTCTCTGCCCCCGCGTTTTTCCTTCTGCCCAAGTGCACACTACTCCACTCACCTGCAATGTGTGGTGTGAAGTACATTATGCGAGTATATAAGAAGCTTCTTTTTTTTTCATTCTCTCTATTTAGCACTAAATGCATTAAGAGCAACCGTTTAGTGCATGGATTGAAAACATGATCCACTTTTACCATATGCCAAGTGATTGGAAGTATATTCACAGGAACTATGATTAACTGTCATAATAACCTCTGTAACGCTGCACACCTCCCAGCGTGCGTCTGCAGCGAGTGGGAACGGCTGCGCAGCTCATCGACCATCTCAAACCTCATATTGTGTTACTCCAGGTCTAAGTGCTTTCCTGTGTACTGTAGGGAGACCCCCTCTCATCTTTAAGAATATTGTTTTAGCCTCTCATGAAGAGAGACATCATGCTGAGTGCCAGATTGAAGCGTTTGAAAATCAACTGCTTGGCTAGGTAATTTGGTTAATGGACTAATCTCAGCTCAACTTTGTAAATGAGGGGTTTATGAGGTGTCTAGGAAAACCATTTTGCCAATGTCATGGATGATAAACATGCAATTGAGCAATTACTCCAAGACAAAAAAGACAGCTCACAATATTTATTTTTATTGAGCAAATGTGGTCGTATCGGAGGAAAGTCTTCCAAAATACAATAGTATTATTATTATTATTATTATTATTGTTATCATTATCATCATTATAATAACAACTATAATAGCGATCCTCTTAACCATTGTTCAATGATTTCCCTGAAGATGAAATGTGTGTATGCACATGTTGTGCACCTTCATATCAGACCTTAATTACAATGCTGCTATATCATGCCGAAACAAAATGGGCCCAAAGGTTCACATAGTGTACATGTTATTTTTCTATCCCAAGATCAAAATATATATTTTTACTATATTCACAGTACCCACCGATGGTCTAACTCTGTGTCAATATGTTGTTCAAAGAAAAAGTCCAATTACAGTACCTTGCGATCAAAACATTCTGTATGCTCTCCTTGTCCTAAATCGAAAAACATCTTTAAACCCCTAAAATAAAGCAGCTTAATTGAATTTTAAACCCCAAATCTACATATGTTGCCATAGTTATTGCACAGCAAATACATAAGAGTGAGATTATTCAAACAGCCATCATAGGCTTCCTCCATTTTGATAA
Source organism: Borostomias antarcticus (assembly GCF_949987555.1). Taxonomy (NCBI): domain Eukaryota; kingdom Metazoa; phylum Chordata; class Actinopteri; order Stomiiformes; family Stomiidae; genus Borostomias; species Borostomias antarcticus. The sequence continues at coordinate 25,210,874 of NC_140237.1, forward strand.
CTTCTAAACTAAAGAGGAGAAACTCTTACTGTAGGGCACCGCGCCTCGCCACCCTCCGACGCCGCAGCTGTTTGTGAGATCCCATCTCTAAGTAATGGCAGAAACCTGGCGGGGAACGATGGCGGCACAGCGGAGGGCGATCCGTCTGTTCTGGTTTGGAGCTAACCAGCCGCCTGATGGCCGCTGACGGGCCCGCTTGACTGCGGCGCCGCTCACAATCTCAGGGCTGCGACAAAGCCCCAAATTGTCTCACCTGGAGGTCAAAAGCACTCTGGGTGTAAAGCCCCCCCCCCCCCCCATGCCTGCGCTGTTTACCTGCTGACTCTGGATATTGCAGATCCATGCCCGGTCCTTCAGAGAACGCCTTGTGATTGGCAGGTAAGTGGTTGCTCTGTTTACATGACTGACCCAAAGAAGGCCGCCCTGTCCTTGACCGATACCCCCCCCCGCCCCTCCCCCACCCTCATCTACCTGAGCTGCATGCATTTGGTAGTCATGTCCTCCATTTCAAAGGCACCCAGAGGACTACTAGTTTCTGTTTTTTGTTGTTTTGTTTTCATTATCAGGATGAAAACCTTGCCGCGGTGTACGGTAGAGAACACCATGATGGAAGATGTTCATAATGAGTGGATAGGTCAGGGACAGTGGCTGAGAGGGATGAGCAGCCCATCCTCCATTTTGAAGCGTGCATACTTACTAACCGCCGGCGCAATGTAGCGAAGCTTTAACTCAACCAATGCAATTCTACTGCAGGTTTCATGTAATTCAATGCTTCGCTAGTTAGGAGTGTGTCCTAACAACCAGGGGTGATACAGTGTTGAGCGGTTTACAGTAATATTCACGAAGGCATCAAATCATATGTTCTCCATACAGTGCAGTAGTTTAAGTGGCATTAGTGTCATTCCGTTTTTCTTTTGTTTTACTTTCAAATATATGATTTAAATTTTCCAATTTGGGATATTTTCCAGAGTGTAACAGTTTAACCTTGAATGGACCTTCTTGAATTATTTTTGTTTACAGACTGTACAAGCTGTAGGATGCACACCAACTCTCACCAATCTATAAATTCATGCCAATTGTAAGTTTGTTTTGTCTTGGTGCAATACTTCAATAATCCCTTTCAATTATAAATTCAATAAATTTGTCTGCACACCCCCAGAGACTAACCAGAGGCTAAAGATTTAAGTGGTGTTTTTATTTATTTTCTCTGAGTGTTGATTCAGTAAACAGCGATGTGACTCTTATGTTCTTTCACTGAAAAGAGGCTGATGGGGGTCTGGAGATTGACAGAGAACCCTGGGGCAAACAGAGCAGTGTGTGTGTGTGTGTGTGTAATGCTGCAGTATTACTGATAACAGCCGGACTGCCGTGTCCCGCCACTCCACCAATTCTCTGACCACTCAACCTTCACCGAACCTCACAGGGTGGGACATCCTGTGTGTTGTCTGGCGGCTAACCCCCCCCCCCCCCCCCCCCCCCCCCCCTCCTTCCTCCACCACCCACCCTGGCTGCATGGTCACCTCCCCTCTGCAGTCAAAGAGCCACCTGCAGGTCGTGAGACAGCCACCATTCCTGTCTCACAACCCCCCCGCACCAAACTCTGCAGACATCAACAACCTGTCTTTGAAGGAGACATGGCTGTCTACTTGCCTGCGGTGATTGGAAATGAGTATCGGAGTGTGTGTGTGTGTGTGTTTGAGAGAGAGAGTGTGTTTCCTGTGAGAATGTGTGCCTGTGCCTTTTTGTTTATTTAGCTATGTGATTGTTTTTTCAAAGGCTGTTCTGCATCTATGTATAAGACCACTCGGTTTTCTCCAGTGTTTCTGGAAATGGGGATGCTGAGTGGATGATGGAATCTTTTGTCGATGGATGTGAGCACATTTGTGTGCGAAAGAGAAACTGTCTGTGCCTCTCTTTCTCCTAATATCATTTGTCATCTTTGAGGGCAGACTGAGAGATCACATTCTAGTCATACCTTTCCTGACCACACTGCTAAACCTCTCATTTACATTTAGAGTGAACGCCACACCGCCAACGGGACTTGGCTACTGGGACCAAGCCTCGGCTTGCTCCCGTCTTCTGCATAACAAGAAATGCTTGTGTGCTTCGGCTGTGATCTGGCACGTTGATTTTGATTTCTTTTCAAATTTATTTCAGATGCAAATGCAAATCAGTATTTCAGGGGGAGGAACAAGTTATCTCCTGAAAAAAAACTTTTTTTTTAGGATGCTAATGACTCATTACTAGTAGTAATGACTAGATTTGAATGAATTCACTGCATCTGTAGAATACTGCAGTGACTGAAACTGTTAGGTGGAAATGAACAGTGAAAATCATCAACTAGACTATTACTTTTCAGAGAGGAAGAGCACAGACGGCCTAGATAGTCAATCTGTATAAATTATATCTGCCAGTCAGTGAGATTATGGCCGTCTCTGTGGAAGACTGTGGAATGAGAGATTATGTAGATTAGCTGTGTTGCAGTTTTCTATTCTGGTAGTGTTCTCTACTTAGCATCGTAGGCCAAACCTATGTTGACTGCTGCTGCTGTGTCTCAATCTTATTCATTTGACACTGCCAGGATGAGAAGACATTTTGCACGCAAGTGAAAAAGAGAAAATCCCAGCACAACGGGAGACTTTGAGGAATTTCTTTCCGCAGTGATTACAGCACATCACCATGCAACCTCTGATATAACTGTTTCTTTGAAGTTCTTGACAATGGAGGTAAGCCTGGGATAGAAGTAGTGAATTTTTCCCCCCTGTATAATCCATTCCAGACTCATTTGTAGCTTTTGTCCTTCATATCAATGAGGTAGTGGAGGAAAGGTGAGCGTGATTCTCCTCTGGCTGTGACAGGGAAAGGCCTACCTGAGAGCTAACAGCAGGCCAGACACGAGTGGCTGCTCCTTGTCCTCGACTCGCTGCTCCCCTTCATGTCAGGGAATGAGGGAATTTTTTCTCTGTCTTTTTCTAGTCGTCTGTGTGCCAATGACAGAGCCGTGCAGCTTTGAAGCCCCAGCGTGAGAGTGTTTGATATTCATGAAAGAAGAGAGAGGAGGAGAAATCGAGAGTGAGACAACAGCGGGGACATTGCCTCACGTGTGATATTACATCGTAATTATGATGTGGGTGCAGTTGCAAGTAAAGTGCCGTACGTACATGCACGCATGCTTGCTCGCTCGCATACACACACACACACACACACACACACACACACACACACACACACACACACTGGTGGAGCCAGTAATCGGTGCGATCAGATGGACTATGATGCATTTCTCATTTGCTTTGAAAACAGAGAGCTACTGGCCTCACACTGTGATGGACAGATCGGTTTTGATTTGTGTGTTTTTGCCTTTGAGAAAATTGATTTTTTTTTTTTCCCTAGCATGAAGCAGGGTGTTCACTGGGGTGTCAGTTTAAGCAGTAGCTTCTTATGGAGAAAGTGATAGGAGAGAGAGAGAGAGAGATAAAGAGGGAGAGAGAGATCTTCCTGCCAGACCTACTTTGGCTCTTTTATCAAAGATAAGTAGTATTGATTTACTTTGAAGCTGTAAAAAGTATTGGTTTTAAGAGCCGACATTTAATAATCTCCACCTGATCCGTGTTTTGCTTCAAGCCTCCTGAGATCTTGGAGAAATCCAGATTCACTACTGTATCTGCTGGAAGGAGGAAGATGGGCATTCACCTATTCAAGGCATCGCTTCAAAGATGAAATATATTGGTGCTCTGTAATAATTAATCTATGTACACACATCTTAAATAGATACACTCCAAACACCAAATGCTTTGGAAATATATCTTTAGAACGTACAGTAGGTAATTAATTATAAGACACGTGAACAAAATAAAGAAAACAAAATGATTTATTCCACTGTGTGTGTTCGTGCGTGTGTGTGTGTGTGTGTTCATGCGTGTGTGCGCAGGTGAGTGTGTACTTGTATGTGTGTGTGGGCGTGTGTGTTTGTGTGTGTGTTCATGTGTGTGTGTGTGTGTGCGCGCCCGCATGTGTGTGCATATGTGTGTGCGTCTTCGTGCATATGTGCGCGCGTGCGTATGTGTGAGTGAAACAGGCTAACCCTGTACTGCAGGGATGTGGGATCCAGACCATGCATGCTCCTACAGTAGCCATTAACAAGCCTCCTGCCCCCCTCGGTGACCAGAGTCTCCATGGAGGCGCTCTGAAACACAACACACCAAACAAGATGTGACTGGTTCCAGTCACCCTGTTCTATTTATACTGGACGACACTGAGCAGGAGATTCAGAAGCGCTCACCTGCTGCTTGATTAGGTTTGGTGCGTCTCCAGGCATGTGAGGGGCTGTGCAATTTTCACCCTCCCATCCACGGGCGAGGGAGCTGCGCACCCCCTCATCCCTCTGAGGACTAAGACAACTATAGATAATTATCTGGTGTGAAATTTCATCGCGCAACGAGAGCCTGACGCGTCTCCGATGTGAGGCGGGGGTAGGCGTAGCGGCGCATCTGAATCTGTGTTGGAGAACATGTGTCTTGGCTACTGTGCTGACTGGAGGGTTCCCTCAGGGCTGAGGAGGCGTCCTCTGCTTGTTTATGGGAGTGAAGCTGCGCCAGACGGTCTCCATCACTCACACCTTGTTAAGTCTGTTCTCCTCCTCCTCCTCCTCCTCCTCCGAAAAGAAAAGAAAAAAAAAGGAAAGCAAGAAAAAGTATGGAGTAGTTTTTACGGGAACAGTCATGTCAGGATTAATGATCAGAGCAGCAAACTTGGCTTTGCCTGCATCAGGTAATCAATGAGGTTGAGGAAGGAAGATGTGGAGCCAGCAGTTAGGGCTGGATGAAAGCATGGAGACTAACCAGCTTCCGTTCCACACCAAGCCCCCCTGGACACCCACAGGAGAGTGAACACACCAACACCAACGTCTGCTGACATTTTATCAGTTTAATTCTTCCTGACCCCGTGTGGGAAACAGAGCCTGCTTCATCATCAATTCACATTTTGTGACAATTAAAGCAATAATGTTAGTCAAAATAATTCAGGATCAAGATTAAATTGCATAGGGGCATTTTTAAAACATTAACTGACAACCTACTTTACATTTCCAATTAATATAAATCATGATCTACGATTCACAATGATGGGACACCCAGCTCCGATGAAGAAAATGTATAATTTTAGGCTGCTTTGTTAATTGGTGAAAATGCTTGTGCTAATTATACTATACTCTTTCTTGCTCTTGAAGTTATTCTCGGACTTGCATGAAGCGAAAGACACTGAGCGAAGATTTGTGGACAATTCTACCTGCTGAATCTGCCTGCAGACTCACAGTGCCTATGACCAACGAGACAGCCAGGGCTAGGCCAACACAGAAGACCAGGACTAGACCAACACAGAAGACCAGGGCTAGACCAACGCACAGGACCAGGGCTAGACCAACACAGAAGACCAGGACTAGACCAACAAAGAAGACCAGGACTAGACCAACACAGAAGACCAGGGCTAGACCAACACAGAAGACCAAGGCTAGACCAACACAGAAGACCAGGGCTAGACCAACACAGAAGACCAGGGCTAGACCAACACAGAAGACCAGGACTAGACCAACGCACAGGACCAGGGCTAGACCAACACAGAAGACCAGGACTAGACCAACACAGAAGACCAGGGCTAGACCAACACAGAAGACCAAGGCTAGACCAACACAGAAGACCAGGACTAGACCAACGCACAGGACCAGGGCTAGACCAACACAGAAGACCAGGACTACTGTAGACCAATGCACAGGACCAGGGCTAGACCAACGCACAGGACCAGGGCTAGACCAACGCACAGGACCAGGGCTAGACCAACACAGAAGACCAGGACTAGACCAACGCACAGGACCAGGGCTAGAGCAACTCACAGGACCAGGACTAGACCAAATCAGACCAGACTACAGCTGTGTAATGGTGACACTAATGTGGCGAGTGGAAACCTGGGCTCATCAGTTAGATGCATTTCCATCAATGGTTATCAGAAGGAGGTTGAGATCATTATATACTGTACCTTCTGAGCGATAATATGATGTGCAGTTTCAAACTTTTGTTTTCCCATAGCTATTCCCCATTTGATTAAAATATTTTTTTCTCAAATAGTATGTTTTCCTCATGGACAAATTCATGTAATTTGACTATAAATCAAAAGTTATTGCCAGGTTTTGTGACGTTTTCCGAACACGCCATAATTTGACTGACTGAATGGTTTGTTCAGTCTTTAATTGCATTATTGTTTTGTCACGGTGACTAGTTTCTGTTGATTGCAAGTTCCTCACTACGTTTCCCATTGTTCTCTTCCGCGTGACATTTGTGATAGTATTTTAGACTTGTCTAGTCAAAAGATTTACCAAGATACGTTCAAAAGGTTGAGTCTGGTTTATTGTGGAAAACATTACGAGCGCAAGGACTTCCTGAGAAACACAGCAAGGGTGGTTAGTCAGAGAAGTGAAAGTCAGATCGCCAAAACTGCTCCTTATATTGCTTCAAACCAACGAGGTAGTATAGGTGTCATTTGATTGGCTGAGTCGGATATCACCCAGTGGGCGGGGGATGAAAACTCACTTTGAATATTACTTTGAATATAGACAAAGGTCTGAGTCAGGGCAGGAAGGACAAGGTGTGGCCTTTCTGACTTGGACAAAAGAGCGAGGCAGAGGAGTTTACAATTACAAAGGGGGAGAGTTGAGGTGTTTTACATTTACAAAGGGGGAGATTGAAACTAGGGTTTGCAGGGGACTTGAGGACAAAGGTTTAAGGTGTTTGGATGTAAATTCCTGGACAATCCCCCATTTGTGCCTGAAACAGGTACACAAAAATAAAATATAAAATCCAAACACAGTGTAAACAGTCAGCTATGCTATACATGTGGAAAGGAAATAATCTCTCCACTAGGTGGAGCAAAAAAAAGAAAAATAATTCTCTTTTTTATTATTTTCTTTCCACGTGCAAAATCACGCACCAAAACCCCTTGTTTCAGAAATTTGACAGGAAACAAGATAAAAAAGATGACATGATTATATACTATTTATAGTCTAAGAGTGGACAACCATTCACAAAAAAAACAAAAACTTGATTTAACAAGGCAAAAAAATAAAATAAATGGTTACCAGTGTAAGAAGGGCAAAAAACCTCTTGGTCAATTTAGAGGAAAAACCCAAACTTATTTATCAACTCATGTTTCAACCATTGTAACTCTTGTAAACAAATATGATATTTTTCAGATTATTTCAAAGTTCATTCACTCTTGTGAATAATCGCATGTGATGTCCTATGGAACATAGCTTCCATGTGTGCGTCTCAGAATGTTTAATGTAGGTTCCAGTGTGTGCGATTAGAGGTGCAGTCATTTCTGTTGAGATTGTCCATGTTGTTTCACAACCACAAGAAGGAGGTGACCGGCAAGGTCAGTCTCCGATTGCTCATCAGAGGAGAGGACAGTGTGGCGGTGACCGTCAAGGTCACTCTCCGATTGCTCATCAGAGGAGAGGACAGTGTGGCGGTGACCGCTTTGCCCTTGAGATCTCTGGTTTGGCTGCATGGACTGTCCTCTCAGCTACTTTTGACAGCTATTCCACACAGGCCAGAATGCCATGGTCCTGATTGTTCCATCTTTGACGGGTAGGTTCACCCCGCTACATCTCTCTGACGGGTAGGTTCACCCCGCTACATCTCTTTGACGGGTAGGTTCACCCCGCTACATCTCTTTGACGGGTAGGTTCACCCAGCTACATCTCTTCTCTTCCATGTTTTCTGGCCTGTTCTCAGGCTGCTCATCTGCTCCTTGGTTTGGGATGCAACGGCGTCGAAGTTCTCTCGTGGGGACGGCCCCAGGTCGCGGATCAGGACCCAACCCCCAGGAGAGATGTGATGCAGGAACCCCTCCTTAGCCTCAGGAAATGGCGGTCCTCACTCTTCATTTCTTTTTCTCCGCAGGTGGAGCAGATGCTTGTAGGTCAGAAATGTCTGCCAGGGACAGTGGAGGAATCTTGTCAGGGTCTGTGGATGGTACAGAGAGTATAGAAAGCACAGGGGAGGAAGCAGAGACAGCCGCAGCTTTTGCAGCGAGCTCTCGGAGGGTGAGGAGGGAGTCCCTGTCCTGGTTCAGCAGGGTGAAGGTGCGGTGGGACACCACACAGCCAGGGCGCCAGCAGCACGTACAGGCTCTTGAACTGAACCCGGTCCATCCCTGTACTGCTCCACGTAGGGCCGGCCCGGGTCGTGCTGCCGGAGGGCCACCTCGGCGCTCCCGCTCCCCCAGTACAGGCTGATGAAGTGCTCCATCTGTGGATCCACAGATGAGAGAGACAAACAGAGACAAAACAGAAGAGCAAAAAGAGAGTCCTCTGGTCTGGTCTCCCTGTTCCCTTCTTTGGTCAGGAACGGTTATCAGCAGTCTGTAGGAGATACTCAGAAATATGGTTAAGCGCAAGCTCCTGCTTTGGGGAAAAAATGTTGTTATTCTGTCAGGAAAACTTAAACAGGATGACTGTTCAAGTGTAATTTAGAGCCAGTCTGCAGTAGCCTATAGTGACATCAAGGGCAGTGTTAGAATGACTTTAACACGCCCAGTCCCCAGTCATGATCAAGGCAATTGGATTTGGCTCTAGCATTTCTCTCGCGATTTTATGAAAATAAAATAACCATATTCTCGTCTCAACAAAACAACACCCCCTAAGGGTGAAAGCAAAAATTTCCTGAAGTCAGGATAAAAATTAGAGATGGGGCAAAGAAAATGATACTAAAATGAACTGGCTTCATTTACAATTAACTAATCAAAAACTCCATCAAAGCTTCATTTGTATAGCTAAAATTTGTTTATCTAAACCCTCCCTCTTCTGCATTTGAGGACAGAGTATTTGGGCACTGCTTCGGACAAAATGGTCTCTTCTCCGTTTCATACTTATCTGTCGCTCACAGTGAGTTGGTGACATGGCGTTGGCGTTGCATCTCACGAACCCCAGATCGCCCATCTGTAGGGAAACAGGCCAGTAACCTCCATCTCCACCTCCGGTCTGTGCCCGTCTCCTGGTTCGGCATTCACCCATCATTCCCGGAACGACAGTTGTCTGTAAAAAACCACTCAGAAAAAACACTCAGGCCCGATGAATGTGCCTCAAACTATAAACATGAGATATTTAACATACTCATTTAAAAAATATAATTGGGTTATGAGATGCTGCATTCAGATTAAGACACTAGCAACCTTTATCTATTCTCCCCACTATTATGCACAAACCTTATGTCTTAAGCTACATATTAGAAAGAGAGACAAAACAAACAGTTAAACAGACAAACAGCAGGTTCCAATGTCCCCAGGAAGGCATGATCCAGGCTCCTCAAAGACCTGCCCCCCAGGGTCCATAGCACCTGAAAAATAAAACTCAAACACAGACTGGGTTCAATAGCAGAGGGGAAGGCCTAATGCCAACTCCTCAAAAAACACATCATTATATGAATGAAATTCATACAGTAGAAATGCATAAAACGAACAGCTTATGGCCATTCATTGACTATTGAAACAAACTCCTGAATCAAACACCTATTCAAAACCCTGTCAGACTTTTGAGTTCGCTCTACATCTATTTTATCCTGTTTATTTACCTTAAAAAAATTAAAACTCTCTATCTTGGCTAGTTTAAAATCTCCCTTATGGGTTGTTCAAGGGAACTCCAGCAGGTGGCGCTCGACCCCAAAATCGGAGGCTCTTCCTTCCGGACCTGTTCGGACAAATACCTCGTAGAAAGGGGCGTGCTAATGGCGGGAGCAGCAACAGCCTGGTTGGGTGCTATAGAATTAACAGGCTTTTCCCTTAACCTAATCATCTCAACCACCTCTAGCTGCTTAGAATTTTAGAATTTAACACTAAAATGTCAGATGTGGATGTAAGAAATCGAAAATGCTTTAGCACAACAATCTCATCAGGCTAGACGTTTAGCAGTAGAATTCTGTTACATCCTCTAGCCATTTTAATAGCTAGTGTTACAGGGACACCTAGTGGTGATCCCAAAATGTTGCATGTATGACCCGGATGTGGTCTATGGTTGTGCGCGGGGAAATTTAAAGAAACAAATCCCAAATAACCACAACGCAGCCTAAAAACCCCAAAACAGCAATGAAAGGAAACCTTATGGTTAACTCACGGCGGGAAAGAATACAATTTCGAAAGAACACACATTAAGACACATTAAATTCGCTTAGTACTCACCCAGTCAGCGAAGTGCTTTGTTCTCTTCTGGCTCAATGGCGGAACACCGCGATAGCGGAGTTTTCCTGCGTCTCCTAGGCAACCAGCTAGCCTACTGGAAATCTAGCAGAATTTTAACAGTCTAAAAAGTGTACAAAACAATACTTTACCTGGATCCATGGCGCGCATAACAAACAATAATCAAGAGCCGAGGCTCAAACAGTGAACACATAAGACGAACAACCCCCCGTGCACATGCAAGAGAGAACGTAGCAGACACACGGGAACGCAAACAAAGAACGACCAAACGACGACCAAAAACGACTAATATACGACTTAACACACAAACATGAAACAAAGGCCCACGTTTACAACAAACATTCTCGGCTGCACTAGCAATTTGGTCCAGGCTAAACCAGATGTCTAGATCCTACCAAATATGTACAGCCACTTGGTGAAAACTAACGCTCGTTAGGTTTACCAAGTCACCCAGGAACAAAGGGACAAACGCTTATTTATATAGCGCTTAAAACAACACATACAAGACAGACTAAAGTTAACAAACATGCTCGGCTGCACTAGCAATTTGGTCCAGGCTAAACCAGATGTCTAGATCCTACCAAATATGTACAGCCCCTTTGGTCAAAGCTAACGCTCGTTAGGTTTACCAATTTGATCAAAGCTAACTTCTCGTTAGGTCTACCAAATCACCCGGGATCAAATGGGAAAACGTTTCTCCAAGAAACGCGGATTGCAAAAACTCTCAATCACTCCCGTAGCTACCATCTCTGCGGTTTTAATCTCATCCGCGACCGGCCAAAAGGGAAGCCTGTTCTGTGCCAAACTCTCACTTTGAACAGCTTATACCCTCGTAACGAAACAAGGACGAAGTCGAAGGACAATACGATATAAAATATCTATTGCTGTTCACATCTCCTTAGATAGTTACTTACTTATAGTACTAAAATACCCACGCTGGGGTTTCTGTTTTCAAACAATCCAGACCAACAAGCTGAACCAAATCAAGGCAAATACAACTCAACCCATAAGAGGGTTCGTTTAAACGTACCTGTGAGCTTCAAGAATCCAGTGGAAGAACTGAGGAAATAATCTCTCCGTGCGCTCTAGCGCAAGAGAGAAAATTGATTTTCCAACGCCCACTATGGACCGACACGTCTGCCGATCAGTCCTATCCACTGGAATCCCGAAGCAACACGCAGTAGTTCTCCCATTTACCATTCCCGATCGCCAAACTGTGATAGTATTTTAGACTTGTCTAGTCAAAAGATTTACCAAGATACGTTCAAAAGGTTGAGTCTGGTTTATTGTGGAAAACATTACGAGCGCAAGGACTTCCTGAGAAACACAGCAAGGGTGGTTAGTCAGAGAAGTGAAAGTCAGATCGCCAAAACTGCTCCTTATATTGCTTCAAACCAACGAGGTAGTATAGGTGTCATTTGATTGGCTGAGTCGGATATCACCCAGTGGGCGGGGGATGAAAACTCACTTTGAATATTACTTTGAATATAGACAAAGGTCTGAGTCAGGGCAGGAAGGACAAGGTGTGGCCTTTCTGACTTGGACAAAAGAGCGAGGCAGAGGAGTTTACAATTACAAAGGGGGTGAGTTGAGGTGTTTTACATTTACAAAGGGGGAGATTGAAACTAGGGTTTGCAGGGGACTTGAGGACAAAGGTTTAAGGTGTTTGGATGTAAATTCCTGGACACATTCTTGAATAATCACAGCTTTCTTTTTTTCTTATCACATTCAAACTCCACCTGACTGAAGCAACAAATCCTTAATCACTAGATTGTTTTAATCACATGTTTATGATCATTATTCCACAAGATTAGCAAGAACATCTCAGAGCTACTGTACAGCCAAGGCAGTTCTCAGTATACATGTAACTCCTCAAATGGTGTCTACATTCATCTGATGCTGATGTGACAGGGATTCTCCAGTGAGTTTATGGTCTGGTGATACTATAGCTCCATGATCTACTGCCCTGCAGGCACAAGCTTTTTTCCCACAGCTGAAAAGGTCTTGTGGTTTGAGACCCAGATTTAATTACTGTCAGACACGTTGACAAATACACACCTATAGAATTACATGCAGGAAGCGTCCTCTTTGATTTACCCCTTCAGGAGGTCACTTTCACCAAATCCTTTCTCACCTCAGCTGAACCTGCTGTGCATGTTACTGTACGGGGCGACTCACGTAGCTGTGATGAAGCGTCCGCTAATCTGAACATGCTGACCTTACAACGGAAAACTGTCACAAACTTAGTCAAATCTCCCAAGTATCCAAACTCTGAAATCAAACGATCAATCGGACTGACTCAAGTGTTTTTTGTTTTTTTTTACGAGTGTGATTCTCTGTCAGGGGTGTCAGGGCGTGATAATTCCCCCATCTATCACTATGACGAGACTACGTATTGGCTGTTTCTGACAGACTGTGAGCAATGGCACTGGGCTCTGAGACAGACTTCACAGACTTACTAGATCAGCAGTCTAGCCGTCTCACAAGGGAGGGCAGTTCCTTCCCCAGCCTTTCCGAGAACCTCTTAATTTATAGGCAGTCCTCTGAAAGGGAGACATCTTTGTTAATGCTGAGTTGTCCGTTTCTAAGGTGGAAAATGAACGATCAGCTCCTCTGCTGATAGGGATGATGAATGGAGATCTGCCGTTGATAAAAGAAACACAATGTTTCAGAGTGTGTCCAAGGTTGTCACAAGTCTTTTTGACTTACTCCGTACAAAGATTTACTGTAGAGATATTCCTATAAGTGTCGTGTCATTGACAATTGCTTTTCTTTTATTGTAGCCTTTCATTATAGTTATAAAACAGGATAAAATTCACTGGTACACGATAGAGTGCTAGAATATCAAGAGTTTCTAGTTACCATTAGAACTCAGTGAAGCTGTTCCTTATATCAGCATCCTATGTCTAGTCCTCCTTAATTTGTAGTAATTTGGCAGATATCGACATAATGCTTAGCGGGACACGGACATGTTCCACTGATATAGATTGTTGAGAGGAGGGCTTAATTGGGTTGGACTCTCAGGGCTGAATTCTCAATGAAAAAGCAACAAAACAAGCGAACGCCTGACAGCCTGTCTGCTATCGGCTGTCTTTCAGAGAACAGTTCATGCTAAGCCTCCATGCTACCCCATTGGTTATTGCAAAGTGTTTCACGGTTGATCTAAAGCCTGTTTTCTTGTCAGCTCCTTCACCCATTTACTTTAGATGTGTCAGTGTGTGTTATATTTCATTTTTGTCTCATTAAATTACACGTTACACTGAATCTTAATTGTTTCTTTGTGCTGGAAAAGAGTATTCTTTTTTTTCCGAAGCCTGAGTCAGTAAGGTCACCATGTGTCTGTTGCTCTTTGCACTTTCAAGTATGAAACACTGTTGAAAGGTTTCAAGGATTATAAATCAAAAGGGGATATTCTGAATTCATTTTTATTCTACCAGGTCATCAGTCCAAAGTTTGAAATATATATCTATATTATATGGAAGATAATATAGATTAATACTTCGACCCTCTATATCATGGAATCACACCCTTGGAAAGACATTGAAGTCAATATAAACTTCACAAGATTAGCTCATGAATAGGCCTATCCAAACATATTAGACACACATTTCATGTGATCAGGTGCTGTCAGATTGCTGTTTAAAAGTGGCGGTCGATGCTAATTTAGCACACAATGTGATTAATCATCTTTAGTCCTCTCACTGTTTGCATGTAGCCTGTCATAATCCATTATTTGGGAGATGGACTGTGGCTCTAGGCCTGGTGATGGCGGAGGGGGGCACGGCCACAGATGGAGACAGATGACAGGGCCGTGCATGGGACATGACAGAGGGAACACGCTGGAGATTGAATCCCTAGCCCTTTGAGCCCACCATAAATTATCCCGCTCAAATGAAATGATTGATTTGCATTGGTGGTCGTGCCACCTGGGGTGGGGTTTGAATGGAGCTGTTTTTAGCTCCCATGTCATGTGTGCCTTGCTGTGTGTTGTCTATTATTCTGCTCACTAGTGTTCATCATTGTGTTGTAATTTGATGATTTTAATTTCATTTATTTTAATTACAGCGTGGTCTGCATTCCGCACTGGTATTTCTGCTACTGTATTACAGTATGTTCATGGGGAGTTTTCTAAAAAGAAACTGCCCTATAAATAAAGAACACATAAATCAAAGGCTGTATTGGTGACAGAAATGTACCAGGAAACATTCTGATCCATGGGTATTTAATCAACGATAGAAGGCAGGGAAACCTGGGAGTACGCCTCAAATGGTGTTTATCAGTATTTTACCTGAACTGGATCTCTGGCTTTCATATGCCTCCCATTCACTGACAATATTCTCTGCCTCTCAGCGATTCACAGAGAGAGAGAGAGAGAGAGAGAGAGAGAGAGAGAGAGAGAAAGAGAGAGATAGACTGCTACATAAGCACGGACAGATGCCCAGCCTTTTATTCAGTAATCTCAACAGGTCAACTGCCAGACCGCTGCGACAGTCAGAACTGCCATTTGCCATCTCTCTCCCCTTAGAGACCTCTCTCTCTCTGTCCTCTCTCTCACCCCTTACACCAGTCACTTTGCCCTCTGTACCACACATGATGGTGGCAGGTGAACTTCCAGGGCACTGATGGGTAGTTATGGCACGTGATACTGGAACAAGGTTCGCCTCCAGACAAATGGAGTCTGTCAGTCTTCCCCCTGACGTCAAGGTGTGCATAGTTCTATTTATCATTCTGTATTATTTCCACCTGACTGCGTGTGCTGCTTACCAAACATACATTGTTTACTTATGTTGCTTCAGTCTCATCTCTGATGACAAGATGTCCCAGGAGATTTTCCTTCCTTCCTTCCTTCCTTCCTTCCTTCCTTCCTTCCTTCCTTCCTTCCTTCCTTCCTTCCTTCCTTCCTTCCTTCCTTCCTTCCTTCCCTCTAACATTTCCTCCTTTCCCTTCACAGCCTTTTTCACAGAGACTGGGCTTTCATTAAACATGCTGGATCTCCCTCATTACTGACAGAAAGTTCACAGTATTGTAATTAAGCCCGACACAGGCTGTTAGAGGACTCTAGGGACTACTGATCTGATGGTGGAGTCTTTGTGCGCCGTTACGCTGTCGGCTGATATAATACCATTTGATCAATCAGAAACACATCAAGGAACACGGCTAAGAAATATCACACATAGCCAAGTATAACTATGTTTACCCTTGAAAAACTATAGCATAAACTACACTGTATGCAACTATTTGCATCTCTACAATGTCAAAGTGTGCAACATTGGAACGCACTGCATGTATATGTGATGGTGATATGTATGTGATGGTGAACTCACACAGAGTTGTATTTTTTGTGTAGGTGTTTAGAACCATCCTTACATAGTATGTGTTTATGTCATATTCAGACCTCACTGATCTTGGTCTAACAGCAGATACTTGAGCTTGGATAGCCTTATGCTGTGTTCACACCGGGCACGGCGAGAAAATTTGTGCCGCACAGTTCGCCCCAATCTCGCCGCAGGATCCAATGGGTTGCCGCCCGAATCCGCCGCAGAAAGTTCTAAAAATTGAACTTTTGTGAATGTCGCTGCGTGGTGAATCCTGGCCGCTGCGCGAATTGTATTGACTTTCTATGTAAACTCGGCAACCCGGTGTGAACACAGCGGGGTCAGCTCTATGTCCCCACAGCCCATTGAGAACTGTCAGTGCTCTCAAATCACTGACCCGCTTGCCCGATGTCACGGAAGGAGCAGCGCAGCCTTCACAGAGAGCCACTTGAAAGAGACTTGCTCTATTGGTTCAAACAGCACTTCACCAACAGTAGTGAATTCAGAACCAAGAGCAAATACCAAGGCGGGACCACAGCTTTACACACTGGGCGAAGACGGCGTACGCCGGTCAGGAAACGTTTAATCAAGGGAAGCCCAAAAATGCGGAAATAGCGCATGTATACACTTTGATAGTGGTTGCCGCTAAACCGTCACTATGACCCATCAGGTGTTGAAGAAAGTCCAAAATCGTCTCAACCGAGCAGGACTCAAGAGCGATAACTCCTTCTTTACACCAGCGCGCAAAAGCATCCCATTTTTCCCTAAATAAACTGTGGCAGTGGAAGCCGCGCACACTCTGGTACAGCATATTCGGCCAACGAGGTATGAGCCATGGTTCCACAGAAGTCATTGCCATCACTTCCGCATACCATCTTGTCCAGTGACAGTCCGGCGCTATCAGTATCACGGATAGGCCGTCCGACCGTACCCTGTCTAATAACGGTAAGATCAACCCCACCGGCGGAAAGGTATACAACAGTGCCTTTGGCCAGGGGGAATGTGCGAACAGCAATGTGAGCAGACACTCTGCCTATTGTAACACCGTGCGCTATTACGCACCGGTCCATCCAATAGTCAAGGCCCGCTCACAACTACCTCGGTATCCGCATGAGGCGGCGACTGTATTTCACAGGATCCAGACGGAGCCGTGTCTGGATACACCTCATGTGCAGCAGGCCCAGGGACACCACCACATGGGCAGCCGCCATGAGGCCCCGATCGATTGAACCGAGACCTTAAGAAAATGATACGACTCTTTTCCGGCGTTTCGCTCCTTAGGTAAGACAGATGCGCTCTCACAGTGCCCTTGTCCAAATTGATAACCAAGTAAACAATCTGACGGGCCGGCCACCGATCGCTCTTGTCACAATTGACCGCAAACCCCAGGTCGGTGAGATGTTTCACCACCGTGGTGGTGTGCATCAAGCTAGAATAGGCGACAGAGCAGGTCGCCCAGGTACATGAGGATCCTGATGCACAGTGGTCTCAACGCCGTCTCCACACATAATGGAGAAAGTCCTGGGGGTGAGCTCATATCCAAACAGGGGTATATTCGTACGCCACTCCCTGGAAGGCAAAATGCGAACACCTATGCCGAGGATATATCGGCACGTGGAAGCGTCTTTCAGGTCTATACTGTAGCAAAAATTGCCGAGAAGGAACGCTTCCAGCATTTTCCACACCATAAGTATGTGACATTTCAATTTTGCCATCATGTTGAAAAGATGTAGGTCCAATCTTCTTGGGCACGAGGAAGTAGCGGGAATAATACCCCTCGTTCCTCTGCTCCAGCAGGACCACCATTACCGCTCTCTTCGATCGGGGTGCCTTATCACCATCTTCACAGCGTCCGTGAAGGGCGGAGGGGGGCAGAGAGACTGAATGGAATACCCCTCCGTCAGAACGCACTGTAACCAACTGTGCAGGAGGCACATCTGCCAGATTGTAAAGTGATTTGAAAAAGGCTGTGCCGGAGATCGTGGCACCAGATCGAAGAATCTGCCGTAATTCAACTTGGCCCTGGAGAGCGGAGAAACTCTTCTTGTCCTGGTCCAAGGCGGGCCGTCCTCGAAAGGGACATGAGAAATCCCCATAGGAAGTTCCATGTCCTGATTCAGTATGAGGGTGAATGGCATTCCTGCCGAGAAGCACTTCATTCACAATGAGGAGGTGAATCTACAGCTTCTGCATTACTGAAAACCCGCCGTCGATATGCCACATTAGCATATCCAGCCTTTCTGTGGCCAACGCTCGACGCTGCTAGAGAAAGCAATGGGGCCCAGACAGTTCACAACCGCTAAGCTCAACGGCAGCGCGTGAGCTAGCCAGTGCATGCGTGTTGAGAGAGAGAAAGAAAGTGTCGCTTTCATTCTTGTTATTTTCAGGGAAACTTATCATCTCATCTGCATGAGAACCAGACAGTGTCAACAATGAGAACTGAGCATTAGCTAGTTGACTTATGCACGCCATGAGACACTTTCCCACTCCCTCTGTCCCCGTCGGCAAGCTAAAATGTTTTAGCTGCCACAGGAGCAGAAAAGCATGTCGCCGCCCGAACCGAGGATACAACCTTCAAACAGGGCAACGGTTGATCAATGATTCTAGTTGAACACCGCGTTCCTGCATTAGGCTACCGGTGCGGCCAGCAGTTGTCACGTCTACTACTACTGTAGTTTGACAGTAGGGGAAGACACCGCGTCTCGAACTGGACACATGAAAGTTTTCCAGACGGTACCAAATCTCTGAGCGGCCCAGTCCTGTTGTACTCACAAACATCCCCCCTCTCAAATTGTGAAAAGGAGCTACAGCACTCCGCCGTGTGTCAGCTACACTAAGCACAACATGAGGTGCAAACAGTACATTACCACAAGCAAGCGCATGGCAACTAAAATACCAATCAACTGTATTTTATTGTCTCCTCGCATGGAAACAAAGCCACCGCTGCTCTCACAAGGTGGCGGGTAGGGCAAAATACAATTATGCACAAGCAGCATGTAGCATCTCTACCTGTCGAAAAACAGGGAAGGGCTCAGCCGCTCCAGTCGAGTTACAGACCCAGACAGATTACAGAAGCTATGCATACCAGCAGCGTGCAAGCTAGCCGGTGCATGTATGCTGAGACAGAAAGTGAAACGCCACGTTCATTCGTGATAATTCTGGGAAACTTGTCCTCTCATTTGCTATCTAGCTGAGACTGTGCCTCCCATCAGATGAGAGACAGACACAGTATGATCATTTCCGACACTTTGTGGGAAAACCTTGTCATCTCATTTGCATGTCTAGCATAGTCTGTGACCTTCGTCAGACTCAGCGATGCATGAGAACCAGACAGTGTTTGTTCGAGGGCATCATTCTTCTTCTTCTTCGTGCGGGTTAGGTGTTGTGTTCTCCTCTCCTCCCCAGGCTTGGGGCCGAGGGGCTATCCTTTTACCACCCCGAGCCTGGGTGAGGTGTCACCCGGGCTTTATATCCGGGCACACCTCCAGGAGCCACCGTTTCGTCATCCAAAACCGTCAGGCCATGCATTCCGTTGGGTGTCCGGTATGTTGGACAGTCCTGGATGACATGGTCTGCGGTTTTTTCCTCAGCGCCAAACTCGCACGCCGCACAGGATACCAAGCCCCATCTGTGCATCGTTGAGTGGAAGCGTCCGACGCCGGTCCGGAGGCGATTAAGCCTCACCTCAAGTCCATCCCGGGAGGGAAAGGACCGGCGGCCGGGATGAAATCACAGAGTCTGGAGGTGTTTGCCTCCCACTACGCATGGCAAATGTGGTCAGCCCATCCTGCCTCGCTGATGTTAAGATATCTGCATTGCTGCAGGAGATCCCGTGCGGCAGGCACAAAAGGGAGTCTCACCTTGAGACGCCGGGGAGGTTCCGCTATTGCAGTGAGCCTATCGTGGAGCAGGTGGTTAGGCTCCACGGCCCGGCAGGCGAGACATGCTGTGGTTCCTGCGCGGTGGAGGCTTCATTGATAGGCGGATCGATGAGGTGGATGTGAGCGCTGCGACACCAGACTGGTGCACATTATTCACTGGTCGAGTAGACCAGGGCTAGGGCTATCGTACGCAGTGTTTTTGCGCCGCACCCCAGTCTGATCGGACCAGTCGCCTCATCAATGCCACAAGAGCTGTTAACTTCTTGCACAGTGATTCGAGGTGTCGGCAGAACGTGAGCGACCTGTCCAATGTCATACCGAGATAGGTTGGTTCGGCGCTGTATGGCAGGAGTGTTCCGTCGATGTACACTCGGAGCTCACGTTTTGCTTCCTTGTTGTTAAGGTGGAAGACCGCCGACACTGTCTTTGCCTCGCTGACCTTCAATCTCCATTTCCAGAGGTATGCCACTAGTGTCTGCATGTCCTGGCTTAGTGTCTCATCCACAGCCTGCCAGTCTCCAGCTGAGTACAGCAGCGCAAGGTCGTCTGTGTAGGCATACTTCCTGGAGACTGTGGTCGGCAGGTCGTAGGTGTAGATGTTATAAAGGAGGGAGGCCAGGACAGATCCCTGGGGGACGCTGTTCTTAAGGCATTGCAACCTGCTTCGCTGTCCGCTACCTGTGGTGAGGGTGAAGCTGTGGTTTCGGACAAGCTCCATGATCATGCTGACCATGTGTCTGTCCGGCAGAGAGAATCATGCAGAGTAGCTAAGTGTAACCTAGGCGACGCATGCATTTGTGAAATAGAGCGTGAATGCTGCCACACACAACAGGCGAACTGTTGATAAGGTTGAGCATCAGTTTACCAAAAAACACCCAAGAAGCAGAGCCTCTCCTGCTCATGTTGGCATGGTTAGATGAGGCTGCCGTCAATTCTCCCCTCTCACACTGTGCTGGCGCGTTAGAACCTCAACGGTGGGATCTATGGTTGTCACGTCTGCTGATACAACAGGGAAGACTCCATGGCTCGAACCGAACACACCACACACACCAAACTTTTCCGATGGGACAAGCTGCGTGCTTGGCTGACATCTCGGAGTGGATGGCGACACACCACCTAAAGCTCAACCTGGACAAGAATGAGCTGCTGTTCCTCCTGGGGAAGGGTTGCCCGCACCAAGAGCTGGCCATCACCATTGAAGACACAGTGGTGACGCCCACTTGGACTGCGGAGAATCTGGGTGTGACCCTGGATGACCAACTGTCGTTCTCTGCACATATCACATCCGTTACACGCTCTTGCAGATTCCTGCTTTACAACATCAGGAGGATTCACCCCATCCTTGCTGGGGCCACGGCATCAGCCAAACTTGTCCAGAAAGCTGCTGCACACCTGATTTTTAACCACCCCAAGTTCTCCCACACAACTTCTCAGTTCTCTACACTGGCTCCCAGTAGCAGCTCGCATCCAGTTTAAAACTTTACCAGATAGCCTACAGGGCAATGAAAGGAACAGCTCCCTCCTACCTCCAGGACATGGTCAAACCCAACACCCCCTCCTGACCACTACGCTCTGCTACCTCAGGGCGACTGGTTGCCCCGTGACTTCGAGGCCCCTGTGGTCGATCGATGCAGTCACGTCTCTTCTCTGTGGTGGAATGAGCTGCCCACTGACGTCAGGACCGCAGAGGTTCTGCCCATCTTTCGCCACAGATTGAAAACTCACCTCTTCAAAAAGTACTACCAGGATCCTCCTTCTATTGTATTTTTAGTTTGCTATTGCACTAGATTATGCTCTTAGTCAGTTGTTTAGAAAGAAGATGCACTTGTGAGTTCTGGCAAGTAGCAGTACATTGGCTTTTTCTACGTTAAATACAATTATAATTCACTTTTTTGACAAAAGTGTCAGCTAAATGACTGTAATGTATATGTACAATGTACAGATGTGGGAACATAAGAATGTAACTTGACCCGCGGTATTCTAACAGGCGCTTTACGGCATTCCGCACCACCGCTCGCCTGCCCATAGGGGCGCAGTAATACCACTCATTGACCCATTGCTGTAGCTCATCTCGCACATTAGATGAGCCTACCGTTCTCAAACTCCTTGTTCTCTGTCTGGTTGTAATTTAATTATTACGAACAAAGCCTATCTATTTATAGTTTCTATCTCTGTAACTGTCGCCGGGTCTATATCTGTTAACTGTCAGGACAAGTAGAAGTTTAATACATTAGGCTGAGTGTTCTCATATGGAACATGGCATCAGGACGAGTAAGATGGCTAACGGAGATGACCAGAGATGTGTTTGAAATGGTTCACTCACTCCCTCCCTATTACCATGGATGTATTGAGTGCGACTCATAGTGAACTACATGGGGAATGATTTAACAGTTTTGGGACACTACATGGAATGTAACTGCGTAAGATATTCATGACTCAAACAAGCAGACGCGCAGATCACTGATGGCAGCAGGTTGAAATATCAGGTAGTATTCAGGTTCCATGTTTAGTTGAATGATAAATCCCATATAAATGGTTGGAATTCTAATGATGTGCAAGTGTGATTTTGTCAACTTTAGTGCTGTCTGCTAATAGCAGGCTGTGAAGCTGCACGATAAGACCGTGATAGCAAGTTAGCTCACGACAGCAGCTTCCATAATATTAACGGTAGCTGTCGGTGGCTAAAAAACAGATAGCTAACTTTACAACGATGATTCCTTAAGCTATTTTGATTTTGATGCTTTTAGTTCAACTTCTGTTTCTCGGGCAGGAACGGAGACGAACTCGCATTAGCAGCAAAGCAGCTAGAGGAATGATCTTAACATTAGCTAACTGCTTTAGCTACTGCTAGCTACCGTCTTCTTCACTTCTCCTTCGGTAAAACATGACACCGTTGTGTTGTGGTATTGTGGAGGGCTTAGGCAGAAGCAGGAAGAGAAACCACTTTTGCCCCATATAAGTAAAATAATGGTCTCATAAGCATTTTCGATTGTAAAATTGTGTTCACTTGTTTTAGTTTGCAAACATATGCAACTTTCTTAGCATTCCCAGCTTTGTATGTAGTTTTAATGTGAAAGATACATCTTGAATGCAGTCAAGACAAATTATTTTGCCTCTTAACTTTTGTCAAACCCCCTGGTTCCAGTCAATTGGATTATAGGCTATAGGCTACTTTCGTTTACAATGACGTTACCTTATGAACACAAATAGCTTAACCTATAGGCCTACATAAAAACAATAGCCTAAAACCATGTTTATTTACAATGTATTTTCTTTCATTGATAGCATGCCAATAGTTAGGGTGAGGAAAACGACGCGCGGTCTCTTTAGCCCTGAGACCATCAGGCAGGCAGCTCAGGAGGTCGTTGAAGGCTATATATATTATTATGATATTATGTCTAATAATACATTCGTTGAAAGTACACAGGCTGATCAACTATACGGAATTGGACCGAGGAGTGTTCTCATATGGAACTAGGCTGCACACGCCCGCCCGCGACAAGAGCTGAATTGTAGTCGTGTGCGTCCCCCGCTGATCCGAGCGAGAACGCAGGCGGAATGTCGCTCCCCGTCTGAAACGGCCTTGACTCCTGGAATCCCAAGGTCTTTCATATTGAAATTCTCTTGATGGTCTGGGGATGCGAGACGTGTTAAGGGAGTGCATCAGTCGTGATCCTTGACAGTAGGCTACCAGCCTGCGCTGCGCTCAGAACAAAGTTGGATGAATGGATGGACTTATTGGAATCCTGGAAAATGTTTATTGCGCTCTAAAATCATGAAAGCATAAATGTAAAAATGCAGCAACAGAAGTAGTCTAGATGAGATGGTGGTTTAAATGAATGGCAACACATAAATTGAGACATAAATTGAGACTGGTGATAATGCTGATAATCTACAGTAGGGCCTACCTCTGGCTGAGTTCATGGTTACAGCCATTCATCTCTTACACATGGGCCTATACAATACTTGCACAATCTACTTTGGACGTTAATCCATCCATCTATCAATCAAACTAACGAATTCAATGGCCGGTCATGGCAAAGCACCCGCTAACGCAGGCTACCCCCCTCCCCACGATCCAGGGCTAGGAAACCGGTTCATCCAGTTTATTTGAATATAAAAGCATTTGGGAGGGGGGTTACAATAGTCTAGTCCAGGTTCGCTGGCGAGTGACGAGCTAGTCAGATGGCGCATGCATGTGTGGACATTGTAGGCCGATTCTGTAAAACCTAAAGAATAAAAGTAGGCTACGTTCAACATTCATTGGAGTGGTCCAGTTGGTTAGGCTAGTCTAATCTAAATAAATTGAGGACCTGTATTTTCAGTGTTTGCTGGTAGCGGACTGCATCGATCAATGCAATGACTCTCCATGTTTTTCAGTTTTACCCTTTTCATCAATAAAACATCATTTTTACAACCATGTCTCATTGATTGGGAAGGCATTTAGAGCTGCCGGTCTATTAGCCTACATTCGGACTCAGAGGATGACATAACTGTTTATTGAGAAACAATTGGCTATATAAAGAAATACCACAATGCATGTAGTCTAGATTACATTATGGTTATACACTTTATGGTAGACTGCACTCTCGCTCGCTAAGCAGGCTACATTGTGGCTGTTTTGTTCATCGCAGAAGCCTATAGGCTACACATTAAAAAAATGTTTTTTTTTATATAGACCTAGAAGGAATCAGAATATGTGGAAATTTCATTTTAGCCTATTTTAATACAATTCAAATTCTGCTTAAGAGGGAATTATTTTCAACGGACATTATGACCTGAGCATAATTAATAATTATCGAAGTTAATATAGGCCTATGAGAACGCAACGCTTTTTACGATAGGCTAGGCCTATGCGTCTTGTGATTGTACTGTAGCCTAGGCTACAACTTAAGGCTTGCCCTATTGAATTCATTTTATAGCCTACTAGGCTACTCATTATTATCGAATTATCTAGTTGATATATGAATAAAACAATAAGCCGTTTTAATGGCTATGGGCTACTAGTTGTAGCTATATGATGCGCTCTGCTCTTATACGCACGGTTGAGGCGGCAGCTCAAATACACTTCGCACATATCCTCTGCTATAGCCTCTCACAGACAGCTAGGTGCACTTCATGCATTGGTAGACAGTTCTGTTCTTGCTGCAGCTTGTCTTCACCATGCAAGTATTTTTTGGGGGGTATTCTTCTGTGGACACTGCGAGGGGCGCCGCAGGTGGCTGTTTGGACGCCAGAGCGCGCAGCTCTTCAGCCAACTGGAGGATGTCGCGTCTGGGGAGGCTCTGCGTCTGTCCACCAGTCCCCAGCGAGTCCAAGCTCCCCCAATGAATAATACTTATTTATAATAGCCTATATAGCGTGAAACTGTGCATATAATAGGCTGTAGCCAGCGCGAAACTGCGCATTCCCTATAGCCGTTCATTGAACAGCTAGCGGCCGGTATAAATAAATAAAAACATACACGATATTTTGTTATTTGAATGATCTTGAATATATATATATATTCAAGATCATTCAAATAACAAAATATTGTGTATGTTTTTTTCATTTATAATTTAACAATAGGGGGTGCAACAGAACACAATTTTAGGGAAAGTCATTGACAGGCGGACTTCAATGTTTTATTAAAATATAGTTATGTGCAAATGAAAACCCACAATCGTCCTATGGACCTTACCCCGATTTTGGAAATCAGATAAAGGCGTTCACAAGACCATTTCAATAATCGCATTATTACAATTATCGGTTGATGTCTCACTGTCAAACCTGCCGCTATGCACAAGATAGTTAATGTCCGGATATGATTGGCAATGAGTGATCTTTACTCATGGCGACTATTTCAATTTTGTATGGATCCACACCTCCGATCAAGATTATTTTTTCTTTGTATCGTGCTGAAGCCATATAGCCTACTGCGCTCAGACTTGTCTACATTAGCTGGTGCCCTGTCTTCAAATTTACTTCCGGGGTTTACGAGTAGCCTACCAGTTGAATGCGTTCCAGAAACAAAACGCAAAACCCTCACGTTCACCACATCTTTACTAACAAATATATTTACAATACTGTTATTTTGCGCATTTGACTTAACAGACACCACGTCTTGACCCGACGTCAGTTGCCGAGATAGATAGGCTACTGTAGGCCTAGATATATTTTAGGTGTTCGTAATAATTAAATTACATCGAGATGGAGAAAACATGTGTTTGAGAACAAGGTAATAATAACAATTAAACGTTATTTGTATAGCCCCTTTCATACAGATAAATTCAGCTCAAAGTGCTTTACAACAGAGCATTTAAATTAAAGAATGTGAAATTTAATGATGCTTCATTCGTAGACTATAGGAGAAAAACACTGAGCCCAGCCTGCTAAATCTACTCAAAGACGCCACCTGGCGGTGGTGCATCACTAAAACGAAATAACACCCGTCTGAAATCCCACGAGATTTCCAACGGGATTTCCCTGCCAAATACCGCGAGGTGAAATGCTGCAGCATGTGACATTTCTAACTTCCCACATCTGTATAGTACAGTATATACTCTAGCAGGGAAGTTTTGGTGTAGCATATAGATACCACCTCCTCCTGTGTAGCAGGGGGAGGTGGTATCATTCCATGGAGAGGACATTCATAATTAGAGTGATGGGGGTATGGGGGAATGTTTATAGAACTGCCACACGTCATTAAGCCGTCTGATGGTAGTAAACACTGTGTCACTGAACCCAGAGATGTGTATTGATTGCTAATAAGCCCTTGGACAAACAGGCTATTCTGATCAATACAGGGAAAACAATGATGCTACTGTAGTCTCTCACCAGACAGTGCAATGTCAAAGAACATGCTTGGACTTGTCGTGTCTTGGCAAATACATATTATCAAAGGGGCTATTTTGGATGAAGTCTGTCAGACTTGTGATTGCTTTGTCCACACATCAGACAAAATAGTGTACATATCTTGATTCAATATTCATGACAACATCGACTCACTTTCTGATTAAATCACTATGTGCAGTAGAATGGGCATTGGCTGTCGGTTGGGCTGGCTGAGAGCTATGGTGATTTTGAGAAAGGTTTTGTGCTTTAAGTGTTTTTGGCTGAACACCAGACTCGTAATACATGGAAGTATCATGCTCTCCTAGGTACATATATAAACAGAGAGACAGGTACACAAATACAGTATCCCCCACACACATTACCATTGATGATCACTCATGGTGTGTCTAAATACTAGGGATGGTCCCGAATACAGATGCACTATTCAGAAAGGCACAGATAATGCGATGGAAACAGATATTTGTTCTATCAGAAGTTATTCATTATTATTTAAAAACATGTGCATCTGCCATTGTGGGGTGTAGTCCAAAATCTAATTCAAGTCTTGTGTAGCCTTCTGAACATAAAATGGCAGTCCAAAAAAGTTGGCTTAACTAAGCACCAGGTCAGTGGGCTTGGATTCTTTTTTTTCAGTTGAAAAAAGTTGAACTTAGTGGCTAAAAATATGACACCCTAATGGCTGTCTTTTTTTTTAGGCCAGAGTTTAAAAGTGCAGCATGATGATGTTGAAATATATTTCATAACTTATTATATGCCAATATTAAATCAATTTGATGCTTTGAAGGCTCAAAAATCACATTACCAATGAGTATTTGGTTAGATAAATACAATAAATATATATTTATGATAAATATATAAATATGATTGAATGCAACTTCAGGTATAAACCACAACCACCTCCGATTCATATATGTACAGATGCAGATGATTTTGTTGCTTGAACAGATACAGATACAGATAATGATATCACGGTTTATCCCTATTAAATACTCCACCATCCTTTTGAAAGAATGACCTGTGACTAGTGGTTCCACTGGGTGGTTCAAAAAACTGTCATGAATGTACAATACATGTTTATTAATAGCACGTGTTTCTGTACACACAAACTGTATCTTCACTTCTAAATCATATTCAATGTGGAGAAAAAAGCAGCAGCAGCAATGTTCCTCTGACATGTTTGCAGGGATATAAACTGCCAGATGGTTTCTTGACCTCCAGACCCACCTGTTCACTAGGCAGCTGAAACTCTGCGGATACAGCAGACTCGCCTACGTCTCTCCACAGACCTTCGCTTTACATTCTAGAGGCATTGTCTTTTTCTTCTTCTTCTTCTTCTTCTTCTTCTTCTTCTTCTTCCTCTTCTTCCTCTTCTTCCTCTTCTTCTTCTTCCTCTTCTTTTTCTTCTTCTTCTGCTTCTTCCTCTTCTTCTTCTTCTTCTTCTTCTTCTTCTCAAGCTCATTTTCTCCCAGGAACCTTCAGACCTGCATGATGGTGAGGTTGGCTGTCTGTGACCTCTGGCACTTCCTGTCTACAGAGCCTGCCCCAGATGGCTGGAACATGGCCCCCGTTTTTCTCTTTCTCTCTCCCTCCCCCCTCCCTCTCTCTTTCTCTCCCCTGTTCTCTCTTTCTCACCCCCCTTTCCTCTCTGGCAGGTCTGCGCCAGGGCAGCTTGGCTGGGGGAGTGCAGCATGGAGTGACCTTGTAGGTCTCCTTAATGGAGAATTTGGCTGAGGTCCACAGCTCTGAGCCCAGCTAGCGAGCAGCGCCCTAGGGACCCAGACTGGGCGGCCCACCTCTAGCCCTGGCCCTCTCGTCCTGGACATATCACACCACAGACAGTAATTGTCACACTGACTGCAGCTGATAAACGCTCCTTCATCTCTCCTTCGCCCATTCAGATGGGCTCCATGGAGGAAAAGATCTGTGTGTGTGTGTGTGTGTGCGTGCGCAGTTTCTGTGTGTGTGCATATGTGTGTGTGTGTGCGTGTGTGTGTGTGAGTGTGTGTTAGGATCGCTTTGCCATCCTGATCACATGAGTTCACATTCTGCTCTCCACTGATCAGTCAGGATTTCTCCCAATCCATATAAATTTCCAGAAATTACAAAATAAACAGGCCAATCAGGGACTGCATCCTAACTGCTGTTCTGCCCCCCAGTGGGGGGCAGCCACTGATTGGTCTCCATAGTTGATGTGTGAAAAAGAATATATGCCGCTGGAAAAATCCAGATAGCAAGCAGATCTGGGCCATATATAGGCCAGAACTAAGCCACAAGTGCCAGATCTGGCCTGTATATGGCCCTGATCGGATTGCTGTCTGGGAACAGTCTCCTGAAGTAACAAGCGGTAGGTTAAAGCTGCAGTAACTTAACTACAGTAACTTTTTTCACATTTTGCCCAAACTAATTAAAACACCTGATATCACATTGTTTCATTGAGCCATAGCGTCCTAATAGCATCCTACTTCAATGACTTACCCATACCAGTCTCCACATCTTGTTATTCCAGGATTTCTGCCTTGTCAAATTATGGACTTTAACTTTGCTCCACCTCCATGTTTTAAACGTACATACATATTATAAGTCTTAGGCCTTTCATTTGCAAATAATTATCTTACTGCCATCTAACAGCAGGAAATTGATTATTACCGCTTCAATGTTAGAATAAACACAGCCATAAGTGCAGTTATTGCAGAAATAAACTCAATAACAACAACAAAAAAACAAAACAAGAGTAGGCACTAGCTGAGTTTCTAAGAATAAAATACATTTTTGCTGTTCTTTGACTGGATTTGGCAAAAGTTTAGTTTCGCTGGCTGAAGGAGTTTGTCAAGGAGAGTGCTCCCGACCACTGAAATCTTTCTGGGCGGCCAACTGTATCGCAAAAGGGATTTTATTTTTTTTGCAAGGAAGTCTGGCTTCCAGGCTATGTATGTGTGTCTATTTATGTGTGAATGCGACAGTGTGGTTGCATGCTAACGTACTGCTCACCATTGTGTGTTTTCAGTGTATTCACCATTGCTCGACCCTCTTACCAGCGCAAACTAGCTTCCCAGTGTCAAACAATACTGTGACTGGGCTCACCTGCACAGTCAGCACAATGAACTACACAGCTGTTCACTGTGGATGACTGAGCCTCACTATTGTTCCCTGTGTAAAGTGGAAAGATAAGCTGGGCTGATCGTCCCTGGCTTCGCCTGGCATGCGATCCACCTCGGAACGGGTTGATTCAGGGGTACAGCCGGGCCGAGATAAGACGCCGAACAAGTGTTTGGATGTTTCCCTCCAGCTCTGGGAGGTGTGCGCTGGATAGAAGGCTATGCGAAGTCATTCAGCGTTCCTCTCAGTGCGCCGACAGTACAGGGCTATAATGGTAATAACTTTTCAAAGCCAACAAAGGCATCAAACGGACGGGTGCAACCAGGGATTATTTAAATAGGACGGTGTATTAGGCGCCCTGGCGTGCCGTCTATCCCTTAAGTCATCAGCAAAACCCCTCCCACTTTTCACTCCGCCTGAGGAGCCTGTATATCTACGACTTCAAAAAAAAGAAAGAAGAAAGAATGGAAGAGGGAATAAATATCTACACCCTCATCCTGGATTAAACAGCATTACTACAATGTGTGTATGTGTTACACACAAAAGTCATGGACAGAAGGGTGTGTGTATATATATATATATATATATATAAATATATATATATATATATTTATATAAAAATGTAGGCTATAGTAGATCAAGATTGTGAAGATCTGTGTCTGCAGTAAGATGTTTCTCTGTCTTCATGATTACAATCGTTTGAAATCTATTGTTGAATAACCGAGTTGCCACATTACGTGCTGGGTGGCTAATGCACTGTATTATGTGCAGCAAAACCACACTTTCTTCAGTGAAATATCTATAT
This sequence comes from Borostomias antarcticus, assembly GCF_949987555.1. NCBI lineage: Eukaryota > Metazoa > Chordata > Actinopteri > Stomiiformes > Stomiidae > Borostomias > Borostomias antarcticus. The sequence continues at coordinate 25,241,047 of NC_140237.1, forward strand.
TTTATACACATACAATTATACTCTACTATGATACATAATAATGAAACATATGCATCCTAATGTTCCTTTCAACATGTTGTTTCAAAAGTGATAACTGTGGTATTTTAGCCGTACATCTGCCTCATTGTAGCCTAAGTGATTCACCTGCCAATTCATGATAGAGGCACCTTAAAGGAGCACCTGCATCATCAGCACACCTGGTTCTGATACCCATGGGGGGGACGCAGTCATTAACTAGTCAGGCCGCGTTCATGGAAATGTGGTGTCAAAAATGTTCTACGGACACACACACACACACACACACACACACACACACACACACACACACACACACACTAGAGCTGTCCTCTATACAATCTACTGTATATTGTGTGCGTGTGTGTGCCAACTGTTTTTTAAATTTAGTTATTTTGGGCTGCTGTGGACAGTGCTATCACTAATTGGCTACTTATTCAGGCCTGATAACCTAATTTAAAAATTAGGCCGGTACCCGTGCCAAATATGACCGCTGTCAGGCTGATGGTGTCTGACAAAAATGGAGAGTGTACTGTATGCACAGAATGTATGCATTAACTAAATGCATTTGTATGCATGCATTGCACAATTTGGAAACTTTTTTGTAAGTATGTAGTAGTTAACAATGTGCCTTGGTACATTTCGAAACCCTATTGAGAAAAGCGTGGCATATGGAATGCATTTCTGAAGTTTTATTCGATCCTAACGTTCTGGAAGGAGGATGTGTTCACAAGAGCTTACTTTTGGATATAGGTACAGTGCATCCATAAAGTATTCATATCCCTTCACTTTTACACATTTTGTTATGTTACAGCCTTATTCCAAAATGAATTAAATTCTACACAACGCAAAATAACAGTTTTTTATTTTATTTTTTTGTGTCCCAAATGTATTAAAAATACAACACTCAAAAAATAACATGCACATTTATATCCACACCCTTTACATAATATTTTGTTGAAGCACCTTTGGCAGCAATTACAGCCTCAAGTATTCTTGAGTATGATGCTACAAGATTGGCACACCTATTTTTGAGCACTTTCTCCCATTCCACTTTGCAGATCCTCTCAAGCTCCCTCAGGTTGGATGGGGAGCATCAATGCACAGCCATTTTCAGGTCTCCAGAGATGTTCAATTGGGTTCAATTCTGGGCTCTGAGCCACTCAAGGACATTCACAGACTTGTCCCGAAGCCACTCCTTTGTTATCTTGGCTGTGTGCTTAGGGTCGTTGTCCTGTCGGAAGGTAAACCTTCTCCCCAGTCTGAGGTCCAGAGCGCTCTGGAGCAGGTTTTCATCAAGTATCTCTCAAGTGCATTGCTGCATTCATCTTTCCCTCGATTCTGACTAGTCTCCCAGTTCCTGCCACTGAAGAACATTGTCACAGCTTGATACTGCCACCACCATGCTTCACTGTAGGAATAGTATTGGCCAGGTGATGAGCGGTGTCTGGTTTCCTCTAGACATGACGCTTGGCATTCACGCTAAAAACCGACCATTGTCGTTGTCAGAACAGCCCTTTATACAGCCTGTGCTCTCGCCCAAAAAGTTCAACTTTTTTCAACTGCAAAAATGCCTAGAGCTCATGGTGCTATTGCACTAAAAAGCAATTGGAACACAGCTCTCGTCTCTATAGCGCACCAGAGCTCATTAGCCATTGTAAAAAAAACTAGAAAACAGCGCCAGCTCTAAAATGCGTCGCCGGTGGACACGCACCCTTTCGCCCCTGACATTATGTGGACAGCATTGTTATTGCACATCTCCTGATTCACACCTTGTCACAGCCTTGGTGATTGGCCAGAGCAGATCTGAGTACAGTAGGTCTCCAAATCTCCAATTGGTTACTTTGCACTCTGAGCAACATCGAAGGAAACCCTGTCTAGTGTTTTCTTTTCTTTTCTTGGTTTTCATCGTTTTATAGGTTTTAAATGGAAGGAAAGGCAAACCCAGCACTAGCTCAGTGAAAGTGGCCTTAAACGATGCCTCACCTCCTTATTTCAGGTTAACAGACCAATACCTTGGATGACTACTGTATTTCTGGTTTACTTTCAAGCATTCAATCACGCTTTTGAAATGTCAGACTGAAAGTGATTGTTTTCATGGGCTCCGAGCTCAATATTACCTCTAAAAACCCCCATTAATGAACAGTAATACCATGCACCACTTAATTAATGTTCCACAAAATTGATATTACATGATAAATCATCACGCTTTATGATTGATTACCGTCATTAACATCATTAATTACAACTATGATAAGACGGATCAGGGTGAGCCTGTGAGTAGATGTGTAAACAGCTGCACTGGAGAAAACAGCTCTTGTGTGTCTTCTCTGTGTGGAGCACACACACTGTAGACATCACAGAATCTGCAGTCAACTGGGGACTGATCTTCCTGAGTTCTGACCTCCCCCAGCTAAATGAACGATTGTCCTTCATCATGTATGCGTGGGGAAATGGATGCATAAAGTGTATTAAATAAATAAAAAATGTGTTGCTAAGTCCTCAAGGTTAATTTACTCTTAACTCTTATTAAGTGTGTGTCTGTGGGGGCTTCATTATAGTGACATGCTTGTTGCAGCCACAGACGAGATTAACCTTCAAGAGGGGGAGGGGAGGAGGAGGAGGAGGAGACGGAGGAGGAGACACGCTTCTACTCTGCTCCCTACATCTACCCTCCCAGCAACACAACTGTGATGGGGAGTCTGACGCAAAAGCTCCTCTAAACATCTGTAGCACACGAGGCGAAGGACAAAAGTATGTGGTTCAGGTTCGGTGTCTCTGGCAAAATGTTCAGTCAGACTTTATCTATACACATATTTCATTCGCAGTCTACCGCTCAACATGCTTCATAAGAGAGAAATAGATACAACTGGTCAAAATAAGCTATGTTAAAGATGTACTGTAGGTTGTTTTTATGGTGCAGAGAGAGAGAGAGAGAGAGAGAGAGAGAGAGACAGCGAGCGAGAGAGGAAAGACAAAGACAAAACCTGTGCCAATGACACAAACTATCCAAACGCCTGCGTCTTGGTGCTCAAGTTACTTGCTATAGTAGCCTATTGTATCTCTGAAGATCTCCTACAAACGCCTCATAGCCCCAATGGCCATTTCTGAATGAAAAAGAATGTAAAGGCCATCTGGGCTGGGCTCTTTTACGTTGACAAATGAAGCTATACAGTATCTACCAGCATACACACAGCTACAGTATATACAGTACACAGCTGCTGAGCTTACTGTAGATATCTGCAGGTGTCTCTCACAAACTTTAGTCCAAAACAACTAAGTCTCTACATTTCGGAATATTGTAGGCTAATCAATATATATATATAGCTTTTCAGTATATCTTCTCTTTTGGATTTTTTGTTAATTACCATCAATTCCAACATGATTCCACATCACGAGACAGACGACCACACTTCCGTCCCTGGGAGAACAGCAGTGGAGTTCTCTGACCCACCAGGGCAACGACACCATTTCCTCCATCGACAAAGGTGCTGATATTTTCCAAATGTCACAGTGGATCTGCCTTGATGCGGTTTAAGGTTATGCTTCAGTCCCAGGGGGAGGCCAAGATTAGATTACTGAAACTCTGTCTTTGTCTGGGAAAAGAGGGGTTTCAATCTACAAACTGTCTGTGTATCTCAAAAGCCAGATTTCCCCCTGCTCTTCGTACAGTTGGTTCCAGAGGGGGGAAATGATCTGTGTTTTGCTGTAATAGAGATATAATTGACCCGGGCACTGCAGGAGACATGGAGAAATATATTTGACATCCCACAGAGAAAATGCCTTCTCTGCTGGGGGGGGGGGGACTAAATACAGCCTACCTCCCTCCCTTCTCCTCCAACGCCATCTTACATGTGTTTCTGCTTCTCTGCTGCTAACTCTCTGGAAATAACTGCAGCATGGGGGGCTTGGGTGAGCTTCCTTGTGAAGGAAAGGCTGAATTTTAAGTCATCATTTCAGGCAGTTATGAGAGGAAGGGTGATTCTCGCTGCGTCGGCTCCCCTCACAGAAAAAAATACTTTACAGTATTACAGAAGATATGGTGGGTTCGACCGCAGTGGAAGCGCCACAGAAACTTTCAGAAGAATTAAATATTCATGAAATGTTGAATAAAATGTAAATATATATTTTCATTGAATCAGACACATAACATGTCGACTGAACTACTCAGTTGTTATAAATAGCATCCAATTGTGATTTAACTGAGCTCATGTATTATTTTCCAAAGGTAGGTAATGTTGCTCTCTACATGAAAGTAATGAGCACTAAAATTGCAGGGCATGGGAACTGGGAACACTGCTAACACCAGTAATGAAGCTACAGTTTCACTCATGGGGAAAGGCTACAGAGACTAACGGAGACTGTGCCACAGGATTCTGTGTGTGAGCACTGTGACTGAACAGACACTTCACATCAAGTGACTAGTTCCCATGACACCAGGTACCAGTGTACCTATTAATATGCATATGGGAGATGATTAAATATAGTGGTGATAAGCGTGACAGGCCATAATTAATGGGATTTTAAAACACATATATTCAATATCTATTAATCATTAAATGCTATCCTAACGACACATTCATCAGATGGCTGCAAGGAATCAGATGAGTGATGAAATATTAAGCTGTTGGACCAACATTAGCCAAGTCGTAGATTGAAGTGATATCTAAAACATCATGGGCACAGATTTTCTGGCGCAGACCACTGAGCAAACCCAATATCTACAAAAAAAGGGAACAGCCCCTCAAAAATTGCATTAGACCTATTTCAAAATGTTTGCATTGCATTATCTCTATACTGTATTTGGGGAAATTATGAAAATACGTTTTAAATATGTTTTTAATGTCCGTTTTTTGAGGTGCTTGCCCTTCAGTTTTCAAGGCTTAGTATACTCCTCTTCACCAGACAATGAGCCCTATAGACTATCTAGTTAAAAAATTGGTCACTATGTGACCTAAAGCCCTGGTTGTGGTTTTGTGACACGTAGTCTAAAGCCTTGGGCTGAACTCGTTTCCGCGGGGGAAGAGAGCCTGGTTTTGCATTCATTATCAGACCCAGATCCTGTCTAGAGTCCGCCTACCCAAAACGTTATCCGACGGATGCAACTCACCCTAGACCTGCCTTAGAGCGGTAAAATGCAAAGCGATTGGCCTCAGACTTTCTAGAGCCCGCCTACTCCAAACTGTCATCCGGTGGATGTACCCTTGCCTTTGCCGAATCTAAAATGCAAAGTGAATGGCTCCAGACTAGCCCAGACACATCAAGAGGACTGAAACCAATTGGTTTAGACAGTTAGACAACCTATCTGTCCAAAATGTTTTTTATTGTTTTTTGTTTTTTTTACCAAGCTACAGTAGAAGCTGTTCTTTGATTGGCTCAAAGTCAAATGAGGTGAACAACCGTCTTCTGAATGCTGAGTCTGAACCCGAGTCTGCCAAATACTAAAGAGACAGACACCAGTCTCGCTGCTGTTTTTGGCAGACTGTCAGGTTGGGCAAAACAGTAGTGAAAATGGAAATTCAACTGAAATAGCAAATACCTGGAAAATAAACTCTGCCTCACAACTCAAGGTGGACTTTTTTTTCTAATTTTAAGAAAAAGAGAGGTGGATCAATCTCAAACATCAATATCCGTTTGCATCCTTTTAACTGCACACGTTTGCCAACTAATGAAATCTGTGCATGGCTCCCCTCTTATTGATCTCAGCAAGGCTCTAATTTGCCGCTTGAGATCAGGCAGCTCCAACTCCCTCTCTCAAACTATCACACACACACACACACACACACACACACACACACTGCATTGAACATGAGCAAAATAGCCATGCCTCAGGCAGTGTATTGAAAGATGTTACATACTGTGGGGCAAAATGTGTAACACATTTTAAAATCAGTTAGATCGTATTAAATTGTTAACAGGAAGAATAACCTGTCAATCACATCACATTATCATAAAGTCATTTGTGGCTTTACCCGCAGAGTCACAGGAATGCATTATGATACTGACATCGAGGTAGCTTATGAACATGGCGGCCTACATAATGTGCATGTGCATCACAAACATAGAGAGCCTGAGGATGAGAGAGAAAGAGAGAGAGAGAGAGAGAAAGAGAGAAATAGAGAGAGAGAGAGAGAGAGAGAAAGAGAGAGAGATAGAGAGAGAGAGAAAAAGAGAGAGAGAGAGAGATGGAAAGAGAGAGAGAGAGAGAAAGAGAGAGAGATGATCAAGCAACAGATTATACCATGGATGAAACATAATTAGATTCTACAGAGTAATGCACCTTTAGAATGCACTGTCAACTTCAATTAAGGTGGCATGGAAGCATGATACTGTTAGGTGTGCAGGTGTAAGTCTTTAAACAGCATTTAAACACAGGTTGGTGACACCATCTGACACTCGCTGTCCCCACGAAGAGCTCCCCCTGCTGGGAGGATCCCAATAACACACAGGATGCTAATTAGATCATGCCAGGAGCTATATTTAATACAAGACACTACATTTAAAGCGAAACGTAAAGTTGTTTAAATATAATTTGTTGATCTATTGTTCTTCACACATGTTCTTTTCTCTGAGCGTTGTACCCCCACAATGAGAAATGCATAATCTCTTACAATGCTTATTTCTTTCGCATTTCTATGATGAGCCCTCTTCACTGCTTTCTAAGAGGAGCTATGTTTACCAGTATACTGCACTGTAACTTGTATTCCTATATTCTATTTGTCCTGCTTTTTGTTTAAATGTCTATAATGACTTGCTTTTTGTTTTAATGCTTTTAATTTGTCCTGCCTTTTGTTTTAAATGTCTATAATGTCTTGCATTTTGTTTTAATTATTTTAATGTCTCATGTAAAGCACCTTGAATTGCCCTGTGGCTGAAATGTGCTATATAAATAAACTTGCCTTGCCTTGCCTTGCCTTGCCTTGCCTTGCCTTGCCTTGCCTTGCCTTGCCTTGCCTTGCCTTGCCTTGCCTTGCCTTGCCTTGCCTTGCCTTGCCTTGCCTTGCCTTGCCTTGCCTTGCCTTGCCTTGCCTTGCCTTCAACCAAAGCTCAGCTGGGCAAAAATCCATTTTTTCTGCTGTTTGATTCCTGCTGTTTGATTCAAAGTGTGTGATTTAGATAAATGTGCTAAAACATAGAGATGAATGATTCAGCCCATGCTGCCTCCACCGTGAACAACAGAGGGAGGACGTGCAAAAAAAAGAAGACTTGTGAAAACTGTTGTGAATAACACGGCCTGTATTGGCCCCAATAGCTTTGCCACCTTGGTTGTAACATCCGTGGGACAGGCTCTAAAGGCTGCGTTAATGATGTGTTAATTCTTTGCCCAGAGCTTTTACCAGCTACAGTGTTCGTCAACAATTAGCCAAGGCAGTGATGATGAGTTCTGGTGTGGCAACAGCAGGATGGGACAGACGGTCGCGTGTCTGGGGGATGGCGGATCACGCTGATCTGCTCTGCTGAAGACGAGACGCACGTGTCAGAACCAGGGAAACGGGGCTCAACCATTCCTGACTAGCCCCATGTCAAAGCTATAAACACAGCCCAACCATTACTGACTTACCCAATGTCGAAGCTGTCCACATTTGCCGACGCCATGTTGCGAACCAGATTCTCGGAATCTCCCACTCAGTGTAACAAGGGTTACAGCTTATTATGCAGAATTGAGCCGGTGCCCGTTGGGGGCCTGTGTCTGTTCTCCAGAAGACAGGTTGTCTTACACTAATAAGCTAACCTAGCAATGGGTGATGTGCAAGTAGAAACATAACACAGAAAAAAGAGCATATATGTTGAAGCCCATGGCATTAGCTAAATAAGCCAGCACTCGTTAACGTTAGTTAAAGGATAAAGTTCACTATTTTGGACCTCAGACCCCTATTCGAGGTCTGCCTACCATGAACTTGACACATAGAAACTATAATTTCACTGATCGTTCCAGTATTGAGCTAGCTGCAGTTTTTCTGCAGGCTCTCACTGGGATACAATGAAAGTCAGTGAAGCAGCCTACATAAATGCGCTTGGAAAAGTACGATAAATGTGCTATTAAAGGAGACGCATGGAAAGGCTCCAGAGACGAGCGCACCGATCGGCGGACTACGAGACTACGTCAGTTCTACTAACTTCCAGGCCGACCGAGTGACCACACACCCCGGTTTCCCGTTCGTCCACCTCTTCCGGTGTCAGCCCCCCCCCCCGCAACTCTGGCTTCAGTTACTAGGGTGAATTCGACCCCTTTCAAACACAGTAACAGACGACTCACATACCCCCTCCTACCTCTAGATGCCTGAGGGTCATAGCACAGGTTAGCCTAGGCTTGCTAATGTTAACTGGTTAGCTAAATATACAGGTAGAGTGGTTAGGTGTGACGTAAATTTGGAGGCTGAAAGCATCACATTACAGTCATTTAGCTGACACTTTTATCCAAAGTAACTTCAGGTATTTGCATTTAACAGAAAGGTCAGTGTACTGCTACTTGCCAGAACTCACAAGTGCATCTCCTTTCTAAAACAATTGACTAAGAGAATAATGATAAATGGACTGCACCTATACAGTATATAGCGCTTTTATCCAAAGCACTTTACAATTAAGGCCTCTTATTCATCCATTCACACACACTCACACACACACACACACACACCAATGGCGGCAGCTGCCATGCAAGGTGCTAGCCTGCTAATTGGGAGCAATGTGGGGTTCAGTGTCTTGCCCAAGGATACTTCGGCATGTCATCAGGAGGAGCTGGGATTCGAACCGCCAACCCTGCAATCATTGGATGGCCTGCTCTACCTCCTGAGCATAATAGCAGGACAACACATATTCCCCTGCAGTTTACGTGCATTATAGCCTGAGCTAGCACTAAGGCTTTTTAGAATACTCCAGGAGTATGAGAGATTGTTCCAGCCCGGACACACCTCTTTTCACACAGTGGGTGGTTTTCTAAAGAGGTGGCCTGGACACAGGGTGGAGCGGTCATTTATTATTTGTGAGATGAAATAAATTGGCCCCGGTCTCTCTATTGTCAGATTTTATGGGAGCAGACTAGTTACCAAGTCCTGCCACTCACGCTCTGTGGGCCAGAATGAGAGAGAGAGAGAACGAGGGAGAGGGGGGATGAATGTGGGAAGAAAGAATGAATGTGGGAAGAAAGAGAGAGAAAAGATAAAGAGTGAGAGAAGGTAAAGAGAGAGAGCAGAGAAAGGGAGAAGCACAGAGAGAGAATATAGAGAGATAGAGAGAGAGAGAAAGAGGGAGAGAAAGAAGGAGAGAGAGACATGTAATGCGGCCGTTGTGGCCAAGAAACCATTACAGGTGACTTGTTATCCTCCACATTAGAGACAGACCTGTCAGGAGCACTGCTTCTCTCTCCCCTATCAGTGTGCCATCTCGTCTGAGAGCTTCAGGCCACCGCATGTGACCTTCCCACTAAAACGTCTCTCTCCCTCTCTCTCTCTCTCTCTCTCTCTCTCTCTCTCTCTCCTCTCTCTCTCTCTTCTCTCTCTTTGTGTGCTCATCCTCCCTGTAGTGTGTCTCCCTGGCTCCTGCTCAGCAGATGTTGTTTAGTGATAGATCAGTGAAGCAAAAAATGATGTGCGTATAAAAAATAGATCTTGAAGCAGCGCTGTCCTCCTATTCTCTCTCTCCCTATTGTTCTGCATTAGCAGGGAGACCTCTGGGATTCATTCAGAGCTAATCATTTGTTACTGGGGGACAGGGTGTCTTTCAGGCACCGGTGATGGAGTCACCTTTGAAAGGACTCCAAATGAGAGGAAAATCATTGCCTATGTCCTCCCCATGGGTAACTATTGATTAAGGGAGCAGCAATTGGAGAAAGAAAAAAAAAAAAGCCAGAAAACATGAAAGAGATTTATTCAACTTTATCTCCCATTCTCCTCACACAGCCTCAATGCATTAGGGTGCGGTGTCCACCGGCGAGCTGTATTTTAGAGCTGGCTACTTTTCTCTTTGTTTACGATGGGTAATGAGCTCTAGAGTGCTCTAGAGATGAGAGTTGTGTTCTAAGCGCTTTTTAGCGCTATAGCGCCATGGGCAATAGGCTTTGTTTCACTTGAAAAAAGTTGGACTTTTTGGGCTAAAGCACAGGCTGTAAAAGGCTAGTGGTATCTTAACTTAGCTAGTTACAGTGCTTCATTTGTTAATCAGGACGTCCCGGAACACAGCCTATTTACAGTATGTGCACACACAATTTTTTTTTTTGCGCACGCAAAATCCACAAAGTGTGAATCATGGCCACAATGATGGGACTAATGGGACTGCACTACTTTTGTACATTGTTAATTTCTTAACTTATCCTCATTTTTTTACACTAGCTTTTGTACTTGCCATTTGCACTGTCATGTCTTTGCACTGTCCTGTCTTGTTCCTGCATGTTATCTAAATGTTATGCACCTTGCCGGAAAGCAAATTCCTAGCATGTTGTAAAATTGCATGGCAATAAACAGTTCCTGATTCAGATTTTGAAACCAAGCACTGGCTAGTTAATACTCCAGTCTGCAAAAAAACGGCACTCGGTGCTAACGGAGCTGTAAAACATTGGCAGTTTTTGACAAGACTGAAGAGACAGCGAACATTAGCACTAGCTAACGTTAGCTAGCTATTTTACTTTAGCTAGTTAATACTCCAGTCTGCAAAAACACGACACACGGTGCTAGCATAGCTGTAAAACATTGATAGCCTAGCCATGCTCTAAACTCTAAGCTCTACTGTGGTCTAAGCAGCTGTGAGCTCGGCACTGTTCAGCTACATACATCTCGTTAGACACACAGCTGTATTTGAATTAAAACATTATGTAGCCAGTGTGGGGCTTTATGTGGGAATCAGAGAATGTATGAATTAAGTTATGTGTCTCTAAGATTTACAGTGTGCTACTCCCATAATTTGTCAGAAATGTTGAACTGTTACAAAAATAACAGAAAATCAATAAAACAAGAATAAATAAATGATTAGGCCTCAAATTTGATTAGACAGTATGTACAATATTGATTTATCCTATAGTTCATATCTAGTGATTTTCCTTCCCAGTTCCTTTGTATGTGAAGTGAGTTGCATGTCCCTGGTCTGGGAGACAGGCAGCATTAGAAGGACCTGTCAAGTCCAACGTGAACCTCTCCCTCCTGCCAGCCACCTGGCACATCCTGTGACCCGTGAACGGACGTCTCGTCTCGCCCTGGCTGCTCACTCTTCGAACCCCCCCCCCCCCCACACACACACACACACAGGTATGCACCCACACATACACACGCACACACAGAGACACTTACGTACACAGGCATGCACACACACACACATACACACACACACACACACACACACACACAGGTATGCACCCACACATACACACGCACACACAGAGACACTTACGTACACAGGCATGCACACACACATGCATACACACACAGACACACACACACACACACACACACACACACACACACACAGGTATGCACCCACACATACACACGCACACACAGAGACACTTACGCACACAGGCACTCACACACACACACACACACACACACACACACACACACACACACAGACACACACACACACACTAATAGCCCCGCAGATGTGTTCATGCCTGTCTGGCTCAACAGGTGGCAGTGATTGGTTCCTCGACACATCTCTCACTTGTCAGCTACGTCTCTGATGGCTCAAGGACTGCCCAAGGAAACCCAGCATTAGCCGCGATGGCTGCCAACGATAAGCAGGAAGAAACAAGACAGAGAGGCCGCAGAGAAGCATGCGTGATGTCTACCGCTACAGTGATTTTTCATTTGCATGATGCACATCCATGACCGTGAGCATCGCCCTGAAGGGGAACTCGTAATGAGTCACTTCCAGAGTTACTTTAACGGTACGGCGGGAAGCAGATACACAGTGTGGCGTCGAATATGTAGTGACACAAGGTAGCGAACATGCCGCAATACCATTGGTATGTACAGTAGCGCACAGGACCCTCCCCTCCCCCCCCCGGTATTTTTCTGTTTTCAGAAGGGTCTGTCAGGGTCCCGGGGGACGGTTGGACAGTGTGGGGCTGTGGTACTTCATGGCTCTCCAGGCGCCCAGACCCATGGAGTGTGATTGCCTCGCTGCTCCGTCTTTGGGGAGAAAATTAGGTTGAGGTGGGCCACTCCCGTCACACAGATCCATTCCAGCTGAAGTCAAGCCCTGACCCCCAGCTGATTCTGATGGCTTTCAGGAGTCCCCAGCAAACTCACAGCCGGGGGTCCCGCAAGCTCATCAGACCACCGAGGATCCACAACCGTGATTTCACTCCTTTCTTTCTTTCTTTCTTTCTTTCTTTCTTTCTTTCTTTCTTTCTTTCTTTCTTTCTTTCTTTCTTTCTTTCTTCCTTTCTTTCTTTCTTTCTTTCTTTCTTTCTTTCTTTCTTTCTTTTTCTCTGGCTCTCTCCCTCTCCTTCTTTGTCACAGCTACTGCCTTTAAGCTAAAGGATCAACTGCACAGCTTGACATTCTTAGCACACAATCAGTTTTTTCTGAGGAATTGACAATTTTTAGACCCCCAATTTATCCCAGCAAATTATCATTACTGAAGCGTACCTACAGTATGAAAACGATTCAACAATTCAATGTATTTCACTGCTCTTAAAGGGAATATTTATATAAAGGGACTGACATATGCAGTAGCTACACAAAGTACAGTAACATGAGCTACTGTACTATACATTACAATCACAAGTCCATTAACATACATTCCATAAATCACAGATACAGTACATTGTATGTGTCAAGAGTACCAAAGCGAGCAATATGAAAGCACAAATAACACATTGTACTTATCGATACAGTATGCAAGTCAAGGTCCTGCCTTTTGTCGCATAGACGTTGAAGTGTATTGATTCAGTCTGGAGGTGGGATGATGTGCAATCAAGGGCTGATAGGGCAGATGAATTGTGACTGAATGTCTTTTTCTGCTTGCCCTTTCCCTATAAGTGCGGCCCTGACAATGTCACTCATTTAGAATATTTTCACTATAATGGATGACCTCATTTTCTCAACCTTGAGAAAATATTTGAGGTCAGTGATTGTATCGGGTATATCATGTAAAATGAAAAATTAAATGTAAATGAAATGAAAAATGTTCCAAAATATTGCCTTAAAAGTTTTTTGAAATGTAGAGGTGCATATAAAAATCATAATGTAGATTATTATTATTATTATTAGTAGTAGTAGTAGTAGTAGTAGTAGTAGTAGTAATAGTAGTAGTAGTAGTAGTGGTGCTGGTACAGTAGTAGTAGTAGTAGTATAAATATATATTGTTGTTATTGTATTGTTATTGTTATTATTATTATTTATTCTTCTCATTACATCTTACAATTGTAATGATGCTATTTTTATGCCATCATGCAGTACAGTCGCTGTGGGTATTTTCTGTGGTTGATCTGAAGACATTTCTCCT
>NC_140237.1:25259498-25334498 GCF_949987555.1 Borostomias antarcticus
CATGGATCAGTCTTCCCTCAGCCGCCTACAGCTTGTACAGAATGCTGCCGCTCGCCTCCTCACAGGCAAGACAAAGTGTGACCACATCACACCAGTCCTGGCCTCACTCCACTGGCTCCCGGTCTGCTTTCGCATTGATTTTAAACTCTTGCTAATGGTTTTTAAAGCCCTAAACGGCCTGGCCACTCTGTACCTCTCCAAACTCCTGCATCGCCACACCCCAGCCAGAGCCTTGAGGTCTGCTGACCAACTGCTGTTGGAGGTGCCTAAATCTAGACTTAAGTCTAGAGGCGACAGGGCCTTTGTGGCGGCTGCCCCCAGGCTATGGTGGTGCTGGTTTAGCCCATGGTGCTACATCAGACTCCATATTATGTTACAAATCGTGTTATAGCTCATATACCTCTAGGTCAAGACATGTAAAATGCAAGTTATCCATATTCATCTAGTATGGTACTTGCCTTTATTGCATATTGTGACTTGTGTATTTTAGATACACATAGTACACATAGGGTAAATGGAAAATAAGCTAATTTCCCAAAATGTTGGCGTGTTCCTTTAAGTGGCTCTCATCTGCTCCGATTACTGGATCTGTGCCATAGGCCTCTTAAGGCAGTATGGATCTGTTCCTGGTGGTCATCCAGCAGCAGAGCATTAAGGTTCTTAAGGTGGTATGGATCAGTTGTCGGTAACATCTGTATGTCTACAAATCACCTCTTCCTGGCTACTGCCCAACCTGTTAAAACAATACTGGTAAAAGGAGCTGGTGTTGGCGATGGAGAGAATGTTTCTGGTTTCTCTGGGTGTGATCTGATTGGCTTTACCCTGCGTGGGCGGAGCATGTGTCTCTCTCCCCGGCGGACTTGTCAGTTGTCTGCCATGATGGTTTGTTCTCCGGGGAAGTAAAGCAGAGCGAGCACCCATGGCTGTTGACAAAACACTCATTGTTTTCCTGTGCCACGGCACTCAGAAACCCCCATCCCTCCCTCCCCCCACCCCACGACCTGCCATTAATCAGTGACAAAGCCTTACTTAAGAGCTTGTTGTCGTGACCTATCCGTGACTGACACTGGCATTTAAGAAATACCAACAGAGCGCTTTCTCTATCAGCGCGGTAGGAGCGTTAGGAGAGTGGCGTATGTAACATTTGAGTCTTAAGGAAGACCGATTAATATTTTGTCTCAGAAGCGAGCTGTCACCCTGATGGCCGCCCTCTTCACGGCATCATCAGTGGAGGGTGAAACGGTTCATTCGGGGGGTCCAATGGGTGGTCACATGGTCCAGTGAAGGGAGGAAGGTAATGAGAAGCGCTGGCTGAACCTTTAGAGCACATTAGGGAGAACGCTGGAATGGAGGCCAGTCGGACAGTTAGGAAGCAAAGGTCAACCATTCACGACCGGCCCCGTGACACCTGTATCACAGCACATCCGTCAGCCTGACACACGCGCACACACACACACACACACACACACACACACACACACACAGAAACACACACACACGCGTGCACACACACAAAGGCTGACTGGCTTCTATACAGGGTTGTGACCCGAAGGCGGTCTCAGCAAATACAAGCACCTCATAACTCATCAATTTATGAGAATGAGGTGACTGACGGAGAGAGTGATGAACTGACATCAAAGATGGGGAGAGGAGGGAGAGACTGGGGAAGGGGGGAGGTATAGAGAAACAGAGAGGGAGAGAGAGAGAGGAAGAGAGAGTGGGAATGGGAGAGTGAGAGGGAGAGAGAGAGAGGAAGAGAGAGAGTGATTGTTCAGTAGCCGCCGCTAGCCTATACTGTAGCTCGTGCTCGTCCTATGCTAACTGAAGCCTAGCATGGTTAGTAACTAGTATCCTTCCCCTGTGTGAATGATAGGACGTGGAAGTGATCTTAGCTTAACTCAGTGAAGTACTGTATTGCTCTTAACCTGTCACAGGAACATGGCTCAAGTACTTACTGGGTTTGTTGTTCTGGGCCAGCACACTCCAAAGCTACGTTTGTAGAGCGATTCCATATATTCCCAAACGTGTGTGTGTGTGTGTGTGTGTGTGTGTGTGTGTGTGTGTGTATGTGTGTGTGTGTGTGTGTACAAACTATCATGGCACCCATTAGCCTTGTGAGACGATCCTGATCTCGTAAGCTCAAATTCTCTTTCTCTCAGAAATCACTCTGGACACTCTCCATGGTGATCTGTTTGTGCCAGATCAGAAATCAATCTCGCCAATCAGTGTCGGTTCTGAGGAATTTGACATACAACTAGAAAGGGTGCTAAGAGAGCACAGGCCTCCGCATATTAATGCATTTTGTTGGTGTAACTCAGTTGAAATTGTTAAAATCACACCTCAGTTTATATGTAATAGCCTACCCCAGGATCCAGGCTAAGAAAATGTAATATTTCCTAATAGTGAATGAGCATCAGATATTACTTTGTTTTACATGCATAGAATGATTTTTGCTTAAACAGCAAATTAAGTTGATATATATCTAAAGCTCATTTGACTCCTCATTGTAATGAAGAGAAAAAAAAATATATATATCTTGGTCTGGATTCAAACCCAGGTCTACAGATCACTAGTGCAACAGCCTAACCACTCAGCCACTGCGCCAAAGCTGGGGTACAGCAGTCTGTTAAGGGGGGCAAGAAAAGAAGAGAGGAGAAGAAAAGGGAGAAAATGAGGATTTTTATGGTCTCATCCTCCCTCACCAAAGTTTTTAAATGTTGTTGTATATCATCAATTGTCTATCCTCCAAGGAGAACTTGAGATAACGGATGTGTTAACATGTAAAGAACACTGTCATCCTATTGGTCACCGTCAAGCTACGTCGTAGGCATGGTAGCAGGAGATGTCAGACTAGGCAGGAAAATACAAAAAATGCTGACATGCTAGACTTTTCATTGGGGTGTCGTAGGGCGTCCCAGATGCCAAATCGCTTGGCTTTTCATCGTTCCCGACGTTCAAAATTGGGCCCGACACTGGACACTTTGTCTGCGACAAAAAATCGGCCCTAAATCGGCCTGAATTTGTGTAGTTTGCACAGGCCCTTAACCAAAAATATCAAAACCTTCTAAGTCGTGACAGTGATAGAGAGAGGAAGATGATGAGAGAGAGAGAGCGAGAGGGAGAGAAAGAAAGTCTGAGTGGATTGGGCTTGGTAAATGATAACCATGGTATTCTGGGTGCAGTGCTGCTCAGATCAGGTTCTATGTGCCGCCATCCTGTTATAAAAGTATGACATTTCACTGGACCTCAATCTAAGTGCACGCTCAAGAATCAATAGACTTTCACTGGCAACAAATACTAATTTTTCCTGAGAGGCAGGCCTACACTATCGCTGCAGAGTTTAAAAATCTACTGTTTCACACTAGATCTGCAGACGGTGCGGCAGGACCTCACCTCCACCATGCTTTCCTCCCGGCGTGTTTTCTAATACTGTACATACAGTATTCATGCACCGTTCTGGTCTTTCTCTCCTTCAAACTAGTTCAAACTATCTACACCAGGTCCAAGGATACCTGTATATCTCCAGGTGTTCTGGTCTTCCCATGATCTTCAGTTGATTCGCACACCCCCTGCCTCTCCCTGGTCTAAAGCAATAATCCTTCCCCCTCCCTCTAAATCACTTCCTCCTGGTTCCCATGGATCCCTACCACGCCTCACGTGTTGCTGTCCGGAAGCCCTGCCTACCGTCCAAGGCCTGTCACAGCACGGCAAATCTTCCAGAAAGAAAATTAATATTAAAAAGGTGTATGCGAGGGAGCAAAGGTGGGGGCGAATGAGAAAGGCATGGGGGGGGGGGGGGTGGTGAGGCTGGAGGGGGGAGGGGTGAGAGGAGAGGAGCTGTGTTGACGCTGTCTTTGTGTCAGTCAGGGCCAAGTCTAGCTCTGAGCTCAAAGGGGGGTTTTCCCCTTATGATTCTGCAACAGTGTGTTTCACACTTCAAAGACCCTTATTACAACGAGGTATTAGCATTCATGTGCCGTTCACAATGTAAGTCCAGCACCTGCATGGGAAACAGGGCGATCATTTGCTGTGAAGGGTGGTGGAGCAGGAAAGGACGGCAGTATAAAGACAGACTCTGGGGTGTGATGCACTTTAGAAGGGAACTACTGTAGGTTCAATTGAATATTGTCTCATGACTTATATTACTGCTTAGTCAGTCTGCTACAGAGAGAGTTTTTAGGCAAGACATGGCAGTCACATTATACCAGCGATGGAGGCTCTCTATTTTCTGCTACCCTCAGGTTATGGTTTGTTCAATTAAGCATTTCTGCGGCGTCCGGCCCATGGCTTTTGATGTGACTGTTGGCGCCTGGTATACCCCGCAATCTGCTAGTGGAGCTTCATTAGCTTTCTGCTGGGCTGGCTGGTAACTTGTGTGTGTGTGTGTGTGTGTGAGTAACTTGGTATCCTCGTCTGACTCTGATGTAGCAGGGGTAAGGATGGGAGACATCTTTGCTCAGTAGGGGAGTATCTGTGCAGATCAATTGGGAAACACTTCATACCAAGGGTGCTCTGCTAAATATACTTGAATGAGTAGAAACGGTGCTCAGAGAGCACGGGCCTCTGCGCATTAATGCAACTCAGTTGAAACGGTTAAAATCACACCTCAGTTTATATGTAATAGCTTAACACAGGATCCAGGCTAAGAAAATTAAATTTGTCCTACTGTAATAGTGAATGAGAATCAGATATTGTTTTACATGCATAGAAACATGTTTGCTTAAACAGCAAATAAATGAAGTTGATATCCATCCTATCTAAAGCTCATTTGACTCCTCATTGTAATGAAGAGGAAACCAGTGACCACTCGTTGAGTTGAAAACTTTGTTTTCGGTCTTTTAAAACGAGTTTATGGTGCTTTTGAGGAATTTTGTCTATGCCCCTATGGATCCACTGAGTGTGTTAGCAGCGACGGGCTATATCTCGAGAGTGCACCGTTTGACGAGACTTCGATATCAGCCGTTGTATATGATCGTAAATAACCTTATAACATGGCTTATAATGCTAAATTCAAACCTGTCCTTTAACTACTAGACACATACATCGGTGGGTTACCTTGGTGGTTCTTCACACCGTCTTATCGTAGCTAGAAGGTCTCCGGGCATGTTCATGTTGCATGTTCTCCCTGTGTTCACTAGGGTTTCCCCCATGAAGAACCCAATACGAAAATAACCCAATAAACCCTATAAAGAACCCAATACGAGAAGAACAGATCGCTAACACTGTCCGTCCCTGACAGGAGCACTTGATTGGTCCCCGGGCGCGGCTCATGCACGCTGCCTACTGTCTGCTCCCGGCTGCCCTTGGAGGAAGGACAACGGGATGGGTTAAGAGCAGGAGAAGAATGTCATCGGTGGACGCTCCTCGAGTGTGTGTGTGTGTGTTTGAGTTTTGGCGTCACTGCCTCCCTACACCGTGTGAAGTCTGTTTCACTGTAAGAATGTTTGTTTTGTTTGTTTGTTTGTTTGCATGCATTTGCATAATTATAGCTGCTCTCTGCCCTTAAAAATGAAGTATGGGCTGGTGAGTGTGTACGTGTGTGTGTGTGTGTATGTACTGTGTGTATGTGTGTCTATATGTATGTACTATGTGTGTGTGTATGTATGTATGTATGTACTGTGGTGTGTGTGTGTCTATATGTATGTACAATGTGTGTATGTATGTATGTATGTATGTATGTATGTATGTATGTATGTATGTATGTATGTATGTATCTATGCATGTATGTATGTACTGTGTGTGTGTGTGGTGTGTGTGTGTGTGTGTGTGTGTGTGTGTGTGTGTGTGTGTGTGTGTGTGTGTGTGTGTGTGTGTGTGTGTGTGGACCACCATACCACACCAGGCAGGACCCAGCCCTCTAATAACAGATATTTCTGCTGGTGCTGGAGGCAAATTGAGTGAAGACGCTTTGGGCTGGCTGGATCAATGGGACAGGCAGGAATAAGGAGTGGCTCTAATACAGATTACTCTACTAAACGGTTGTGAGCGCCCGTTCGAACCCCTCTCAGTGATAGCCAGTTTGGCTGAGATCGGGGCAAAAACCTCTCTAATTATATTCCTCATATTAAATCCTACCATCAAGCCCTTTGGGCAAAATTATATTTGAATAAAACAGTTTTTTTTTTCTCTGTTAATCTAAAGTATGCTTTCTTTCTTTCTTTCTTTCTTTCTTTCTTTCTTTCTTTCTTTCTTTCTTTCTTTCTTTCTTTCTTTCTTTCTTTCTTTCTTTCTTTCTTTCTTTCTTTCTTTCTTTCTTTCTGTCTGTCTATTTATCTATTCTCAGAGTTCTCTGGCAGGGTCTGTTACCTTATTGCCATGGAATAACGCAATGTATCCTACCAATGAGATAACCAAAATGTAACCATAGCAACTATCAGCGGAGAAGATCTGACAAGATAAAGTCACATTTTTCACAAACTTATGGATTCAACAACATGGATTTCAACATATCATTAACAGTGTAATATTTCTGGGGAATACAAAACTTATGAGGCATTGGACATACCACAAGATTGGATGTGACACACTAAATACAAGGGGGCCTTAATTAATTACCTGTGTCTACCCTACTATGGGTCTAGAAGGCCTCATTGGATTAATCAATTTGCCTGATATCAGACGGCATCCTATATAGTGGTGAGGTACAGACAGCCAGAAAGCCATGTCATCAAATTGCTCCTTTACATAAGAAAATGTCTCTCCTTTACATTGGATTTATATTATGGATAGTTCCCTATATTTTATTTGGCTCAATAAAACTGTAAACCATGTACTGTAGGAAGGTACATCGTAAGAAGGTACATCGTAAGCTCGATTTACGATGTACCTTCGGACACACTATTTCACAGAGCCTCCTTAGATAAGGTATACCTGTCATGTCAATCATGGCTCTATTTGGTTGAATTAACAGGTGTGGTTAACAAGCAGTCCATATACAAATGATAGGCTAATGTTAATCGGAACAATTATGTAGCCTAATAGGACCTTGGGGTTTTAATTCACAATGTCATAATTTTCTTTGACTTTAGTCTGTCCAAAGAGTCTATTATTAGCCTAATTGGTATTATTATCAGATTGGTAGGCCAAGGCTATGTGAAGAGACAATTCTTGGTACATCATCCGACTGACAGTGATAGCATAGCATACATATTTAACTTAGGAACAAGTTATTTTGGGGACAATGAGGTGTCTGGCTATCATAAACAGTTTGTTTGCATTTTTGGGTTTGGGTTGCTCGGGGTAGGACACAAGAGGGCAGGTAGAAGCGGGGAGGGGCCGACAGATCCTTATATACCCCCAAGCAGGGCCAATCCCATCCTACTGATCCACCAATCAGAGCTATCATCATCCATGCCAACCCACCAGTCAAAACCTCCTCATCCCACAGTCGCTACAGTAGGCTACTACTGTATATGTCCCAAACCATGGATGATCACTATTGTATGGGGTTTAGGATTGTAACCATGGGTGGTTGACTCACACTGTTCTGCCTGTTTACTCACTGAGATCAGAGAACAGGAGCTTTAACTCAAAGCCGAATATACCCAACGATCATAGGAAAAACAACATGGAAGATGTTTTAATGAGTGTCATCTTAATTAGTGCCAGAGGATATCGATGTTTACCGCAAATGGTTGTCATTAATGACTGAGTAGATAGACAGCCCATGGGAGCTGTGCCCAATGACTGTTTTTCTCTGCATAATCCTAGTGAAGGACAGTATGTGTGTGTGTGTGTGGGGGGGGGGGAGGGGGATAGAAAAAGAAATGTAACAATTTAACCCTCCTATTGTCCTTGGGGTGAATTTGACCCCAGTCATCAACTTCTCGAAATAACATTTTCTTGCTTCATATTTGATGCATTTTCCACATTTAATGGGAACAACTGGGGTAAACATACAATTAACATGATGAAATGTGTTCAAACAGAAACAACATTACTAAATTTAAGGATGTCAGGAATATTACATTCTGTTTTTATTTCAATGGTGGTAAAGTAAAGAGAACATTGAGATAGAAACAGGCTTCCAGAGACACATGAAGTTGCATTAGCAGCCAGCCAACAAGTCCATTGTTTGAAAAGAGCTGAATTTATTTTAGAGTGCATTTGACCTCTATTACTGTGTGGTTGACCCGTTTGTGATCAGTTTGGCTTTCGAGCTCTTGATGGGACACGAGAATTTCAGAGGAGACAAGCCCTCCGACTTTGATGGACTTATGGGTAATATTACCCAGGAAGCATGTATCCCTCCTAAGCTGTGGTGGAACTGATCGAGGTTGACCAAATAATCTGCCAATTCCTTCCACAGAAATGCACAGCCAACAGAATCGGCTAATTCTCCCAACCTCTTATCCCCAAGAGCTGCTTCAGCAGTTGTATGAGAAACTCTAAAAGAGCCCAGGAAGAGAACTTCGAGGTGAGCACCCAGGAAGGGAAGGAACGTCTTGATCCCTTCAAGTAAAACATATGATGAAGTTTTCGCTGCATAGCAACTGACAGAGACGCTAGTAGAAGCTAACATCAGTAGAAGAAAAAAGGATTGCCCTTGGCAAGCGCTTTGTCCTTGCATAGCATTTCTGGTTCCAATAAACAATTAATTTTGTCAACATAAGTGACAAAGATATGCGGTATATATTGAATGTATCCGCCTAGGCGTCCACACTAATGATGGGATAGTGTAGATATAGTTTAATCAACTCTGCTCTCCGGGTCATCCAAAAGTGAGACATGATAGGGTCTGTGTACTGTAAACCAGCATATTTAGTTTGCGCTTCACACACAAGCGCCCCCCCCCCCCCACACACACACACCCCTTCCCCCAGCAGAGACTCAAAGCTGCCCCTCATGTCTCCTTTTCTCACATCCAAAGGCCCACACTTCTAATGAGCAGCAGCATTCAGTCTTGCCCACCTGGTTCCCATCACGCCGCTCCAAAGGTGGGATTCTGGACACTCGCAACACATGAAGTCCCCAGCTAGCACACGGTTCTGAACATCACACATTTAATACACGGTTCTGAACATCACACATTCGGTACATGCTATTGGTGGTGTTTTATTTTTTTTGCTTTCTGACAGGGTCTGGTGAGACATCAATCCATCTGGCATCATTTAAATAAAATTAAACTGAACCCTTCATCAAGGGTTGACGTCCCTCATCAAGCGCAACTAGCCAATGTGTGTGTATGTGTGCGCGCACGTGTGTGTGTGTTTGTATGTGCGTGTTTGTGTGTGTGTTTGTATGTGTGTGTGCGTGTTTCTGTGCATGTTTGTGTCTGTGCATGCGTGTTTGTGTGTGCATATTTGTGTGCGCGTTTGTGTGTGTGGGTCCCTCTAACCCTCCCCTCTTCACACTGCCAATTTCATTGGGATACCAAGTGCAGGCTGGGAAGTGTTCCAAGAACCTCTCTAAATGAGGCTGAATATTCATCTTCATTAGGCGCCATCATCACCCCTCCACGCTCCGGAGCCGAGTCCTCTCAGGACCAAGTGCTCCCACTGTGGGGGTCAGGCTCTGCCTCTGAGAGCTGGGTACACAGGCTGAAGGATGTGACAGGGCACAGAGGAGCCAGATAGATGTGAATTTACAAATGGTAGGATAGGTTTACTCTACATCAATAATAATAATCAATGATCAAGACAATCAACGTGATTGAGGAGAGGGGTGGCGGCAGGCCTGGAATACAACGTCCAGATTCAATGCCTCGTTTCTTTAGGTCAGTATAATTCACAGTGTGTAGTCACACCCGAGTCAGCGTGAGAAGGTGAGTGAGTGGGATGGGGAATGAGTATGTCGGGCAGAGCTGAGGCGGAGATGCAGTGTGAAGGCAGCCATCTTCAGCGTTTGATTCATCTTAAGGCATGTACTACTGTACCTGTGGGTAAAAAGACATTCAAGAGCAAGAGACAATTTCATGGTAAACGTTAAAGAGATTCCAAGAGCAAGAGACAATTTCATGGCAAACGTTAAAGAGATTCCAAGAGCAAGAGACCATTTCATGACAAACGTCCCGACTGAAAGCTGGCCATCACAGAGCTGTTAGATCGCTGTGGCTGTGCATCGTAGGTGAGCTGAGGGCATTAATGATCATCAACACAATAAGAGCCTAAAAACCAAGACATTTTCTGCCAATTACATCTGGTATGTCTTCCATGCCTATGTCCAGAGGGCATTGCTCTGATGTGTGCTGACGTTCAGTGATGCCTGTCAGATTGTGTGGCAAGTTCTTACTGAAGCCTTCCAGCTGGGTATTTAAGTCTACATTACAGCTTTGTGTATCGCCTATTCCTCTGCAGTTGCAATTAGATACAGAAGTGTTCTACAAACACTTGCCACTTCCACACTTGCTGTATGGCAAGGACAGATTGATACTGTACACATGTTGTTGTGACTAGCATATGCAAATTATAGAGCACCTTGTGGGAGTATTCATCTCTCTACACAGATTGTTCTCTATTCATGAATCCAAGGCCACACTGTTGTATTTACAACAGTGACACAATGTTGAATCCCTTTCCTGAAGACTTTACAGAGTCATGCAAGAATGCCATTTTTGAAATTGTAAAAGGTTTGACATTTTGAAGTATTTTGTTTTCCCTTGCTGTTTTCTTTGTACTGCATTTCCTCTCTCCTTATGACAGCATGTTATAAATGTTGTGTGACAACCACTCAAACTTAGTGTGCCCTAAACCCATAGTCTGGAGAGCAGGCTTAAAACTATTTATACATTTCAGAAACCACAAGGTTTGCAGTAAAGTAAACACAATCCTCTTTTGACATTAGTGTCCAGTCCATCCAACAGTCCATCTCAACAAACAACAAACAAGGCTTCAGATACAGCAAAATCCCCAGCATTTTAAAGGTATACTTACTGTAGTAGGATTTTTAGAAAAAAAAAAAGAAGAAAAAAAAAAGTCATATAAAAATAATCCCTCTCAATGATCACTTAGGCCTCACTAGAATGTGTGATGGTGTGTTTATCTGCAGAGGCCCCTCTGTCTGGCTGTATTTTGTTGTTCATTCTTCAGGACGTTCTGGGTGTCAAACTTTGGGCTGTGAGGGTGGAATTGGGGGGAGGTGAGGTGGGGAGTTGTGGGGAGGTGAGGTGGGGAGTTGGGAGGAGGTAAGGTGGGGAGTTGGGGGGAAGTGAGGTGGGGAGTTGTGGGGAGGTGAGGTGAGGAGTTGGGGGGAAGTGGGGTGGAGGTAACCCTCAACCAACAACGCGGGTGATTGAGCCCTCAATACACAACTTCGAGTGCAATCCAACTGAATCAAAGTGAGAAGCTAAGGTAATGGTGGAGGCAGAATCTAAAATACCAAAATATAGCGAGGCAAAATGCTAAGCTGACAAGGCTTGTTCAAAAACTGTTAGACAGGTAAGTGGCTCTTACTTGCTAAATGCACAGGGTTATATCGTTAACTAGCTGTCTCACACTGATAGCAAGCAGCCAGCTAATTAGCTAGCTAGGTTAGCTGGTGTTAACGCTCAAAAGTGTCTACACCCCAGTGTATTTCTCTCGAGCTATCGGATGATTTAAAGTGTTTTCGCCCGACAGAAAGAGGTTTCCCCTGATAGGCCGAGGATTGGAGGAATAACTCTATTCCGGCTAGGGATGTGCGCAAATAGTCGTTTATACTGGTTCCGGCTCTAGAGACCGGAACCAGGGTTCTACACCGGAAATGGAGTAAATAAAAACCAAGGCTCTCCCTCGCGGTACCCTCGATAGTGTTTGTCAAGTGAAACGAATGCTGCTGGAGTGAACTTTATTGTAGTCTACATTTAATGCCTGAATGGCTTTTCCTGGTGAAGAACATTCTAACTAAATTGGACTAGTGCGTGCTGGCTTAGTGTTACGGGAGAAAGGCCTATGTGTGTTTGTGGATCAATTGAGCTCTTTGGTGTTAGTGCGTGGGATGTGGTTAATTTCTTGCTGACTTGCAGATGTAACGCTGCAGATGTGAAAATCTGTCTGACCAAACATAACTGACAAATCCTACTAATTATACCTTTAATCATATTAGACATTTCCAAAGTGTGATGATGGTACCATCGGTTTTATATAAATATGTTGATATTACATAAGTTTCATCTACATAAGTTATGTCTAATTGATGTTATTTTATTATCGAAGAACAGTACGAGTTCTTCACATTTTGGTGCTGAGAGCTGTGGAGGAGGGGGGCAGTGTTGATTAACTGGTCTGTAGTAGAGAATAATACTCTACTCTCTACTACAGTAGAGAATGATACTCTAGTTTCCAGCATTCTCTGTAATAGTCATGGAAAAGTAATCTTTTCTTGCAAGGTGTGTTGCTTTGTTCTAGGCAGTCATGGTTTCACTGTATATATTACAGTGAACTGTAAGAATAGTTTTCCTCCATTTTCTTTCAGCTGCCCGACATTTCTTCTTAATTTCATAAACACTGCTATTATTCAACCATGGGGAGATTCTGTCAGCTGACCTCTTTTTAACCTTTAATGGAGCTACGATATCTAAAGCAATTGACAAGGTACTGTAGAAGTATTGGACCATCTCTTTTAAAGAGCATTCATAGCTGCTTGGCTCATATGATCTCATAATATTGGCGAACTGTGCTTCAGCCTTGCAGTCTAGGAATCTATTTTGACCCAAGGTTTCTCTTTTTGTCTTTGTTAAGATTAGGTTGGTATCAAAAACACAGTGATGGTCAGAAATAGGTAATTTGAGCACTTATACATTATCAACGTTTAGCCCTCTTGTTATTACTAGGTCCAGAGTGTTCCCATGCTGATGAGCGGATACATTTACAGAACATTATGGGTAAATTCAAAGCTGTCCAGTAGATTCATAAGCTCCATAGCATTGGAGTCATCCTTATTAATTATCAGGTCTCCATTCAAGATTAATCTATCACAGTGGTAGCCAACATGGTGCCTGCGGGGTGGCGCTGTGGTGGCCGCAAGCCACATTCGGAAAAAAGTTATTATTCCCCCCCAAATGACTCTCTACCCTTCAGCTAGCCCCCCACATGACTCTCTACCCTTCAGCTAGCCCCCCACATGACTCTCTACCCTTCAGGTAGCCCTAGGCCTAAGAAAGGTTGGTGACCCCTGATCTATCATATCTAGTGATGCCAATTGAAATCAGCTCTGAAAATTCCTGCAGAAATACTGATGAATATCTTGGTGGCCGATATAATGTAATGATGAGCACTGATAATTCTGCTTTGACCTCAAGAGCAATATATTCAAACCCGATGTAAATGTAAATTCACACAGGCCAATGTCATTAGGCCTACAAACAAACTGGGTAGGAACAATGGCTGCAATCCCTACTCCTTTCTTGTTTTTTCTGACTAAAAAAATATAGTTTGAAGGACACGCCTCTGTCAGTGTTGCTACACCAGTAGAGTTGTTTAGCCAGGTCTCGACTAAAAACATGCAATGCACATTCTCCTCAGTTATCAACTCATTAACCAAAAAGGATTTGTTAGACAACGATCTGACATTTAAAAGAGCTACCTTAGTGAGCCAGGAGGGACGGACATGCATGTTGTTTACATTAGACCTTAGTGAACCAGGACAAGCATGTTAGTGAACCAGGAGAGAAGAACATGCATGTCATTTACATTAGACCTTAGTGCACATGGAAGGGCTGGATGAGCTGCTTTGTTCTGAGCCAGCTGCAGTTTTGCTAGTGCTTTCAATTGCGTTCTCTTTTGCTAGGCTCTGATTGAAGTGTCAGGTGTTTACATTGTGCCAGATGAGAATAATCAACCAGAGTGAAGCCGTTACAATTATTCAAAATGATATTTGGGCCCAGAAGGATTGATTGACTGCAGTGTTGTATCAACAGCAATAACAACAACAACAAAAAAACGGTCGCTGTGCTTCTGCAACAGAGGTGAGTCAGTGAAATTCTAAAATTCTAATTCAAAATTGAACTCCTGGGAAGAGGGTGTAGGTAAGAAAGAGAGGGGAGTCCTGATGAAAGATAATTCATGACTGTTAGATCTGTTCTGCTCAATCAGCGAGCAGTCTCTAGAGTGGATCCCCTCAGCGTCTCTCCTTCCGTGACAGCCTGCCACTGCCTCAATTATGTTCTGCAGTTACAATAAAAGATTAACGGTCGGACAGCCTTTTCGTACACAGGGATTAATTGTGTCTCGTTTTACCGCGCTCCCTTAACAGATGAGGTGTTCACAACTGTAAACCTGGTGGCCGATTTTTGTCAACATGGACAGAGAGAAATTAATAGACTCGACAAGCTGCATCCTCGGGGGGAACATGTCCTGGGACTGAGGAAGTACATGTAGATGGTTTGGAATAGAAGAGATCCTGGTCTATTTCAGCTTAGTGATATCGTATTCATGGTTCTCCCAACCCTATGTGTTTACCAGCGGTGACAGCAGCCTATGTCAGTGTGTATTCATATAGTACATGCCATCTATCTAACACTAACCTGAAGCAATACAAGCCCTAATGCCTTACACCGTGTCCTAACTGCTTGCGACGCGAGCAACAGAACGCGACATCGCATGCTTGCTGTCCTAACTGAAGCCGTAGCCTTCATCACAGTCTTGATAACCACGATGGCCCCACGCTAAAATGGAATGTTCGCACATCTTTTAATATCAATCCACCTCTTATTAGTAGCCGTGGCAGTGTCCAGATCAATGTTTACATATAGATCTGCTGTAGCATTGTCGTTGCCTTAACGTTCCCTTTTTCAGCGGAAGTATCCGCAAATTATTAACAAATAGTTCCATTAAAAATACATTTATTTTAAGTTCGTATTGCCTTTTTTTTTATATATATATTGACGGATAGATGTGGCAACCGTTGTATAAAAGCATTATGGAACTGGAAGCCGTGGGATGTCACGGATATCGCCACGGCTAGCGGGGTGTAACGGCACTCCGCTGCGCGTCGTGCCTAACCACTCCCGCTAGCCGTGACATCCCACGGCTTCCAGTTCCATAATGCTTTAATAGACATAAAATGGAATGGAACGTTCATA
Source organism: Borostomias antarcticus (assembly GCF_949987555.1). Taxonomy (NCBI): domain Eukaryota; kingdom Metazoa; phylum Chordata; class Actinopteri; order Stomiiformes; family Stomiidae; genus Borostomias; species Borostomias antarcticus. The sequence continues at coordinate 25,274,497 of NC_140237.1, forward strand.
TTCAAAACAGTATCACCACTTTGGTCCATCTCAACATTCTGTTTGCTGCGACGATGACACATAATGTTAGCAGCGGTAGCTCGCTAACGTTAAAAATGACAAGCAGCTATCTATTGAGCCTCCCAAAGGCAGAACAGTTGAGATATGTAAAACATAATCCCACCACCGAACAAGGTCCCAAAGTTAATTTGGACATTTTGAAAAAGTTTTTGACTTGCTAGCGTTTGACTATTATCGCGGATTATTGTTTTTTTTGCCGTATTAGCTGACACACCATACGTTTGCTTGGACCAAGTCGTTCCTGTGACTGAAGATTCCATGTCATTCCACGTCACTTAAATGTCCGTTTTGTATGACACATAAGCCAACCTATGAATCACATTTTTGTGATATTTGACACTCTGATGTAACTTTTATTTGATTAGCTATTCCTGTTTGACGTAGTAGGCTACGGTTGCATTGGATGGATGAAAAGCTAATGTTGAATATATTTTGTCTTGGCGGACCAGAGATTCATGCTCATGTTCACTGTTTCATGACCCATTGTGCAGGTAATCTATTATATGTCGGTTGAATGTTTTGTGCACTTTATAAAACTCCACTCGTGGCGTAGCTAGCATCCGCGAGCATGGCTAGCCAGTAATGTCATGTTGCATTCCACATGTAGTACATTTTTCCGCCACACGAGTGTGTGAGTGCTGTTCTGTAGGATAAATATTGAAAATCAATCAATCAATCAAAGCTTTATTTATATAGCGCATTTCATACCCAGAGGCAACACAATGCGCTTTACAGAGAACAAGGGAGGTGGGCAGACATCCCACCCCTACATATTCCAGAGGGAAGCAAAAAAACAGTAATCACCCGAGGGCCAGATAAGTGAGCTGTAAAAATTCTTCCCTGACCCCTCTCAACGAGGCGATCGAGCAAGCTCCAGGAGTATGTTTGTCTACCGGCTAAGAACATTTATAGAGCAATAAATAACATTAAATTACATTTTCAGAGTAAGAGAGGCTAATAACATCATAGGAGAGACATGACAAAACATTGGTGTATGTCTGTGTGTGCATAAATGTGCCTGGGCCCAGATAGAGGCAGGGGTTTGGGTAGGGTGGGGGGTAGGAAAAGGATACGGACCCGGGTTAGGGTGAGGGGAAGGGGATCTGAGCCCAGGACTGGTGTATGTCAGTGTGTGTGTGAGTGTGCCTGGGTCCAGGTAGAGGCAGGGGTCAGGGGTAGGGTTGGGGTAGGAAGAGGATACGGACCCGGGGTAGGGTGAGGGGAAGGGGGTACTGGACCCAGGCCTAAGGCCGGAAGTGGACTGTTGTATGTCTGTGTGTGTGTGTGTGTGTGTTAACTAATTTGCTACGACATCTGCAGCAGATACAGGGGCATCCATCGGACTCAGGGTGGTCCATTGGCGACAGCGGGGCATCCACTGGACCTGGTTAGAAGATAGGAGGGAGAGAGAGAGGCACTAGGGAGAGGGGAGGCAGAACAGGGTTAGTAGCACACGGAGCCATATATAGAGCAATACATTACGTCAAACTACATTTTCAGAGCAAGAAAGGCTAAGAGCATCATGGGAGAGGTGTGGCAAACACTAATGTGTGTGTGTGTGTGTGTGCGTGCCTGGGCCCCGATAGAGGCAGGGGTTGGGGTAGGGTGGGGGGTAGGAAAAGGATACGGACCCGGGTTAGGGTGAGGGGAAGGGGATCTGAGCCCAGGACTGGTGTATGTCAGTGTGTGTGTGAGTGTGCCTGGGTCCAGGTAGAGGCAGGGGTCAGGGGTAGGGTTGGGGTAGGAAGAGGATACGGACCCGGGTTAGGGTGAGGGGTAGGGGTACTGGGCCCAGGCCTAAAGCCGGAAGTGGACTGTTGTATGTCTGTGTGTACGTGTGTGTGTGTTAACTAATTTGTTACGACATCTGCAGCAGACACAGGGGTATCTATCGGTCTCAGGGTGGTCTGCTGGTGACAGTGGGGCATCCACTGGACCTGGTTAGAAGATAGGAGGGAGAGAGAGAGGCACTAGGGAGAGGGGAGGCAGAGCAGGGTTAGTAGCACACAGAGCCATATATAGAGCAGTACATTACATCAAACTACATTTTTAGAGCAAGAAAGGATAAGAGCATCATGGGAGAGGTGTGGCAAACCCTGATGTGTGTGTGTGTGTGTGTGCGTGCCTGGGCCCCGATAGAGGCAGGGGTTGGGGTAGGGTGGGGGGTAGGAAAAGGATACGGACCCGGGTTAGGGTGAGGGGAAGGGGATCTGAGCCCAGGACTGGTGTATGTCAGTGTGTGTGTGAGTGTGCCTGGGTCCAGGTAGAGGCAGGGGTCAGAATGGATGAAGTATTGTTGAGTTATATGCTGTGTCTGATTTATATAGTATTTGAATACTTTTGACATGTCATTGATTTTACGTTGTTTGTTGTAGTGCATAGAATGGATGAATGAATGATAGATCATGATAGAATAATATTCACAATATTATACACCAGAGCAGAAGGGACAATAGCTGCTGCGACCAGAGATTCATGCTCATGTTCACTGTTTCATGACCCATTGTGCAGGACCCATTGTGCAGGCAATAAATGCTGCTTCATCCACCATCCTGAGAGTGTCCCAATCCCTCCAGTACAGCAAAACACAACGCAGGTTACAGTGGTGCCGTGATCCCGTGTTCTACAAATTGGTCGCTGACCAACAACTCCTCGGACCGGTGAGCCTGTCGTCATCCTACAGCTTGACACCAGCTGAGCACACCTATGGGTTATTGTGGGTTATGATAGCCGCAGCATGTGAATAACTGGTTGATTGCATATTGATGTTAATTGTAGTGTACTACTGTGTATAGGCATTTTTCTGCTTATTTATTTTTTTCTTTCTATCTCTTGGATTGCCATGGCTGGCTCACAGTTTACTGGAGCCCAGTGCTTTCAAACCCCAGTTAGTGGTGGTCGGGGTAGAGGGGTGTTAGGGGTGCCCATCCCTTTCCTAGGGTTTGATTCATCGGTGGTTAGTACTGTGGGGATGGCAGCAAATACTTCCCATCCTCTAGTTGGTGACTCACACACTGCTCACACACAGCGGGATAGTCCCTCCACTCACCAGCCACCCTGTACGTCCACTCCTTTCAACACTCAGGACATTCTAGGTCAGATGGGTGACATTGTACAAAACATAGGTCAGCAGCTGGTGGAACGCATTTTCAAACACTTGAATAAGCCTAGTCCAGTAGCACCGTTATCTGCTCCTTGTGTACACAGTGGTAGCCACACTCCAGTTCAGGACTCTGTTTCAAGCTCATCATCTCAGCTTCATGTAGTGAGTCAGAGAAAAGTGAAAGATCCTCCTACTTTCAGAGGTGACAATTCAGATTCTGTTACGCTTGAAGAATGGATTGAGCTCATGCAAACGTTCATAAAGAGGGGAGGCCTATCTACTGAGGAGCAAGGCGAGGAGATCCTCATTCATTTAAGGGGCAAGGCCAAGGATGTTGTCAAGGTGGGTGTGAAATCTAGTGGAGTTGACATCAGACGTAGCCCAGATTCCATGTACAGCCTTTTGAGGAAGCATTTCAGTTGTAAGCAGTTTTCACCTCTGCCACTGCAAGACTTCTACACGACCCTCCCTGAGCCACAGGAGGACCCCTATGACTACTGGCTTCGCCTAAACCGTGCTGCTGATGTCGCTGCCGAGTGTCTCAAGGAACAGGGTAAGCAGCAAGATAGCCTGTCCGTTGAGGTTGAACGCATGTTCATAAGGAACTGTCCAAATTCAGATTTAGCTCTCACTTTCCGTTCTAAGACCATTGATAAGTGGTCAGCTTCAGAGGTACAAGAAGTTTTGAATGAATACCACTCAGAGAAATGTATCAGAGCAGTGTCGACAAAGAAAGAAAGGGCTGTCATGGAGAAGACCGTGGCTGTGATTAGGATAGAGGTGAGCAGTCCAGCACCTCCACGTAATGTACAGTCTCCACCACAGTCCACGTCTACTGATCACTCTGCTATGGAGAGAATGATTGAAATGCTGGAGAAGGTTCTCAGGAATAGTGCCCAGACCAGCAAGTAGGACAAGTGGCCTACCCCGCATTAAGGGTCTTGGTGACACACCATGCCTAGTCTGCAAAGACTCCTCTCATTCTGCCTTGTCACACTGTAAAGATAACAGACTGTGTTTCCAATGCTTTTCACCGGACCACACGAGGAACAGATGTCCTCAAGGAGGGAGGAGTGCAGCACCCGCTGGGCAGGCGTCAAACTGACTGATCTGCGTGTAGAGGAGGACCACGTAAATCTGGAGAGTGATGCTCCCACCTCTATCTTTCAGGCTTTTTCAGATTATGACTCTTTAAGTCAGTTGTACAGTAGCGATATTTCTTCAGAGAAAACAGTCATTTTTCAGAATTTGCAGACAGTTCCAAGGTCTGATAGTTTGTTTCACGCATCAGTTTCAAGTGTGAATGGTCTCTCTTTTAAAGCTCTCATTCATAGTGGATCCATGGCATGTACTCTTAGTGGGTCTGCTGAAACCATGTTGTTAGATTGTATTCCAGACATTGCAAAGCAGTCGGCTCAAGATATTGTGATTGTTGGCTGTGGAGGCCATCGTGTCACTCCAACGGCGGTCTATGACCTCCAAATCACTGTGTACAGCTGTTCAATGACTGTCCCCACATTAGTTGTGCCAGGCCAGACTGAGGAGATGATCCTGGGCACCAACGTCATCAAAAGGCTTTTGACGCAGCTGAGAGAGACAAGCGGTTACTGGAGACTTATGTCCATGCCCAGCCATAACCAGAGTGATGAATGCTCTGAGTTTTTGTCCCTTTTCTCCAACACTGAGAGGTGGAGAGGCGAGTCTGTGCCAGACAGAGTAGGCACAGTGAAGCTCCAGAGAAGTGTGACGTTAGAGCCGCAAACAGAGCACCTGGTCTGGGGGAAGTTGCCTGTGTCCTCGGTTCTGTCTGTGGGCAGCACAGTCATCGTTGAGCCGACTAAGTCTAGATCAAGACCAACGCAGATAATGGTTGGCAGAGTGATCACACCACTTTGGGGAGATGGTTCTATCCCACTGAAAGTGATAAATCCAACCAACCACAGAGTCGGGTTGAAAATAAATGCTAAAATAGCTGACGTGTCACCTTGTATTGCTGTGGATGACCTGCCGCTGCCAGAACAGATCAAATCTAATGTCCAGTGTACTGACAGCAGCCCCTCTTCATCACCTAGATCAAGTGAGGAGATGAAACATGCCCTGAGTAGTCTGAACCTTCCTGACATTGACCTGGAGTCTTGTGAGGTGTCAGCGCACTGGAAAGACAAGCTTCTACAGAACATCGAGAAATATGAGTCAATATTCTCGAGGGACAAAATGGACTGTGGAGAAGCCAAAGATTTTGTCCATCGCATTCATCTGACGGATGACAGACCCTTTCGTCTGCCGTACAGGCGTATACCACCAAGCCATTATGCTAAACTGAGGACCGCTCTGAATGAGATGGAGGAGAAAGGAATCATTCGCAAGTCACACAGCGATTATGCATCTCCTCTTGTGCTGGTCTGGAAGAAGAATGGCGACTTAAGGATCTGTACAGACTTCAGGGGGCTGAATGCTCGGACTGTCAGAGATGCCTACCCATTGCCGCACCAGTCTGATGTGTTAGCCGCTCTGGGTGGGAACGCCTTCTTCTCCACCATGGATTTGATGTCAGGCTACTACAACGTGCCTCTACAGGAAGAGCATAAGAGATACACTGCTTTCTCTTCTCCATTTGGCTTGCATGAGTACAACAGACTCCCCCAGGGTCTCTCCAACAGTCCAGCCACATTCATGAGAATGATGATGTCCATCTTTGGAGATGAGAATTTCAGCAGTGTCTTGTGCTACCTGGATGATCTGATGGTGTTTGCCCCAACCGAGTCTGTGGCCCTTCAACGCCTTGAGATGGTCTTCTCCCGTCTGTCCAGTCATAATTTGAAGCTGGCCCCAAAGAAATGCTTCTTCTTAAGACGATCCGTCAAGTTCCTTGGCCACATTGTCTGTGAAGACGGCATCAAGACGGATCCAGGCAAAGTCGAGGCCATCAGCAAAGTCCAGAGAGTCGACCTAATGGAGGCTGACGGGCAGACAAAGTGTCCAAAGAAGATCAGGTCGTTCCTTGGTATGCTGCTTTATTACCAGCACTTTATTGAGGGATGCTCTGCAAAGGCTAAGCCACTCTTCAAGTTGACAGCAGGCTCCAGCAAGCAGTCTCGTGGGAGGAAAGGGAGAAAGCCGAAGTACAAGCTGAGCATCACAAAGCTCACTCCTGCTGACTGGACACCTGCATGTCAGACGGCTTTTGAGGCTCTAAAGTCAGATCTGCTGCACAGTGTGACTTTGGCTCACCCACTTTTTGACCAGCCTTTCATTCTGGCTGTAGATGCGTCTTTTGATGGAGTCGGGGCAGTTCTATCGCAAGTCCCTCCTGGTGAAGAGAAAGCGAGACCAGTAGCCTTTGCCAGCAGGACGCTGTCCCGGTCGCAAATGAACTACCCTGCTCACAGACTGGAATTTTTTGCATTGAAGTGGGCTGTCTGTGAAAAGTTCAGTCAGGGACGTCACTTCACAGCATGGACTGACAACAACCCTTTGACATACATTTTGACAAAACCCAGACTGGATGCCTGTGAGCAGCGGTGGGTGGCTAAACTCGCATCATACAGCTTTGACATAAAGTATGTCCCAGGCCCCAGGAATGTTGTTGCTGATGCTTTGAGCAGAGAACCATTTGTCCAGTCTTGCATAAGCCACCGCCTCGTCACAGAGCCATATCTGTCGCTCTTGAAGAATGTCAGTGGTGTTGTGGATGACACTGTCCAACATGCCTTTAAGTACACTACCAATCATCAGATGGTCCTGAGATCAGGCAAAGATCCACACAACACATCCACCAACGAAGCCTCGGACACTGGTTCGGTCGCAGCGCCGGATATATCTGCTGTTCTGGATGCTCATTCTACTGGTGGCCTGAGTGAAGTCATGGGGGCGTGTCCAGCTGTTCCTCAACTGCAGCAGGCTGACTCCCCCATTCCCCACAGTACTCTCATTAACCAGCAAGGGCGGGATGACACGATCTGCCGAGTCCTCTACTACATCGAGATACGACGAAAGCCATCTAAGAATGAAAGAGCAAATGAGCCCTCCAGTGTGCGTCAGCTCCTGAAACACTGGGACAAGTTGGTTATCCACGATGGTTTGCTGTGCAAGGCGAGGAGAGACCAAAACATGAACAGACAACTTTTTCTCTTTGTAGTGCCCAAATCTCTCAAGGCTCAAGTGCTCAATGGGATTCAGGATGCAGCTGGTCACCAAGGGAAGAGCCGAACGCTATCTCTGGCGAGACAAAGATTCTTCTGGTTCGGCATGAAAAGAGAAATCGATGATCATGTGAGGAACTGTCATCGCTGTGTAGTCGGGAAGACGCCGGAACCCAATGCTTGTGCTCTTCTCGAGAGCATCCGCACTTCAGAGCCGATGGAGCTGGTCTGCATTGACTTTTGGTCTGCAGAGGTCAGTGATGGGAAGTCCATGGATGTGCTGGTTGTGACGGACCATTTTTCCAAGATGGCTCACGCATTCCCATGCAAGAATCATTCCGCCACTCAAGTGGCTCGAAGACTCTGGAACGACTTCTTTCTCGTCTACGGCGTTCCGAAGAGAATTCATTCTGATCAAGGGGCGAATTTCGAGAGCAAGCTGATCAAGGAGCTGTTGACTATTTCAGGTGTCGAGAAGTCTCACACAACGCCGTACCACCGCATGAGCAATGGCGTGGCTGAAAGGTTCAACAGGACTCTCGGATCCATGATTAGAACGTTGCCTCCTAAGTCCAAAGCCAGATGGCCCCAGATGTTACAGCTGCTCACTTTCTGCTACAATTGCACAGAGCACGAGACTACAGGCTTTGCGCCTTTCTATCTCATGTTTGGCAGAGTTCCTCATCTCCCGGTTGACATCCTCTTCCAACATGGACTTTCTGATGCCGTAGTGGTGGATCACAATGAGTTTGTGTCACGCCTGAAGAAAGATCTGCGTGAGGCTGTGCAGATTGCACGAATGCATGGTCAGCAAGAGCAGGCTCGGCACACCAAGCTCTACAACAGGAAGATCAAGGGTTCACCACTTGCCATCGGTGACAGAGTGCTCGTTGCGAACAGAGGTGAGCGAGGAAAAAGGAAGGTAGCTGACAAATGGGAGTCTACTCTGTACGAAGTTGTGGCTGTGAATCCGGATATCCATGTCTACAGGATCAAAGACATCAACTCAGACAAACTGAAGGTGGTCCACCGAAATCTACTGCTTCCTGTGAACTTCTTACCGATTGACGATGGCCAAGAAACCCACACCAGTGGCAATGGGGAGGTGGTTCCTGAAGTCGATCCTGCAGAAGTGGATGGCAGTGATGAGGTAGTCCCCGAAGTTGACCCTCCCGACGAGCTGGATGGCAGTGACGAGACGGTCCCCGAAGTCAACTCTCCAGTCGAGATGGATGGCAGTGACGAGATGGTCCATGAAGTCAACTCTCCAGTCGAGATGGATGGCAGTGACGAGATGGTCCATGAAGTCAACCCCCCAGATGTGGTGGATGGCAGCGGTGACCGAACTGCACACTGGGTGCTTTGCAGCTCTGACCATGTGGAGATGGAAGATAGTCAGACTAGCCTCTCCGGAGTGCATGATGCGTCTGGTGGTGTGTCGGAGCGATATGACTCAGCTAGTGGCATCATGGGTGAAGACAGGACGCAGAACAGTAATGTTCCCCCTGCAGACAATGGCCCACTCAATGTTGAGTCCCAACCAGTAGTGCCCATTCATGATGATTCAGGTGTGCACTCAGCCCTGGGGCTTTGGGAACACGGTTGCCCGAACAGGACGAGGCAGAGTTATCAATCCCCCGAAGAGACTCATTTGTGAAATGAATGAGCAAGTCCTTGACACTTCAGAGTCCACAGTTAACTCTTTGATTTCTTTTGTTAAGAGCTTGTTTTGAGGTGCTATACATGGCATAAGATGTCATTCTAGTCAGTCTGATAGGACTAGGACACGGTTAGAGATAAGTGTCAGGTATAATAATAATGTTTGAGGTGTAACAGGCATCTCTTGAGTCTGCTTTCTGTCTGGGGTAGGGCCCATCACATTCTTTAAGTACTCCTTAGTTGGAGGATTCTTTAATCGACAGCTTGTGATATTTGAATGACATCCTAGTTTGTTTGTGGTTTATTTTTCTTTTTTTTTCTTTCTTGGTACGTCCCCAATTTAGCAGAATTTTAGGGGGGTGTATGTAACGGAGTTGAAGTTCCTTGAGGGTTATATTAAATCCTGCGTCATTGGGTTGTGACTTTTATTTTGAAAACCTCTATATAGTTGTGGCATCGTTGTCGTCCTGCAGCAGAAGGGACAATAGCTGCTGCAGGTAGGTTGGGCAAACATAAGGGTCCGCATAAAAAAGTTACGGAAAGACCTAATAACTTTGGATTTCACGTCACTTAAATGTCCGTTTTGTATGACAACCTATGAATCACATTTTTGTGATATTTGACACTTTGATGTAACTTTTATTTGATTAGCTATTCCTGTTTGACGTAGTAGGCTACGGTTGCATTGGATGGATGAAAAGCTAATGTTGAATATATTTTGTCTAGGCGGACAAGAGATTCATGCTCATGTTCACTGTTTCATGACCCATTGTGCAGGTAATCTATTATATGTCGGTTGAATGTTTTGTGCACTTTATAAAACTCCACTCGTGGCGTAGCTAGCATCTGCGATCTAGAGCATGGCTAGCCAGTAATGTCATGTTGCATTCCACATGTAGTACCTTTTTCCGCCACACAAGTGTGTGAGTGCTGTTCTGTAGGATAAATATTGAAAATGGATGAAGTATTGTTCTGAGTTATATGCTGTGTCTGATTTATATAGTATTTGAATACTTTTGACATGTCATTGATTTTACGTTGTATGTTGTAGTGCATAGAATGGATGAATGAATGATAGATCATGATAGAATAATATTCAAAATATTATACACCAGAGCAGAAGAGACAATAGCTGCTGCAGGCGGACCAGAGATTCATGCTCATGTTCACTGTTTCATGACCCATTGTGCAGGACCCATTGTGCAGGCAATAAATGCTGCTTCATCCAGCATCCTGAGAGTGTCCCAATCCCTCCAGTACAGCAAAACACAATGCAGGTTACACATGCATATTATGTTTGATCTTAATTTAGGCCACTTTCATACCTGAATTTGTTCCAATTCAGTGAATAATATGTTACAATGTTGCACTTGGACCTTAGCTCGAATTGTTTTCACACACCAATATGGACAGAGCAAACGATCTCTGGGCCTGCTCTGGTTCTGAATAAGCCCTCAACACCACGTGCTTGTAGGCAGTTTTGTGATTGGTTCAAATTTTGCGGGAAGTTTGGATTTCTGGAAATCCTTTCCTCGCTGACACCGGTGATAGACTCGTAATCTAAAATGGAGCATCAGCGGCGTACATGTATAATAGTGTTGATTGGTCATCTCTGGTTCATATAGCCTACCAACACAACATATCCAGTTTGAGCATGCATCACGACCACGGCTAGAGAACAATGTGCTATTGATTGATCCACGACTGTGACTTATCTTCCGATTGTTTATCAAAGATCAGCAGGGTACAACAATGAGTTGTATCGGTTTGTGGGTCACGTGTGTTCGCACTGCAAATGAATCGTCCCGCGGGGCGATTGCATGCGGGCTGAGACCATAAAACATAATTCTTCTGTCAAGCAATATAGGTCATCAAGCTGCAAATGGTTGCCAAGCAACACAGGCAGGAATACCAGCTAATCAGCAACAACCAAAGCATACCGGACTTGACGTTGATAGCAGACAGCTAGCTAGCCATGACTGATAGGCCTCTGTTCTGCTTGTTTTCTGTGAAACATATAAACGGATCAGTTGTCAAAACAAAATGGCAACAAATATACAGCCTGTACTAGTGTTTCCAAATAATTGTTAAGCTTGTTTGATAGCACTACGTACTAGCCTACGTTATTATTTTGACTGCCTGTCGCAATATAGAGCTATGACCATCCAGTCATGAATGACGGTTCTAGTGCTAACTAGCTAGCATAGCTTTAGATGAACAAATTTGTTTTTTGTGAACATGTTCTTTTCACCAACTATGAACATAACAATATAAGCTAGTTGATTCATGTAGCTAGCTAGAGATATGCCCCCCAAATCAATACAGACAGAGCCACCAACAACTGCAGCTCGAGAGTGCATTCCGTGCAACATTCAGAAAGTGTTTGTAGCAAGAGGCATCCTACAATGCCAATACAAAACGTTTGCAACGTAGCACTCTCATATGAGTTTGTGGGGCTGCTTCTGCTCTCTAGATGCTAACAATGCTGCCACATTAGCTAGGGGAGAGCAGGGCGAGTTGGGCCACAAGTGATACTTAAAGAATGTTTTATGTTACACATTGGTAATATGTGGGAATAGGGGGCTTGAATTGGAAACGAATGAACATTGACATTGTATGTTTTATATTTCAGATAACCCTTATATTTTACTCAGTGGTCTTGTGGATTTCTAATAATAATAGATGCAGGTGGGGAAAAAAACATGTTTTTATCAAACAACATGTTATTGTAAAAAGGTAATGTTATTTGCAATTGTTTTAATGTAATTTACAACACTGTCCCAATGCGCCCCACCCATGGGGTGCGTTGGGGCATTTTCACACCCCCCACTTTCGGCAAAACTGTATGAAATTGGAAAGGGCTGGGAATCTAGTTTCGGTGTCTATTTGTAGCTAACAGATACAGGTAGGTAGGCAATAGTAAACATATTAATAAAAAAACAAACAATAACTTACAATTTTAAAATGTATACGCTTAATGAAAAAAGTGGCCCAACGCGCCTCTACACAAGGATGGAAAGGTAGATAATAGTAATGCATTGGATTGAATGTTTTGAAATGTTAACATGATTGGCAGTACATTAATGCAGAAAAAAAAAGTTATGCGGTCACAGGTGTCTGGTTATAGAGTATATTACAACGGGTGTGTGGTTATAGAGTATTTTACAACAGCTTCCAGCCAATCAGAATCAAGGACAGGAACTACCCGTTGTATAATTAAGCAATTGACCACGAGAGGCAGGTTACTGTACATGGGAGTTTACAACAGCTACGGGGTGTTGTTGTTGACCCGATAGTAGATATGTAGTAACAACGGCTACTACATATATATATATATATATATATATATATATATATAAACACACAGTAGTAACATTCAATCATTTATTATCATTTTAGTATTTACACAATCTTCCACGATAGGCTATAGTTCTGAATTAAAATTTAATTAACTATACAAGGGTTGCCAGGCAACATAGGCTATATCACCTATTTGGGTAGGACTTGTTTACATAAGCCTATATAGGCATAATTTGGGTGGTTCAGGTTTATTGGAACATTTCCAGCTATGGTGCAGTTATTAAAACAGTTCTCCAGAGCACTCGTTTTTGCTGGTAGGGGTGTGAAATCAACCAATCAATCAATCAATCAATCAAAGCTTTATTTGTATAGCGCATTTCATACCCAGAGGCAACACAATGCGCTTTACAGAGAACAAGGGAGGTGGGCATACGACCCACCTCTACATATTCCGTACTAATTGTTATGATGTCACAGCCGTGGGTTACAGAATATTTAACGGCTTCCAGACAATTAGAATCAAGCACCATAACTACCCGTTGTATTAACAACTGTTCTATCATCCAGTTGTTGTTTTGCAAGCTCTGTAAGGTCGCACAGACACTGGGATTGTCCTTGATGTGACTGAATATTTCTCCAATAATGGCTTTCGTATTGTGGGTGTAATATGTCTGTATGGTTTAAACAATCACGCTCGTACAGTACCATGGTTCCGCATAAACACTATTTGCTCTGCAGTGTTCTGGAATGTCAAGGGCCATTCCAGCCATTCTGAATTTCCGGTGATGGATATTGGCAAACAGCTTGCCTCTGTGAGTAAGGATAACCTTCCATTTGATCAATCTTGCTCCCGTCACTAAGACCATACCCCCCAATAAATCAATATCACAGATTTGTTTGTCCTAGCGTTTTCTATTCTCCTCGAGCTCTCGGTGTGTACACATTCTAAACTGCTATGTCCCTTCTTTGTCTCTCTGTGGGTAATTGTCATCCTTTCTATCTGTTTCTACAGATATTGTCAAAGAGGCTGCTATGGTTTTGTGAAAGCCATGGGTGTATCTTCTCCCTCAACATTTCGCATTTCACTTAGAGTTAGTCAGTATATCGTCACAGCATGCTGTATTATTTCTCTATAGGAGTCTGGTAAAGATTTGTTTTTCCTAATAGACAACAGAGAGACAGGACCTCATTTCAAAGCAGAATCCCTGTAGATAAGAAAACAGAGCCACTGTGGCATGTTTGTATGCAAGTCAGAACTGAAAGTCAAGACAAGTCAAGGCATTTTTATCATCAAACAATTGGCGTAAGGCTCAGAGTAGACCAGGACTTAAAGCTTAGGCTGTGATATTGTTCTGTGAAGATTATCTCCTCCCAAAAGAAAGGCATTTTTTTCCTTTTAATTTCATGTTAGAACAGTCATTATATTGTAATACTCACAGGAACAAGTGTGTGGATGGTGCAATTACATTTCCAGAACAAAACACTTTTGGTGCAGCAGTGCAATCCCACCGGAGCTCATAGTCGCGTCTGATGAAACAGAGGGGGGCATTTTATAATGACTTTTCAAATCATTTTATGTTGTGTCAACCACATACACCAATTATTAATTAGAGGCGTGGAATTCCATTGAGAATGCTGATGAACATATGTTATGTGAAATCCCTCAGTTGCAGGGCCATGCTGCTGTAATTTTAAACCGTCTTCAAATGCATGGATTGGAGTTTAACAATTGTATGTGATATTCTACCCACAAACTTGTAATGACAAACTTTATTGTTGTGAATGATAATATTAATTTCTGGGTAGTGTAGCATTTGACAAACTTAAGACATCAGTACAGTATGTACCTCATCACATCTTACACCTTTTGTCCAGAAAGATGAGGCAGCCCTATCCCACATCAGAAGAGATGAAGTCTTGTCTCATACGGTATCCTCCAAAGTGGTTATCGCTCTTAATGAGCGCTGTTAAAAGCAACAATTCATTACAGCAGCACGGCGTCTATTTATTACACCCATCAATGTCAACGTTAAAACAAGCCTTGACACTCGCCTCCTGATAGAACTCTATTAACATATATTGATGTTCTATTACTTCCTTTTAAAATCTAAGTAATGTCACTAGGTCTTCCCTGGTCATAGATCATCACTGTCAAAAGCTGGGGCATTAGTCTGAACCAAAACAGTATGGTCTAGATTCAGTCTAAAATAACTTAAGAAGCACTTTAGATGTACAGTTTCTGCTTGTATATATAAACAGAATTCTCCTAGAAGGTGTGAATGCAATAGTGGAAGTATGGAATGTTACCAGTTGTCACATCTTTATTGCACCTCTTGATTATTCATCCATCGTCCATGTTCAGTTATCAACACCAAAACAAAATGTTCTCACAAGTTGATTGTCAGCACAACTTGCTAATGAGACAGATGGTAAAGTCACTGCTGGTCAAATCAGTACAAGCTCAATGACTGCACTGCATAATCAGGAAGTAAGCGAATAGATAAGTGAATATGAATAAATAAGCAAAATGAAATTAATGAGGACCAATGATTAAACCCGTGATAATTAAATCTGCCATGTTTTTCAATTTGCATGATTAAGATGTTGGTTATGTTGTTCAATTCACGATACAGGTTGTTCATTCTCAAAATGTCAACATATCAGAATTCTCAACACTACACTCAATTATCTGTGGAGCTTTAAAACCATCAATGTAAAAGCAATTAACTTTAATTTGCTTCCAATTAAATGTGACTTTTAGGAATGCTAATGTTATGTGACTTTGGCTTTTTATTTACGCACACACAGGCACACACACACATGCACGCATGCACACACACACACATGCACACACACAGACACATTTAATTTCAACCTTTATTTATACTCGAGAGTACACTGAAGTTTGCCTCATCTGCAGTGACAACGAGTGAAGTAAAAGTTATAGCAAGATAAAACAAGGAAAACATGATCACGTATACATGATAAAACAAGGAAAACATAATCATGTATACATGATAAAACAAGGAGAACATAATCATGTATACATGATAAAACAAGGAAAACATGATCATGTATACATGATAAAACAAGGAGAACATGATCATGTATACATGATAAAACAAGGAAAGCATAATCATGTATACATGATAAAACAAGGAAAACATGATCACGTATACATGATAAAACAAGGAAAACATAATCATGTATACATGATAAAACAAGGAGAACATAATCATGTATACATGATAAAACAAGGAAAACATAATCATGTATACATGATAAAACAAGGAGAACATAATCATGTATACATGATAAAACAAGGAAAACATGATCATGTATACATGATAAAACAAGGAGAACATAATCATGTATACATGATAAAACAAGGAAAACATGATCATGTATACATGATAAAACAAGGAGAACATAATCATGTATACATGATAAAACAAGGAGAACATGATCATGTATACATGATAAAACAAGGAAAACATAATCATGTATACATGATAAAACAAGGAGAACATGATCACATACACAAGATAAAGAAAGGTAGAAGAGAAAAAGATGAAACATAAAACAGGAGTCAGCTAAAACAATTATATTTAAGTGCAGTGGTTAGTGACCAATGTTTTAAATCATAAAAACTTACAGTGTGTGCCTGTATGTGTAGAATGGGATCTCCTCAAAATACATTTCTGGCTCCATATTTCTCAGGATTTTGCTTTGCCGGGACACAGTAGATGGAAAACATTGCATACTCGCCTCACTGTGGAGTGTCATTATGTAAGATATGGTGAGTCCAATTATGTTGCCCCAGAAGGGAATCAAAAGAAGTTGTAAAATATATTTAAAAATCAAAGACATCCAAGGCTCTGTATTGTGTAACTGCAGTGCATGTATTGTATCAGAAAGTACAGGGACCAGAACCTGAACACAGCCACAAGTTTCCATAGTCCTTCAGATGAGAGGAGAGAGTAACCTGAACAACTGCACTGCACTTACAGTAGAGAGACTAACCTGAACAACTACACTGCACTTACAGTAGAGAGACTAACCTGAACAACTACACTGCACTTACAGTAGAGAGACTAACCTGAACACCTAGAGAGACAAACCTGAATAAGCCTTCAGATCCTGAATATGAGAAGGGGGGGCGAGTCTAAACCACTCCATCTCAGGCTGCAGGGCCTAGAGAGGTGAAGCCAGGGACGCTGCTGAAAAGACTAGCAGCACAGCACGGGTTTGCACACTGCAAGCACCACCACGAGGCAACAAATTATCCGAACTCAGTGAATAATCAAACAAAGGTTTGTTCCCAGTGCTCTCGTAGAAACTCGCCATTAGGGCCCTGGGGCGGGTGACATGTTTCAGTCGCGGGCAGGCACGGCTGCAGTGCACACTGCAATGGCTCCGTGATTAATACCACTGACAGAGCAGTAACTAATGATCGATTGAGGAAGCCTGGGCTCTAAAGACCATTTCCCCTTCACTTACTTTGCCTTTTCCAAAGCCATCTGATATTTTGATCACCGACGAGAACCGTGTCTGTGGAATTAATCACAGATTGAAATCAGAGCAGGGGCTGGTCACCTGACGCATCACTCTACAGTAGTTTATAACGCATGTCAGATATTTGTGGGAAGAATTGTACATGTTTTGTGATAATTAATGTTTTGCATTGTTTCATTAAGGTAACACATTCGTAATGTTGACTGCAATGGATGAGTAGGCTAGCTGTGAAGGACACGATGCACGTTGGGCTTACTGTATGTGCCGCTGAATGTTATGATTTAGAAATGGTCTAAAAAGCCCTAATATCAGTTGCTGTTTATGTTTGTCTACTGGTAGTCAGACAAGAGAGAGAGACAGAGAGAGAGAGAGAGTGAGAGAGAGAGAGAGAGAGAGAGAAATATTTGGCCTACTGGTGGTCACTCTCTTGGGTATGTTTGTAATATTATATTTAAAAGGTTTAGTTGTAAGTCTATAAGCTCATATGTTCACTGACCCTCTGGGGTTCCTCATATGTCTGTTTAATATCAATAGATACACTAAGCAATAACTTCACATAGGCATAATGACATTTAACTCACATATTGGATACTTCTAATTTAGACTCATTGCATCAGCAAATGCACAGCTATTGAAAACTAAGTATACCATTTGTAATGTATCTACAGTATAGCAGACTTTTAAGAGGAGGGACTATATCAGAATTCACATATGATATGATATGCTGCTGTCAAATAATACGTGGGTGGAGAAATTAAATGTTTTAGAAACAGATCATTGTGGAGTTGATCTTTGCTAATCGGGATGTATGGCATGTTGTTAAATGACTTCACTGTTGTGTCTGGGGAACCATTGTTTTTTTTCAGTGGATAAAGAAAAAAATATATCAAGTGCCGAAGTTGGGCCAAAGAAATGACCAAAAATATCGTATATAACTTATTTATCTATACATTACTTAAAGATTGCATGTTTAAATGATTATTGAGAGTACTAGGAGGCTAGTGCTAATGTGCCCCCCGTTGTGACACTAATATCAGAGGAACAGTGGACCTAATACACTGTGGATTGATTTTTCATAAAGAGGTCCTCACTATTGAAAAACAGTGTGCCTGCGAATCCATTGAAGCTGACCATCCTCTCTGCCTAATAAAGTCCATTCCCTCAGGCCTGTCTGGCCAGAGTGTCCTCGACAAAGCATCGGGTTCCGTAGGCAGCTGAACACTAGAGGGCTCTAGCCCTATCTGTACGGCAGCCATCCCCTCTCTCTCTCTCTCTCTCTCTCTCTCTCTCTCTCTCTATCTCTCTCTCTCTCTCTCTCTCACTGGTGATCTAGCTCCCTGTGTCTGTCTCACTCTGGAAAACACCACACTGCATGGGATTGACAGACGTATCATTCTACTGCTCTCCCATGGCATCTACGGTATATTGTTATGGTCAATATACTTATTCTGGCAGCCATGCATCAAGTTCAGGGATTTCAGTTGACATGGTAGACATAATTTTATACGATCTGACCGTCTAACATCGTTTTGGCCTACATTTTGAGAAAAAATGTGTTTAATTGATGAGTAATATTGGTAGTCTGTCTATACAACGGTTTGGGTATCAAATGACGGTGTAGAGTAGCCGAGGAGAGCTCTGGTTCATTACACTAATGAAGTGAACGAAACAGGGGGCAACCCAGCGAGAACTGCGGTGTCGACTCTTCTTTTGCGATCAGAATAGCGTAGCTATATATTACACAAACTAATTAAAGTCAGTCTGTCTCCTTTGTTTTAGTTCGATAACGTGAGATTCGAGTCCGTATGACTGTAAACCGACCGTACATTTGAAAGACAGCTTTTCCTCCACGAGACCAGCTGAAGTTGTGCAGCCTTGGCGCGCGTGTCTATCGACCTGCCAGTGATGAGGGGAGGAGGGGAGGGAGGCTCTTAGAGACGCGCACTCTCCCCCGTCTCCGCCTCACTTTTCTAGTCAGCGAGCAAGCCTATCGGAGCCTCAATAAGTACTGCCACTCCTGGGCTTGATACACTGTAAGGATTCCCATTCCTTCGTGTCTTGACATTTATTATTTTATCTGTTTCCTGATTTATAGCTCTTCCTCGAATCTGAATGCGATGCAATTCTAAGACATTTAATGCGTTTTGAAAAAGCGTGAAATGGTGTGAGGATAACGGATGCAAGATACCAGTTGTAAGTACCTCAGATATGTACTAACAGGTGCATGGATGTGGGAGAGTACGGCGTTTCTGTCGGGTGTTATTTTAAATCACATTGTTCTTTCGCTGCTTATCCAGAGGATTCAGAGGTAGGCTAGCAGGGTGCAGGCGATGGTGTCACTATGACTGGTGTTTGTAAGTTGACTGGTGTCTAGCAGGAAACTGATAAGAGTTGGGTTCTGTGTCATATTTCACACCATTAAAGTCTTTCACTGGTTTGTATGTTTTGTTTGATGGCTTGAGGGGAATTCTGCCTCTGTTTAATGGACTTCGTGGCGATCAGGGAGGCAATCCCGGCAAACTGCCGTCCTCATATTATCTCGTAGGCTACGCTTCACTCATAACTTTATAAGTTACATTTTGGGAAGGTGCATCAGGTACATAGAAACACAGTAATTATAAGCACTAGTTTTGGACGGGTGTACATGTTTCCACATTAAGCATAGTCTTCGTTTAGTTGTCTGTCTGTTTCTCACGGAGCAGGCTGTAGATGCTTCGTCTCGTGCAGGGAGCTGTCCACTCCTGTTGGTGCTGAAACCATTCGGTTAGTCACGCGCTGTGCTGAGTTGACAGAGGCACCTGTCTCCCAGCTAATAAAATGTAGCTTTAAGCCACTATTAGTGCAATTACTTACTGTAGGCTATTCGGATGGCCGATGCTCTTTTGTTTTCATTTCACTTGGCAGCATCTGTATGATGAGACTACGCATATATTTCCAGACTGCACAATGTTTAACAGCAATGTCAAGTTATTTGTACTGTAGGCATTCAGCTATACAGCAGTCAACCCTTTGACGTACTTGGCATTTTACTGGTTCTGTTTGAGATGTACGACAGATTTAGTGGCATGATATTCATCTCTTCACCTGGGGTAGTCCTTCGGTCTGTGGTCTGCGGAAAAGTCGCCTAAGTGTAATTTTGCCACGGCTCTGACTCAATAACCCAGCTCTAGCTGAATTGTTCCAAAATGTTCTCAGATACTATTTTAAATATCATTCTTTTTCTTGTATTTATATATTTTTTATTGTATAATATCTAGGATATAATTGTAGCTGCTTTGTTCTCCGACCCCTGTTGCCCACTGCATATCATCTTCGTTACCAACTTTATTGCATTAGCGTTATGGTGGCCATTTCCGTGTCATTTTAATTCAGATAAGTTGGTTTTACAATTTAAATTTGAATAGAATTGAATAGAATTGAAAATTGTGTTTTGATAAATTCAAAATTGTCCATAGGATGTAGGCTACTTGTACAATATCGCCATGCTGAGCTGTGGGCTTAAGGTTCATTATGGATTGATTTAACATTACTGCAGGAGAATACGGTCATCCAGCACGGACTTTTCTCAAGCTCGGCTTCTCAATACAGATAATAACATAGATGCGATCTTTACTGCCAGAAAGTCCTACAAAGGAAGGTCCTTCAGATTGAGATAATAGGCTCATAGGGTTATCACGTATGACCACCTGGAAAGGATGATCTGATTTTATTGAATTATTGCCCTTTTTGACCATGTCCCCAGTAGCCTCATAGCCACTAGTGTTCGGTTTGCTATTTTGTTTCTCAATAACCAGTAATGTTTAAAACGTGTCACGTTGTCATTCTCACTGTGATCTCAATACTATAATAATGGTGTCCATGACAGCAGCACTTGTACTATTGTAGCTGTGACTGTATCCCATAGGCTACTGTGTTGTATAAAGCTTCAGTAACACTAGCATATGTGACACGTCACAGACTGGCGTATTTGCGGAAAAGCGTCCTTTTACCAAAGACATGAAATCAAAAATCATAAGCAACATGTACTTGCTCAAAAAGGTTTCTGGAGTAATCTCTTAGGACATCAGATTAGATGCAAGCTGACGCTGCAGAACATCTTGTATCAGGGCCAGATGTTGACTCATTTGTCTTGCAGGTGTTTCTGTTCGATAGAAGCAGGGCATGAAAGTAAGGCAATGTGTGACATGCTGATATACCATATCAGCTAATCCTAGAATCAAAAATGAAATTTGGCACACAGAAAATGTCAAGGGGGCTACAGTATATTTAACCAACTGCAGAGATCCACGCATGGAAGCCTTGGTTCTTCTCTGTGTGAATCAGACATTTCCCCCAAAATAGGCACAGTACATGACTGAAACAATCTGATTGTTCCCTTTCCAGGTCTTCCTCACGGACTAAACAGCAAATGGATGGTCCACTGAGCAGCTCAGCCCTTCACCAGCCGCGATGGAGGCCTACCGGGCCCTGTGAGTGACCTTTCTACCACACCATGAGTGTAAGCTTCGAAGCTCAAACAAGGAAGAAATAACCTTTGCTCGTGATCTAAAGGAGAGCTGTTGATCTTGTGTGGAAGAAACTAGTCTCGCAGAAAGAAAAAAAAAAGGGGGAAAAAAAAGATGCCAAAACGCTGTGAGGAAATGCTGGTGGATCTGTGGGGATCCCTGCTGCTCGTGTGGATTACCTGTGTTCCCTACACCTCCATGACACCAATCATCAGCCAGTCTAAAAGTTTACAGATCGCTGGCTCCGCTGCAACTGTGCGCGGCCTCGTCGAAGGACAGCGGACACTGAGCCGGGCCAAGAGAGGATGGGTTTGGAATCAAATGTTTGTGTTGGAGGAATTCTCTGGACCAGATCCAATTCTAGTTGGCAGGGTGAGTATTCTAATTGTCAGTTGTATGTTAAGCTTGCTTATCGTCTGAAAACATTAATTCGGACATTTGAAAGGTCTTCCCATTTCTGCGATGGAGGGGGGCATACAATAGACTGGCTAGACCATGTGGTATTTTTTGGGGGAAAATAAACACAGCTACCAAACACTGCTACTACTGCAAGAGGTTTGGTTTTGAGTGTCCTTGAAATGTGAAACAAAGAGAAAAGGTTAACCTGTGGTGCGTTCCATTCGAGTGGTATACTGCACTCTGAATATTAGTTGCGCTAAAGCAGTAATCTCATTCTAATTCTACACCATGCAGCGTAGTTCTCAAAGGGTCTGGACAGGGGGTGTGATTTGCCTTTGAGGTATTTTTGTCATTGTAAATGGGGTAAAGACACAGATTAAAGAGCCGTGTGTGTGTGTGTGTGTGTGCGTGTGCGTGCGTGTGTTATTTTCCCATTGTTGCCGAGTTGAAAGAGGCGTGCGGTCTAATCCGCGGGCTGCACGCCACCTGGTACCTGGCCTGTGTGGAGAAGTCGGGGGTCCTGGGAGGCCTTCTATCCAGCCCGGCCAAAGCAGCTTGTTCAGAGCTCATCGCTAGGACCTGGGGAGCGCAAACCTGGCAGCATGTCGCCATTATCCAACCACTCTGGCACGTCCATAGGCAACAGAATAGGCCAGCAAGGATCATATTTGACCCTCCTCAGTAATGTGATTCACACATATTCCTCTGCAGTCATCTGTCTAGGTTTATGATGCCTTTATTTATTGCACCGTAGAGTGTTTTGATGGTTATGGGTATTTAGTGCTATTCAGTCAAGATAAGTTGATGTGACATGGCAGTTCTTCTCTGAGACTTATTTTGAATGGGCTGGGTATGAATTGCTTTCCCTTTTCCCCAATACACACTGACTATTCATTCCTAAAAGTGACAGGAGTTATTCATGGCCACCTGCTACCCATTGTAGCATAGACAGCTTGATACACGAGGCTAAAATAGAAAGACGGCACCCAGTTTGACAGTGTGTCACCTAACTAAGTACTTCAGCTAATCTGTTCCTCTACCAAATTTGTCATAGATGCTTCATCCACTACAATTACCCACTCCCTGTGTTTTCTCAATTCCATACCAACACAACAGTGTTGCTAAGTGCAGCATTAATATTTCAAGAGTCTCGAGTAACCATCAACAGCGGCCCCTCGCCAGGGTGCAGAGACAACACCATATCCATGTTATGTTATTCTATAGCACTGAGATGGATGACTAGCGTGTAGAATGTGCTACATTGGACTCACAGTTGGAGACGGAGAGCCAGCTAGCGTCAATCGCAGGGGGCCTAGCTTTATTCACAAATAATGTGTAGCCTACTCTAAGCTTCGGTTGATGGTTGGGGAAAGTCTTGTTTTGAAATGTTAATAAGTGAAATGAGTGTATGCTTAATTACTAATTAATGTGAATTTGAAGCTTTGGAAGTTCGGAGCATGATGCCATGGAGGATATAGGGTTAGACTTAAGGTTTTAGGAGGAAAGTGGCTTTTATTTGAAAGAGAATGTTGATGAGCTGCATTTCCTTCAAGGTTAAGTATCCATAAGCTTGTCTGGCACAGCACAGATAAGTTCTATGTTCCAACGAGATGGCACAGTGTTAATTTATGACCATCTCTCTCTCTCTCTCTCTCTCTCTCTCTCTCTCTCTCTCTCTCTCTCTCACACACACACACACACACACACACACAAACACACACATCACACACACACACATCTTCATGCTTAATTAAAAAATGAATGAAACGTTAGTGGGAGGTGTGATTCAAATGGGTCATATGGATCTTTGTTTCCGTGGTTGGAGGCTGATTATCAGGGAACCTCAGGATGAGATTAGACTCATTCTATATTTTATGTTTTATTGCTTGGCATTCTGATGTTTAATTACATATAGATCTCCTGTCGTGTCAGTGACTCAGCTTCCCTTGATGTCCGGTTTGCGCTAGAAGCAGAGCAAACACGTGATGAGACATGAGCGCAAAGGTGGCAGAGGTGTGTATGTGGGCGGTGGGGGGCATGTGGATAGGAACTTGTGTGTGTGTGTGTGTGTGTGTGTGGATATGTGTGTGCCCGCGTG
This sequence comes from Borostomias antarcticus, assembly GCF_949987555.1. NCBI lineage: Eukaryota > Metazoa > Chordata > Actinopteri > Stomiiformes > Stomiidae > Borostomias > Borostomias antarcticus. Next base: position 25,298,278 of record NC_140237.1, read on the forward strand.
AGAGCGTGGGTGTGCGTGCGTGCGGGAGAGTGTGTTAGAGACGGTCACGGTGGCTAACGGCATCCTCCTTTGCCGTTCTTTACAGCCTGCCGTTGTGATGATGTGATTCAGCGAGTCGGAGCCCCTGTCAGTCCAGGTGGGGGGGGGGGGCGGCGTGGGGGGGGGGGGGTTACCTGTTAACGTGGAGCAGAGCAGACAGCTGTGAAGGCTTGTTGCTGAGATATAAACCTATGTTGTGTTAAAGGGATTTCAGGATCACTCATCATGAGCAAACCTAACAGATCATTAACACTAATGAGTATAGGCAGGTGTGAAGCTAGGTTTAGAATAGTAGAACATCTCGTCCACGGTACACAGAATAGAACTTTCAGTGAACTAAGACAGGGATATATTTTCCTAATCTTGTGAAAAGCCGGTGTGTTATTTTTGGCTAATTTTAAACAGTACACTGTGTTTCATACGGAATGTCATCCAACTAGTCTACAATGCTGTTATAAGGTGTGATATTTCATATTGTGAGAATTATTCCTAAGAAGCATGAGTGTTTTGAAATTTACCTTTTATATTTTACACTTCTACTTTCTGGCATTCCAAATTATGTTAGTTGTTACGTTTCAAAAAGGCAACTGCAATTGTGGAAATGTGAATGTGGTGTTGAAATGAAGACATAATCATTGACTGCATCAGTTTTCTTCTCAGCAAAATGAAATCAGTCTTTACGTGAAGTCTTTACGTTGTGAAGTATCAGATTGATGATAGCCTGCCTTTGTCAGTAGCCTATAGTATCTCACGAGCTCAGATGTAAATCAAGTGTCCTTCTCACTTGGATACCTCATTATTGCAATATGTTTGAGAATGAGTAATGACAGACTGCTGTCTTCCCATTGTAGTACAGATGAACAGAAAGAGCTAAAGCACACAAACTATATATATATATATATATATATATATATATATATATCGTATGCATTTTCCACAAAGGGAATTGCAAGCTACAAGATTTCAAGGACTCAGTACTACAGGGAGAAAATAGCTTTGATTATTTATTTATTTCATTATTTCATTATTTATTTATTCAGCAAAAGAAAATGAGCATTGCCTATAGACATCCGGGCTGAGTATCCCGGAGGCATCTTAGCGCTACGTTCATCGTAGCGCTACGATGAACGCCGTAGCTTACGATGAACGTAGCGCTACGATGCCTCTGGGAAACTCAGCCCTGGTCTTTTGTGTGTAGGCTATGTGGAGGACAACTGTAGTTCCCTTTGCTATGGGCAAGACTTATCTGCTGGATATGATCAGACTAGTCACACAGTAGATGTGTAAAATTACATACTTCTTTCTATTCAGCAGGGTAACGTGTGCATTCATACGTTTCAGTCAAGGGTAGCTAGTCTCGTACACAAAGAAGGGTATATATTTGCAAACATTTCCCATTTTTGTGGGTCGGTGGGTGGTGTACCAACCCTGACAAGGACACAGCACAGAGTGAAAACCTACAGTAGCTAGCTTACTAGTGTTCTTACTTACTAGCATTCATACTAACTAGCTACTGTTCTAACTAGCTAGTGTGCTACCAGCTAGCTATAGAGCGTGTCACTGAGGTTCCACCACATTAGCATTGCATTTCCCATAGGCTTTTTTTTTTTTTTATCCTTATATTTCGAGAATTCAGTCATGAATCCAGCTAATAATTCATCAGAGGAATCGTGACCAGAATTCCTTATGATAGAAGCCAAAGTCCATATCATATCAACCTTGTTTTAATAAAATAATGTTTTATTCACGGTAGCATTGATAAATACTACACAACCCACAATCCTCAAGCAGTGCTGTTACCATGGAAATGTGTACACTGTCGATGGTTGGGCACAGACTACTGTGTGACTGACGTTTTTCATTCATTCTTGATCTAAGAACGTTAACCAGGGTTCTAGCTAATGTTAGCTGCTTATCCTATGCAGCTCTGGCAACTCACACAATAGCTTAACATTAGGTATGTGAATGTACCTGCATCACAAATTCATATTATTAAAATGAGTAATGCCTTATCAATGTGACCCACCGCTTCCTTGCCGACGCCTTCTCGGGGAATGGGTAGAACCGGTGGCAACAACGGTCATCCGAGCGGTGAACGCAGTCAGGAACGAAGCATGGCACCATGGTTCTGACGGCTAACGCATTAGCTAGCAAACGTTACACACAATATACACACAACACAAACTAAAACACAAATATTAACACTTAACAATTACAAGATTACATTTATGAAGAAGCAAGTTAGAATTCTGAAGCAAGTTTAAAACTGTTTGAGTGAGAGACGAGTATCATTCGCAATGGTTTTTGGGATGCGTAGTTTTATTCACTCTTACAATAAGCTAATTATGTACACAGTCTTGCACCATAACCTTTTTTTCGTTTCCCCCCAAAAAATGTACTCCAATATACATGTTTAAAGTATATAAAGTAAATAATTAGCTGGGTTCATAATTCAATTCTTGAAATATAAGGATTTTTATCTAGTCTATGGGAACAATGCGATGCTAATGTGGTTGAACTCCCCCCCCCCAAACAAACAGGGGGGGGGGGTCACTGGCACGGTCTATTCACAGTGTACACGAGCGCCATCCACGTGGACACAGGCATGAGATGTTGACGCAGGGATCAGGCTGATTTACGAGGTTGGACCCAGGAGTGAGTAAAACTTGGCCGGGCGCAGAGCGGGCGCGCTCCGCATATCGCACTACTACCCCTGTATAGAGCCGCTCCGCATATTCACACTACCCCGGTGTGTGAACGCGTGCATAGACCCGTTCTATGCACTCCGTAGAACCGGGTCATATGACACGTATGACTGTGATGTTCTGCGAGTATCAACCAGAAACACCGTGGGTCTGGATTTCTCCTTGTCCTTCTGTCAGTTCTCAGAGCTGTTTCTCATTCCGTACACTGCAAGTCCCATAGTTAAAACATCAGACATTACTAACTGTATATCGACCTGCTTGTCAGTCCTTTTTGATCGAAGCTTTCTGAAGCTGAGGTTGATTTTCTGGAAGTGTTTGGCAGAGCGGAGCTATGAGCCTCTGGCCCATCAATACCCCTGCGATACTGCGCCGCCCGCTTGTCAGCCATGCTGGATTGGCTCCCACCCAGAGTCTGATGTGATGATTAAAGAGAGTGGGACTCTTGAGCTTAGAAAGGCTTTACCCCAGGGGCGAGAGAGTGGGGGTCGGAAACTCTAAAGTTCTTCCGGCGTGTTTGACTTCAGCAATGTGTGGTGAGCGAGGTTAGTTCTGGGATCCGGGGACGGACAGCCAGACAGCTCCATCCAACCAGGAGCATCCTGATCACAGAGGTTTTAACAGATCAAAGATGCCTCTGCTGATGCCCCCCCCCCCCCCCCCTCCCCCGACCATGCGGGCTCTGATCTGAAACCAGCTCACACCATAAGCTATGTGTGTTTAGGTTAGGAGGATGGAACGATGAGCGGCTCAGAGTGGATGTGGACTTCCTGTGTTGATGGACAGATGGGCGTGGAGTATTAGCCCACTGGTGATTGATAGCGGCCAGGAGATGTAAGTTTCCACATTGTATGCTGCAGCAAAATATGACCCACGTTTGAAATGATTTAGCTGGTAGTGCATACTGTTTGTGATGCACAGGGACCATTGGTTAATATGTATGATTTGTTGGTTTGTTTTTGTGATCAACACACACCTTTCTTCTTTCCTCTCTCTCTCTCTCTCTCTCTCTCTCTCTCTCTCTCTCTCTCTCTCTCTCTCTCTCTCTCTCTCTCTCTCTTCAGCAGGAAGTGTATCACCAGGTCTTTATATCAGTGGACCACGGCCACAATCCTCCTCTCTCCCTGGTTACAGAGGGTGTAATAAAACAGTGGGTCCCAGCAGAGAGCTGATTGAGCTGTGGGATCACATTAGTGCTTCCCTGGACGAGCTTGACAGGTTGTCTATGGCCCTATGTTGTTCTCCTGCTCACCATTAACAAGGTGTGTGTGGGGGGAGGGGGGGCAGCTGGTGTGTGTGTGTGTGTGTTTGTGTGTTTGTGTGTGCGAGAGAGAGAGAGAGAGAGAGGGGGGGGGGGTGGTTGGTATGTGTGTGTGCGTGTGTGGTCTGGAGGGACACAGGGACACATACTAAAATGATGAGGAAGCAGATCTATAAATTTAACATCTCCAGGGTCATGCTATGAGTGAGGTTTTGCACCGGCTGGGTCTGAATCCTCCACACAGCACTATGTCCTCCATCTGTAGTCGGCATTTTGTGTACGTGACATTACAGAGGTTTATAGTCCGTGAAAGCGGCATGCAAAACATTCTACTTGACATAAAGTACCTTATGAATACACGGAAGGCCTGGACACTGCATGGCTGCGACTTTCTCACAATCCATTGCAGTGGGCTGTTTCAACTAATCGGAAAACTGGAGTGGCTTCTTCTGTGGTCAGTTGATTACTTCCTGTATGGGAGTCAGAAGAGAGTCCAGCATGCAGATATACAGCAAACCACGCTGCATACATAGTAACACCAGCTAAGCAGCGTACTAGGGCTGGCCCGAGTAATTCGAGTATTCCACTATTCGTTCGGTAGGCTGGTATACTCAATTCAGTATTCGGAGCATTCGTTTTTTCGTCCCGATACTCCAAACCGATTTGAACGTCGTCATAACGTTACACTGAGTGACTCGTGAAAGTACAACTGAGCAGAAGCAGATTTCACGCTCGTGTTTTCTCCCTCAAAACACTCTCTGCGGGTCTCTGGTTAGGGCTGTCAACTTAAGCATTTTCACCTCTGTCTCTCCGGTCCTGTGCTATGCTGCCACACAAACACGCACACACACATGCGCGCACGTGTGTGGGGCAGCAGCGGAGTCAGGTGAAAATGTTTCTTAAATTGACAACCCTAACCCAGCTATTAGGCAAGTATTAGATTTCCTTTGCAAACATGATACAAGCATGTTGGTGGGCGAGAGTTGAAGCAGGCAAAGCTGGACTAGGATGACGTTAGCCTACGTTTGGTAGCAAACAACCCAAAATGTTTTTAAAGCCATTTTGAATTTTAAATGACTTTGGTAGGCTACTATCAGACACAGACACCAGCCTGCCGAACCATGTGGCCTTCACCAGGTATTCTGGTCTGCCTTTAATAATGCACAGCTCAGGCACGATCACAGACAATGAACGCGCTAGTTTTCTCTAATCTTTCCTTACCTCTCCCTCTCTTTCTCTTTGTCTTGTTTACGCACGCACACACACATACTGTACAGTACACACACACACGCACACATGAAGTACACACACACACATGAAGTACACACACACATACACATGCACACACACATACACACACAAACACATACAGTAGACACACACAGACACACACACACACCAGTGTACATAAAGAGCATTCAAGACATCAGAACACCTTAGCTTCAAAACAGTGACCCTGGGATGATACCACAATGGGCATTCTTTGGTATTGACACACACACACTCTCACGCACACACACACACACACTCACACACGCACACACTCACACACGCACACACACATACACACACTCACACACGCACAAACACAGATAAACACACACACACCCTCGTGCACGCTTGGCTTGGCCAGTGAATCGACAATCCATCGTTTCATTGTTAGCATAGAACAATAGGCGTTGTGCGGTATAGAAGCATGCGGCAGATGGGAGCCAGAGGCAGGAGACAGCCCCTTCCCTGAGCTGCAGGTACAGAAGGCTTACAATGAGGCAAATATACAGTATGCCACGCACTTCATATCAAATTACCTGTCCAGTCCAGTCACTCACAAACCCTTACTACTGTGGAGCTACCTCCACCTACCACCTGCGTGTGGTGTGTGCATGTGTGTGTTTTTATGTGTGTGTGTCTGTGTGTGTGTGTGTGCATGAGTGTGTGTGCGCATGCGTGCATACGTGCGTGTGTGTGTGTGTGCGCATGCGTGTATGTGCGAGTGTAGCCATGGTTAGCTCTGCCATGTCAGTGGTGTGAGGTAACGCATGGTGTTAACCTCTCCTGCCGTGGTGTGCAAGCAGGCAGTGCTGTGGGTTCCGGTCTTGCCTGGCTGCCTGTTGAGCTGTGTGTACTGTAGGTAGGTGTGTGTAGCTGTGTGTAGGTGTGTGCAGGTTGAGTGTTTTGCCACCAGTCTGGGCTGTCTGGCTTGCTGCCCCTCGCTCTTCTCGAGCTAATTATTGGAATTAAGGAGTTCACCTCTAATGCTTGGCTTGGGCGACGCTCTGGCTAAATTAGTCCTCTGGTAGGGTCTGCTTGCTCTCCGTACCAGCGACACGGTGACGCCAGCCACCCACTGGCCCCTAACAGGCTTACTGCTCTCTACTTCCACGGCCTTTTCATTGACGTTTCAATCGTTGATGATTTGTCTCCCCCTGTGTCCCTGTATCTAAGCCCATTTAAACTCTCAGTGCTCTTAATGCACCATATTTGTTTACTCAATCGAGCTCACATGAACGTAGGAAGACAGGTTACGATCCTTCGTGGGGGAGTTTTTACAAACACGGGACATGTATGAGACGACCCTGGGCACGCACCATCACTTAGCCCGAAATTAGCTTACAATTATTCAAATCTGATTATTCAAATCAAAGATTATAATTAGCTAAAAGCTGCTAATTGGCCTGATTGTCTCTGACACAGTTTATCATAGGCAGCCTGGATCACCAGGTTGCAGAGCCAGTATTCAGCAGAGTAGCTAGCTCGGTGTTTAGTCTCTCCTCCTCCCTGTCTCTCTCTCCCCCTCTCCCCTCTTCTCTCTCTCCCTCTCTCTCTCTCCCTCTATCCCTCCCTCCCTTTCTCCATCTATTTATCTCTCTCTCCCTCTTTCCCTCTCTCTTTCTCTCTCCTCATCTATCTCTCTCCCTCCCTCTCTCCATCTGTCTCTCCCTCTCTCATTTTCACCTTCTCTCCCTCTCTCTCTCCCTCTATCTCTCCCTCCCTCTCTCTCTCCCTCTTTCACACTCTACATATCTCTCTCTCTCTCTCGCTCCCTCTCCCTCTCTCCCATCCTCTCTCCTGTGGATGGCTTAGCAGCCAGAATGTGTTTGGAGCAGTGTGGACCTCCAGGCTCCAGTGGGGGGGCTTATCCTCCGCGCCTCTGTCTCCATGCTCCTCCCAGGAGCCAAACTAGGACTGCAGAGTAATCTTCTTAAGAATGGATGTTGTTATTGTGCGACTTGATGTGCATTTGGCTTCGCGGTTAGCGAAGCACACGTGGGCCGCATGCAGAGAACAATGGGAGGGAAGAGGGCTGTGAGGAGAGAAAAGCCTATTTCGGTAAGTTAAAAGATGACAGTCCTCAACCCTCCTCTCCCCCAACACGTATCCCTCCCTCACCTCTCGCCCTCGCTCGGTCAAATTACAACAAAGTGGGCGCAGTAATCAGGTGGCATTTGCTCCAAGAGCTTTTTAAGTCTGCATCAATCTCTTGTGTTGAAGATGATAGTAATCCTAGCAGAGAGGAAGAGGAGGGGGCGCTCACCTTTATCCGTGTTATGCAGCTATTATGGGGGAGAGGAGCAGGTTAGCGAGAGGCTGACAGAGAGAGAGAAGGAGTCCATGAACAAGCGGGTCTGGCTCTGTCCCCCCCCCCCCCCCGCCCAGCACCTGGCTGATATCTGACTGCGGCTCTGACCTTTAACCTTAACCTTTATCACAAATGAATTATTTCTGTTTAACGATCCTCTCTGCTAAAAGAACAAAATAATAGGGTCATTACAACGTCTGAGAGCAGCAGACAAGTCTGAAAGAGCATCGGCATACAAACAGCCAGGTTGAAGACGGCAATCACCCCGCACGCTCGCCCAAACTCCCACCCGGACGTGTGTGTGTGTGTGCTCCTCGCCTCCAGATTTGCATCAGTGCGACGCCCATGAGACTCCGGCAGGAAAAGCCTCTGAGATCAAGATGGAATGGAATCTCCATACTCCCAGTCACGGACAAAACCCAGCAGCTACTGTGCAGCGTGTAGAAACCCATGGACAGATTTGTGTAGATAATTAATCTATTCTCCTTTGTGATGGGTGGGTGTGGGATGGGAGGACGTCCATGAAAAATTCAGGACATGATAATATTAAATCCAGATGAATCATGAATGCCTAATGCAAATCGAGACTGAGCGTGCAGGGCGATGAGGCCGGGTTTTTCTTTGTAATCTGCCGATTGTGTGTGTAATTTTTAGACGAATGCTGTCGGCCGCTCTGTTGCAGCGCAGCATTCATCACTTGTTGCCTTGGCAGGTACCAAAATCAGAGTGTGAGGGATGAGAGGGGACCGAGAATACCCCCGCAAGAGGCGTGAGGGGCTTTGTTGTGGAAATACACCTGCGTGTCGCTGTAACGGTGCAAAGATCGGCCTTGTTAATTCTGTTCTCTCATGGAAAGAATGAGAAAGTGTGATTAAATAATGGTTTTATCCTCCTGCACCCCTCTAACTATACTACTGTGTAACGGGGAGATTCTGACATCATGAATAATAGACAATCCAATTAGCGAAACATTGTTCAGAAATTAATATGATCAGATGATTGATTTGTGATTTTCAAGGGACATAGTGCTTTCTCCATGATGTTGACGTAACGTTCATTTCAGTTGAGATCATCTAGCTAAGACGGAGCTGAGATTTAGATATGCAGCAAACGACATTGGCAAATGCAGTTAGTGTTTATAAGTACTGGACCCTGGTCTCTAAAACATCTATCATTAGACCAAAAAAACATCTGAGAGCTTTTCAATTAGCTTTCAAATTACAAGCATGGCTCCCTCATAAGGAGAGTGAACTTCCAATTCCCTCTGCTAGAATGCACAATGAAAGCGGGTAAAGATCAAAATGTAAACAAGCTGGAGACATTATGTTTTGAGCAACCTTGATCCAGCAAAACGTAGCGATAATAGTTAAGATAACGGTCACTTTTTTGGACCTGTTCTTTGTATAGATACAGTGTATCTTGGTATCATATAGGTGTGTAGTGGAGCGATATGCCTCAGCTTTATGCCACAGATGCCTCTTACAGCTGTGATGAGAATGTTACTGTAGGACTCAATATTATATTCATTGAGATTGGAGAACAACAAGACAAACCACTAACTGACTGTAAACTCCGGGCGGATCGATGGTCTCTCTCTCTCTCTTTCTCTCTCTCTCTCTCATTCTCTCTCTCTCTCTCTTTCTCTCCCTTCACCTCTCTCTCTCTCTCTCTATTCTTTTTCTCTCTTGGTCTGCGGATGTTTGCAGGGCCCCATTCTATGCTGTATCACCACTGCTAAGACGTGCCATGTATATTAATGTTTTCCTGCACACTCATACACATGCACGCACACACGCACACACACACGCACGCACACATGCTCGCACGCACACATGCTCGCACGCACATGCATATACACACACAAAATGAGGTAATGTCATGTTTTCTTATCTCTCCATTCACTGGCACTGCCATTGTACTGAGTGAAAATGCTAATTTCAGAGCTTGAATCCATTGCGATGACCTTTTCGCTTTTGTTGATGTGCTTTTCTCTTAAATACCGCACAGAGAGTCCTGGATATGTAATTATGACGCTACAGAACCACACAACACCCTCTTTATTCGTTTGCCGACAGTGGCGTGACTCCGCCCTGCTACCCTCAAGAGAATGGCAGGAGAAAGATCACCGTCTGTGTTTACTGCTCTCTGATACCTGTGGGTTGTCCTCCCCTGCCCTCTCCTCTCCTCTCTTCTCCTCCCCCTCTTTTCTCCTCCCCTCTCCTCACCTCCCCTGTCCTCTCCTTCAATCCTCCCCTCCCCTCCCCTCTCCTCTCCTCTCATCGTTCCCCCACGATATTGTAGAGGCTCTTGATAAAGACATTAGAGACACGACTCTCCATGTTTAGGGGATGAGTCGGCATGGACAGCTGGGTTTCTGCTGGTTCCCAATCCCGGGGCGTCGAGCTACGAGCTTTATCCTCCGCTCACTATTATCAGGGTGTTAATCTGCAGGGCCTCTATAGGAACACGCAGACACAACTACACCATAATACGCCTCGGTGACAGCTTCTGATCGTGCCGCAGATAGGAGCGAAGGAAAAGGCAATTAACACAGAGGTTATGACTAGCTTACAGTGCCCGTTGAATTATTCATCATGGCTGCCGTTCCTTTGACTTCATCTTGGCAATGATGTTGATCCATTATAATACGACAGTTCGTACAGGATCTGCCACTCTCTGAGAAAGGCCTGGGGGACAGACGTGGTGTTGGAGGCACCACGAGCGACTCCTAAATGGATTATATTCAAACCCAACTAATCAATGAGAATATTTCTTAGGGGAGGGGATTTTCACGTGCTGCGTTATTCAGAGTATGTCAGAGGGAGAATGAAGATGAAGCTGGATTATCATACAGTACAGTATGTGCTAACGTTTACAATGCGAGAAAGAGAGAGAGCGTTTCTATCCTTTGTTGCTGGCAGTTAAGAGACTTTGTGCCAAGAGGCTTTTTTTGTGCATAATATGTAATTGGATCTCACTCCCTGTGCACTGGCTTTACACTTGTCGATAAGGATCGGGCTCGGCAGGTTGGGCCCCTGGGATTAGGGCAGAGGTGTTTGATCTGAGAACCAAGAGAGAGAGAGAGACAGACAGAGACAGAGAGGGAGAGAGAGAGAGAGAGAGAGAGAGAGAGGGGAAACGGAAAAAACAACAACATAAAAAAAAAAAACACAATCACAACTCCACTGTATCCAATGGAGAAGGGCTGTGTCAGTGGTTTGGCAATTATGTTGCATGCCTGGGCAGGATGGTGTGGCGCTGACCGTGTCCTCAGTACGCACTGTGGACAGGGAGCATAGCGGCAACACTGACACTTTAATAGTACTGTGGGGGAAAACAGCCGGGTGATAGGACACGATGATATACAACTATAGAACACACGCAAGCACATGCATAGAGTACACACACACATGCCCGACACACACATGCACGCACACACACACACACACACACACACACACAGACAGACAGGCACACACACACACACACACACACACACACACAGACAGGCATACATACACACACACACAGACAGGCATACATACACACACACACACACACACACAGACAGGCATGCACACACACACACACACACACACACACACACACACACAGACAGGCATACACACACACACACACAGGCATACACACACACACACACAGACAGGCATACACACACACACGCACACACACACACAGACAGGCATAACCCCCCCCCCCACACACACACACACACACACAGGCATACACACACACACACACACACACACACACACACACACACACACACACACACAGTGCAGCCGATCCTTAACAGCAAACGCACGGTGGCTCAAATAGCACTCTCTGATCAGAGTGGGTCCAAATCAGGATGCCTCATCGCACAGGAAACTAAGTTCTCGTGCCTCTTATCGTCAGGAGCGGCGCAGCCAGCCCTGGTCTGATAACAGCAGCATCCTGGACGGGATGGGAGCAGCGGCTCCCGGGGTCCCCTGGGTTCAAGACGCAGGCGTGTGCCCGTACAGCCGACGCAGCAGAGCTCAGGCCAGGGTGTTCCAGTTACGGACCGTAATTACTACTAATGACCATTAGGAGTTTGGTTTTCACCCTCCTGGGGGGCGCAGAAGAGGGCTTTTGGTCTTATCAGTTGATGAGAAGCAAATGGAGGGGCCGGATCCTGCATGTTAAGTAAACGGGGAGGGAGGCGAGAACATGCAGGATTATCTAGGGAGGAGCTAATGGTGCAGCTAGCGAGCGGAGGAGTCCATCTCAACGCTAATGTTCCCTCGCTCCCATATGGAACCCTCTTTGCAACGACCCAGCTCAGCATCTTCTGCTGAGATTACAACCCAAGAACAATATGCTCCAGGCTTTTAGATCAAGAGTTTTCTCTCATTTATTATGTTGTTTTTGTTGTTGTTGGTGGTGGTGGTACAGTAACTTTTTATTTTGAATGTTGTTGGTCAAAGTCAAAGTCAGCTTTTGTTGGTCACATGCCACATCATTCAGGTACAGTAACTTATAATGTTGATACAGTGACTTTTGATTTATAATGTTGTTGGTACAATAACTTATAAGGCTGTTGTTGGTACAGCTATGTAGCTCGGGAGGCTGCTCATATGTGTAATAATCACTGTCACTGTGTGGCCAGTAAAAGAAAGACCCCGGAGGTCCTGGAGGTTTTACTTCTCTCAGTATCTGAACGTCGACGGCGGTGCTAATGTTGGTTTTCCTCCCTTGCTGGGTTCATTTGCATATGTAAATGAACAGCTGATATTGACCCCCCCCCACACACACACACACACACCCCCCCTCTCTCTCTCTCTCTACGATGAGATTTGCAAAGCAAATTGCCAAGCAAGTAATTACTTATTGACATAAGGATATGATGAAGGAAATTATATTAATGTGAGCTGGAAACCAGGCTGTGGATTTAAAAAAAAAAAAAAAAAAACTTTGTCAATAACAGGGACAAGCATAGAGGAAGCTGTCATTCAAAAGTGAATTAGAGAGTTTATCTACTGCCTCCTTCCAGGAGATTATCACGACACAGCAGTGAACAGTCTGTACACCTCCAGGTTTAGATGCTGAACAGTCTGTAGACCTCCAGGTTTAGATGATGAACAGTCTGTAGACCTCCATGTTTAGATGCTGTGTCAGTTGGCGGAAGGGCATTTCAATGACTCTCAAGCAGATTGCTAATAGGAATTAAGTCCTTCCTTTATGCATTTGATATTCAAGAATAATGACATTGCAGAGCTCCATGATAGCTATGTGTTTTTTAGGAGACACTAGTGTACAATATGACTTAAAGTGCAATTAGCTATAGCCACTGCTTACATTTTCCTGGTGATACAGTCCCCATGGGGTCTGATCCAGCATCGAGGTACAGTATAGAGCAACACACGGTGAACTGTGAAAAAAAACAAAAACATACGGCTGTGTGTATTCCTGCTGGGAAAACAAGGCTTCTTTCATTGTACTACGCCATTTTTGTTTGCAAAGGTCTTTAACCTGTGGTTGTGATGGTTGGTTTCCAAGGCAACCCTAACCATACAATCCATCAGCATCCCAGCCCCCTTTTAACTTTGAGAGTCCCCAAAGTCAATAAGCAATTAATACCACTGGAACGATCCCCATGTTGCGCGACACGACAGGACCTCCTCTGCAATTATATTATTCATAATCCTCCACGACACAAAGTCTTTCCTCTGCAACAGCACACAATTGCAAAAGCATGCTGTATTTCTAATGTGTTTGTTTCAGCTTCCGTAGCTTCCCCCTTCAGCAGCGCCCCTCCCAGGTGGGGGGCCCCTCCCAGGAACCGTGAAGAGAGAAAAAAAAAACCTTTGTGCAGCTACATTTTTTCCCCCCCAGTAATCAAATCCCTCAAACAGGGTTCCATTTGTCTTCATCTCGGTGGGACCAACACAGGACCTTCGAACGCAGACAGACACCTAAGGAAGGCGCCACAAAACACAATTATGATTCCAATATAGTCTTTTAGAGAAAATGCAAACAGATAGCTGAGCTGCAAAGCTGCGCCACGGTTTTCCCAAAAGACTAGTAATAAAGTAGAATAGATGTAACAGTCAAAGAGCCTTTTCAACCTCTGTCTTTTCCTTGCATGGAAAATTGAAAACTATGAACCTGTTATCCAGAGCTGGTGGAACTTTCTAGATGGATGGTGGTGGGTGAGGTGGTGATGGTGGTGGTGGGGATTTGGCTACAGGTGTTAAAGTGGTTTGTAAATGGATGCTAATGTATGAGTATTGATGAGTATAAATGGCAGTCAGCAGGGCTGGCATGCTAACTCAGTAGCGTTTGTCCCGTTCAGGCTTATTAGTGGCTAATGCCAGCCTGATGGCATATTCTCCCTCCAGATTATCTCAACAACAGCAAATTGGTGGCAAACTTCGATTTGTAGAGCCTGTGGTGTTTTGGCAAATCTGAAATTCTCACAGGCAAGATATTTTTTATCCCCCATAATTTGTTTGTTCTGTCTAATCCTGGATATTCTGTTTGTTGTACTGTCTTGGGGCAAGTGCTTGTTTTATGTCTAATTCTGTTTTCCTCAATACATCAGTTCTTATGGCTTATGCGTGCGCCGCACACACATGCACACACACATACACACACACACACACACACACATACGCATGCATGCACACACACAGGCACACACACACACGCACACATACACATGCACGCACACACACAGGCACACACACACACAACAAAACACTAGTTATCATAATTCTCTGGTTTAGCACCCACCGTATTTGCATTATCTACTATCAAAGCAATCAATCATCAATCAAAGCGCATTTCATACCCAGAGGCAACACAATGCGCTATATAGCACCACCATTGCAGCCATTGTGATGGGAGTCCTCATGATTTCCCAAATGGGATAGATTACAACGAAAATGTATTTGTTAAGGAGGTACAGTATGGATCATAAGAAATAGCAAGTCACAAAATACAATTTGAGATTGATTAATCCATTGATTCAGAAATACTGCAAGTACTGCAACAAAATAATATTAATTATTGCATGTTTTTGGAGTCTAATATGGCATGGCTAATTCCATCTGTTCCACTCAGGCCAATGTAATACTGTAAATAGATGCTTAATGATAGCAAACTGCTCAGTAACATCTGATCTACAAGTATGGTCGAAAAGAAGTGACAACAAAAACCAACCCAGCAGTGTCAAAATATACAATCAAATTGACCTTGACTGCCATTCAAGGTAGAGCATTTTAGAACAATTACTGCATGTGTGATGTGATATTGATCTCAGTTGTTTGAATGAAAAATATAAATGTTTTAGAAAAGGTCAGAGACTGGTAGCCAATCAACCTTCACTGAATAAAGGTTACTTTTATGATTATTAAAAGTACAAACAGTCAATTTTGAACACACTTGGTGTATCTAGTGTTAATGAAGACTACTGCTCCATGCAGTCGCTGATCAATGACATCTACTCATTGCTACTGCACTTTTATTCATTTTATTGGGGCATGTCACTGGAGTGGAGTTTAGTGTAGCCTGTTACAGCCATGTCAGAACGCATTCCCTGGCCAGAACAAATACGTGATCTACAGGTCTGACCTTTAGAGAATGAATCCAATCTCTGGAGTTATTCACTAAACCTTGGCAAAAATGCATGCAAGCAGTTATGCAGTAATGATCCTCTCCTCTTCTCCTCCCCTCTCCTCCCCTTCCCTCCCCTCTCCGTCTCTCTCCTCTCCACCTCCTCTCCTCGTCTCCTCCTCTCTCGTCTCCTCCTCTCTTCATCCCCTTTCCTCCTCTCCTCCTCTCCTCGTCTCCTCCTCTCTGCTCTGCTCCTGCCCTGCCAGGCAGTGTGACTGAACTGTCTGAGAAACAACCAGTAGAACTAGAATCAGTAGAACTAGAGAACCAGTAGAACTAGAAAACCAGTAGAACTACAGAACAAGTGACTAAGAGCTAATCATCCGTAGAACTAATCATCCGTTTGTCTCAGAGAGAACCACTAGAACCAGTTCATCCGTCTGTTTAACATTGACACTGTATGAGATGTCCTCAGGCAATGGTCCGGTCCCTCTTAGAGCTGCAGTCAGATGGTCTTAGTGTGGCACAGTGATGCTCTTCATCCTGCATTGGTCGTTCTCCCTACATTTCAGTATGTCCATCGTCTGTCTGCTTGTGTGTGTGTCTGTCTGTCTGTCTGCCTGCCTGCCTGCCTGCCTGCCTGCCTGCCTGTCTGTCTGTCTGCCTGTCTGTCTGTCTGTCTGTCTGCCTGTCTGTCTGTCCGTGTGCCTTATCAGTCTCTCACATGCTCCCTGTCTTTTTTCTCCATGTTTTGTCTGTATTACTCTATCTCTCACTCTCTCTCTCTGTCTCTCTCTCTCTCTCTCTCTCACTCTCTCTCTCTCTCTCTCTCTCTCACTCACTCACTCACTCACTCACTCACTCACTCACTCACTCACTCACTCACTCACTCACTCACTCACTCACTCACTCTCTCATTCATTAAATCACTCACTCTCTCATTCATTAACTCAGTCACTCAGTCACTCACCCACTCACTCACTCACTCACTCACTCACTCACTCACTCACTCACTCACTCACTCACTCACTCACTCACTCACTCACACATACACACACACACACACACACACACACACACTCTCTCTCTCTCTCTCTCTCTCTCTCTCTCATTCACTTACTCACTCACTCACTCACTCATACACCCTGTGTTCTCCATTACACACACACACACACACCCCCCCCACGTGATTGGCTGCCCCGTCACTCCGAGGCCCCGGGGCTCCTATCGACATGGTCTTGGCTCTTCTCTGTCCTGCCCTGCAGTGGTGGAATGAACTGCCCACTGAAGTCAGGACAGCAGAGTCCCTGCCCATCTTTTGCCGCAGGCTAAAAACTCCCCTCTTCAAGAAGTACTACCAGGATCCTCCCTCTTAAGTGGCTCAAAACTCCCCTCTTCAAGAAGTACTACCAGGATCCTCCCTCTTAAGTGGCTCAAAACTCCCCTCTTCAAGAAGTACTACCAGGATCCTCCCTCTTAAGCACCTATTGCTTTTTTAGTTTGCCACTCTTGCACTTTACCTTCAACACTCGATTATGCTCTTAGTCACTTGTTTTAGAAAGGAGATGCACTTGTGAGTTATGGCAAGTAGTAGTACACCGACTTTTCCATTTTACGTTAAATGCAATTATTCTAAGTCACTTTGGATAAAAACATCAGCTAAATTACTATAAAGTAAAAGTAGCTTAATGGGTGGCCTTGGGAGTGAGGTAGGAGTGGTTGGATTTGCTCCGAGCAGTAACAGCGCACACGCTCTGAGGTGTGGCTCCCCTGGCGTGCCGGCAGGGAGGATGGGGCCTCGGCTCTGCTTTAACCCAGCCTAATGGCGTCTGGTTACCCTGGTCATGAGCAGCCAGCGCTGAACAAGCGCTAATCAAAAGGCCCGCAGCGTGAGTGACAGCATCAAAGAACATTTACATACTAGGGGGAATCGTCAAACTTTCTGATTCTCTGCAATTAAACGTGTGTGTGGAGGGGAGGAACACATGCTGTGATTATTTCTCTTTCGCAAGGCGGGAACAACACAGGGCTCCTTGATGCTTCTGTTGTGTGTGTGTGTGTGTGTGTGTGTGTGTTTGTGTGTGTTCTGAGGCCCCGGGAGGGCCCGCAGAGTGGAGAGAACTGAAACAGCAATTGGGGAAGCTGAAGGGTGGAACAGACAGAGGGAGAGAGAGAGAGAGGGAGGGAGATGGAGAGATAGGGAGAGAGAGAGGGAGGGAGAGAGAGAAGGAGAGAGAGGAGAAGAAGGAGAGAGAGGTACAGAGAGAGAGAAAAATAGGGAGAGAGAGGGAGGGAGGGAGAGAGGGTGAGAGAAAGGGAGGGAGAGAGAGAGGGAGGGGGAGAGAGAAGGAGAGAGGAGCAGAAGGAGAGAGAGGTACAGAGAGAGAGAGAGAGAAAGGGAGACAGAGGGAGGGAGAGATGCATTTTCACATGAATATAGTTGCAGAGTCGTCTAGCGGCAGCAGTAACGATGTTGGGGGGAGTTACAAAAGCCTGTATTGTGGTCTAATAACTGCATATTTCTACAATAGATATGTCCCAGTTAACATATTACAGTATTACAGTTTTTCACAATTGTTTAAAACTAACCCTAACCTCCTTTCCTCAAAACTACTCACATATGCAAAACAAAAACATCGCCTGCAAAATGAAACTTTGCCTTCAAAACAAGAAACACTTCATAAAATGTTGTAGACTTAGGAGAATTATACCTTGTTCAATGTTACACTTTCTCCTGTTGCATGTAAAAGATTGCTGTATAATGTTTTTATACTAAAATATAAAGCAACACACAAACTTTATTTATTGCAGGCTGTACATCAACACAATACTGCAGCCTGTAGATCACAGCAAACACAACTGGAACAGAGAACACAATAGAAAACATAAAGGCCCCAAAGAAAATCCCAAAGGCCTGTAGAGTAATATATATGTATATATATATATATATATATATACCTGTAGAGTAAAAAATAAAATAAAATATATAGGCCTGTAGAGTAAAATATAAAATAAAATATATAGGCCCGTAGAGTAAAATATAAAATAAAATATATATGCCCCTAGAGTAAAAAATAAAATAAATATATAGGCCCGTAGAGTAAAATATAAAATAAAATATATAGGCCCGTAGAGTAAAATATAAAATAAAATATATAGGCCCGTAGAGTAAAAAATTAAATAAAATATATAGGCCCCTAGAGTAAAAAATACAATAAAATATATAGGCCTGTAGAGTAGATACATTTTAGGCCTCGAT
Organism: Borostomias antarcticus; assembly: GCF_949987555.1. NCBI lineage: Eukaryota > Metazoa > Chordata > Actinopteri > Stomiiformes > Stomiidae > Borostomias > Borostomias antarcticus. The sequence goes on from NC_140237.1 coordinate 25,316,718, forward strand.
TACACTACTGCATTTTTCTGCAGCATTTTCCCTGAAAAAGACCTGCGTTTGCGCCTAGCAATTACACTGCCACTGCCAAAACTAAGCTCGAACCTGGAGGCGGCTCGATACTGCTGGAGCTACATTTTGGCACTCAAAATCCGAAGCCTTGTTCTAGTGTAATAGGCAGATTAAAAAAAAAATATATATATATATATATATATAGGAATAGGCCTACACTGTAACACTATGTTCACTTCACATTATAAAAATCAAACAGGTGATTTATGAGTTTGTGCCATAAATAATCTTATTGGATACTATAGTTAATATCAATTTGGAAATTAGAATAACGTCAGGATTAACTTAAACTGTATTCAATGTTTACAGGTTCCCTCAAAAAAGTAGTCAGTTCAAATTAGAACCCAAACAAGAGTAGACACTTCAAATAATAATATTATCTTGTTCAAAGAAAAGTAACTGGCAAAAAGTTAAAAAGCCTTTATTGACATATGCCGCTATACTAGGCTCCCCAGCTCAGTTTGTGTTCCTGACCAAACAGTCCCTTCATCACACCTGTCTGAACCTCCGGGCTCTTCTGCCCTTTTCTTTTTTAATAAAAGTCTCTCTTCAATAATCTAATTCAGTCCAAATGTTCCAATATATCGTTCTTATAATCAGTTCATTTTAAGTCCTTCATCCATTCCCTTACGTCATAGCTACAGTACCATATTATGACAAGACTTGAATATGACAAGACTTATAGAACGGGTTTATGTCAGCAATCCTGACACAGAAGTTTGTGCTTGTGAATAAATATTAAGGTGTGAATGTTTTTATGAATACGCTAACTGTCTGTTCATGTCCCGCATGTTGTCACTCTGTAGTCTCAATGTCAGACCCATGAGAGTTATTTCGCTGATACACTACGTAAGCTACGCTAACTACGATACTGCATGCTGCAGATCTCTCTATGGGTCTGGGACACTTTAAGCAAAAATCTGGTGCTCAAATCCTGGCAATTAATTGGTTTCGCAGGAATCCCTGTGACACCAATCCCTAACGACTTGCGCAATCAGGCACTCCCACCCATAGATACAGTATGTGTAATAAATAAATAAATAAATAAAAAGATAAAACAGTAGTAGCCTAATAATATAATATTCATATTGTTATCACAGCAATGCAGATTGAGATTAGCCTACAATTAGAGACTGTAATAAAATCTTTTTGATTCAAGATTATTTTAAAAGCAGGGAATGCGCACCAGACATGGAATGCAAATGGGATGGAAATGTATTTGCTGGTGACTTTTGGCGTTGGTTGGACGACAGCATTTTAACCTCCCAGCATTCTAGACTATGCTACTAGCCAGGAAAAATACTCCCTGATTGCTATAGCTCAATCTAGTAAATCACCTGTTTGATATGCTTTTTAATGGGGGTGTGATATGCATTTTCGGGCGTGTAAGTGTGCTAAGAAATTTGAACAAATTTGACAAAAGGGTGGTTTAGAATTGAAACCTGAGTGTAAAGCAGGCAGAGTTGGTTTAGAGAGTTTTTATTAGAGATACTGTATGAGTTTCAGATTGTGCACAGTGTCTTAAGTTCCACTGTTAGTGTGTGAACGACTGAGAAAAACTGTGATATTCATATGTCTATACAGTTTCTTCAATTCTCTGTTGTAAATGTAAGAGAGCATATTCAACACAATAAAAACAAGGATCTGTTATCGTTGCCTCCACACCCACACTGCCTTTTGGAGAGCCTATCCATCCATACAAGCATCTGAGGTCAATAGATCTGGCCACCCTGCTTGTGTGTATGTAAGCACTTTTCTAAGCATCTGGAGTGACTAAATGGATATTGGAGGCTGTTGCGGGAGCCTGTGGAAGGTTGGACAGTGGTGGAGATTGATGAGTGTTTGGGTGCTTTCCCTGTGACCCCTCAGCATCTGGTAGGAACAAAGTCAGGCAGGTGTGACAGCCTGCATCCATCTCCTAGTCAGGGGTAATAGGGAGGGGGCACTCCTACGAGCACAACCCCCCCCCTCCTCTCCTCTCCTCTACTCTCTTCTCCTGCGTCTAGCACAATGCTTCGCTCTGACACTCATACAAACACATACAGCATTTCTATATACACACATGCCCACGCACAACCACGTGTAGACACTCGAATAATACATTCTCCTCTCTCACACATGCCTTTCGGGGAGGACAGCGCTTGCTAGGGTGTCTCCCTGCGTCCGTCTTTTTTCCGGTCTAATTATGCGAGACAAATACTCGTCCGCTCTGCGCACGGCTGGAAAAGCGACCACACTACGTCGATAAAGTTCCAGTCGTTTTGAACACAAACTTAACACGGCGTGGTAGCTGCAAACCTACGGTATGGTAAATGTGGGTCATGTATCTTTTCCACATGTTTACCCGATGATTACACGTCACCGTAGTACAAGCTGATTCACGTCCCGTCGCCGTTGTACCAGGCCTAAGTTATTTATAAGCGTCTAGTATGGTGACATCTAAGCGGAAGAGACGACACGCAGTCACGGAGCAGTTGTCACGGCGGCGGAGTCAGCAGTGTGTCGCGTGACTGAACCGGCCTGCGCGCCATCCCCCGCGTGTTTCTGTGTGAGGCCCCGGGGTTCCAGCTATCTCACTAGCATGGGACAATCTCCCATGAGCCTCAGCTCTGATGTAAATCACAGGTAGGGGGAATTTGAGCTTGGGTGACACGCCGTCGCTGTGCTGTGAAATCTCTGCTGGCATCACCAACGGACACGGGAGAAAATAGACAGAAACAAGACATGAACAATTCCAAAAGTCACTTCTGACTCCTGTCTGCCTCTCTGTGACAGACTGCAACCTGCTGGTTCTAGACTGCTAGCCTAGAATACTACTATTCATTCTCCACGCGCACGCACACACACACACACACACACACACACACACACACACACACACACACACACACACACACACACACTATATCTAGCTTTCATTCTCACGCTTGCCGCACTGAGGATATAATTTTCTTTTTTTTTGACACAGTAGCAGGTTTTCATGGTTAAAAAAAGAACTCCTAATTCACTTGCTGGTTCTTACATTTACAATACCCCGAAGGCCTAACCTGTTTTCTTACTTCCTCTTAGGTAACCTTTTAACACACTAAGATGATTTTTTATTTTTTCTCTCACATTTTGATGTGATAGAGGAGCCATGCGGGTAACTTTAAAACCAGTAGAGGGTAACAGGGGATATGGGTTATAAGAAGCAATCTACATGTTCTTCGCCTCTTGGTCCTTTGAGGGTTGGGGGGGGGGGGGTGGGTGGGGGTTTGAATAAATGACTCAACTTTAGCATATGACAATATTGAGTTGAACTGCTGTGGGGTGCGGCGCTGTGGAAAGAAACGCGAGTAGTTCAGGGGCTTCCTCAGGACACAGCCAGTTATTGTGCTCCAGTCTTTAGAGTTTACTCCGTGCATGCACATTCTTTGTTGTAAAGTACTTTGAGCTGCATTTATTTGTATGAAAGCTGCTATACAAATAAAGTGTATAATAGTAACAACAACAACAACAACAACAACAATAATAATAATAATAGCAATGACAACGACAACAACAATAATAATACTAGTAATAATAATAATAATAATAATAATAATACAATTATTATTGTTATTATTATTATTATTATTATTGTGCTGACAGATTTAAAAGTTTGCCTTATTCCGCTAAGGGATAGTGCTCTTGAGAGCCGCTGCGTATGGTTCTCTAGCGGTTCTCTAGTTATCCGGTGCAGCGCTGCGTGTGGTGTAATCAGCCATGATGATGATGATGCGCTCACATAGCCGGCCCTGGGAGGAGGCTTTGAGGCAGCGCTGTCTGCAGTTAGAGGCAGGGTGGGGCGATGACTCTCTCTACTCTTTGAGGCAGCGCTGTCTGCCGTTAGAGGCAGGGTGGGGCGATGACTCTCTCTACTCTTTGAGGCAGCGCTGTCTGCAGTTAGAGGCAGGGAGGGGTGATGACTCTCTCTACTCTTTGAGGCAGCGCTGTCTGCGATGACTCTCTCTACTCCTCCTTAGTGCTCTGAACCCAGCTGCGCCAAACATCCTGGCACACAGGCCTGACGTACGCTCCTCCGCTCGTATCCCGTCCGGCGTGAGATGATGTGACATCTTTAAAAAAAACACGGCTTGGTATAATTCCGCGTTCGACAAGACATCTGCGTCGACGGCGTTGCTAACTCGGGGTGTCCAGGCTCCCGCTAGCCAATCTGAAGTGAGCTGCCAAGTGGGGCGGGGCAGATCTGGGCTTAATTGCCTCTGCCTCATCCACTCTCTCTACTCTGCTCTACTGTAATACCGGGAACAGAAGATAGAGTTGTTATTTGTGTGCTTGATGACATTCGATAACGGCAAGCCTCTTGAGACAGAATGCAGGGGAAGGAAGATTCATGTTACCAACGGGTAGCCTAATAAAAACCCTGTTTCCAGGTTTGTTGTTTGTGACACGGATAAAACGCTGCTCTCGATACACATTCAAGCCTTCCTCACTTGGCACACTTATTCTGGGAGACACTTTATGATGCATTAGATCCTGCTAGTCCATTTTGGACATTTTTTAAAAGCCTTTATCTGTGATAACAACACTTGGCCGTCGAACGTGAGAAATAGCCTACGGCGGATCGTGCCTTTAAAACCCGGCGCAGCTCGCAAACCGGCTGAACAGCCCGACTGCAGCAATTGGCTCTAAAATTGGCTCGTTTGTAAAGCATCTCGGGTTGAAAACAATGACTCTGCCAGCTGAGCGGGCACCACGGAGCCTGTCTACGCTGCACGTGACCGGGGGAACGCGCCTCGAAGAAAGGGCCGCTCTGGCGCCGCAGTCTTCCCAATTATGCTAATTTATACATGTCATTTTGCTATGACGTGGAGTGCTCTGACGGGGCCTTGAACATACCTAGAGCCTCCTATTCAACACAGGTTTATTTAGCTTTTTTGTTTCCCATTCTTAACCCCAAGACCCCCTTTGATTGTCGATCATATTGCTTGAACAATGGAAGCATTCAAAGAAAGGCAGTACATGGCGCCTCAGGCCTGGTACGTGGTCTTGCGTCTGGTGGGGCCTCAGGCCTGGTACGTGGTCTTGCGTCTGGTGGGGCCTCAGGCCTGGTACGTGGTCTTGCGTCTGGTGGGGCCTCAGGCCTGGTACGTGGTCTTGCGTCTGGTGGGGCCTCAGGCCTGGTACGTGGTCTTGCGTCTGGTGGGGCCTCAGGCCTGGTACGTGGTCTTGCGTCTGGTGGGGCCTCATGCCTGGTATGTGGTCTTGCGTCTGGTGGGGCCTCAGGCCTGGTACGTGGTCTTGCGTCTGGTGGGGCCTCATGCCTGGTACGTGGTCTTGCGTCTGGTGGGGCCTCATGCCTGGTATGCGGTCTTGTGTCTGGTGGGCCCTCAGGCCTGGTACGTGGTCTGGCGCGCACTCTAGGTAGTGACACTGACTTAGTCACACTTCCATGTGTTCCTCGAGACATTTAACAAGATCACAATGAATGTTTTACCAGGCAGACTGTGATTCTTGTGTAGCTTCCTTATCCAGTCATTCATTTATTCAGTTGAAAAAAACAAGAGTAGAAAATGTTGGAATATGAATTACAAAACCCCAAACCGTGCCATCTGGATTGAAAAACCCCCCATCATAAACAAAAGCCTGCATTGAATTATCCATGCTACATTTGCAGCAACAGTAATATCATTCTCTGAACTGATTAGGTCAGCCCCTTGAAAATGAAGGGGTTTTGCTGGATGAAGTTAAAGTTAAAGTCCCAATGATTGTCACCACACCCGACCGAAGGGTGGTGAAATTAGTTCTCCGCATTTGACCCATCCCCTGGGGGAGCAGTGAGCAGCAGCGGTGCCGCGCTCGGGAATCATTTGGTGATGTAGCCCCCCAATTCCAACCCTTGATGCTAAGTGCCAAGCAGGGAGGCAATGAGTACCATTTTTATAGTCTTTGGTATGACTCGGCCGGGGATCGAACTCACGACCTCCCAGTCTCAGGGCGGACACTGGTTGATGCTGGCGTTGTTGGCGTTTCTCTCAGCGGGCTCGGATGTGAGAGTGGCACACCGGCCAGGTTATCGCGCTGAGGAGGAGATGAGGTTAAATACAATATAGAACCTGGTCCTCATCTCCAAACCCTTAAAGTCCCAGTTAACCAAAATCAGAGATTTGCTTGAAAACACATTCTGTGTGTTAGTGATGCATTGCTGATAACATGTAAAAATGGGATGAACCATGTGTAGTACTGAATTGTGAAGTTAGACCAGTTTTGTGTTTTTGACCAGTTTTGATTTCTGGATTTTCTGGGCGGGCTTAAAACTGTACTTGATGACGTAGAGCGGTGTTCTTAGCATATCCCCGCCCTAACACTATATAAAGCTAGAACGGATTTGAATCTTCGGTTCTCCTGCTCAATCTTGAGTCTAGAATTAGCTAGTTTTAACCAGCAGTCTAGAATTAGCTAGTTTTTCGTAGTTGGCAATGCCTATGCATAAAACTAAACGAAAATGCATCATTCCTGGATGCTAGCAGGAATGGGATGATAAGGTCTCCTTCTTTCAACTCCCGAGTAAAGCTGAAATGAGAAGCAAATGGTTAGCATTTTTGAAGAGCCATGGTGTTACAGAGGAGTCTGTCACCGCTAGCGCCCGCCTCTGCAGCAAACATTTCACTCCCGAAAGCTTCTGCAATTATAATATGAGGCTTTTGGGTTTCACGGACTCACGACTGGTCCTGGTGAATTCGGCGGAGCCAACCATCTCCCTCCCTGGCCTCCATTCTCCTCCTGTCGCATCAACCTTTGGTGCCGACACCGCTGCCTTGTGTGCTTATAGCTAATTAACGTTATAACGTTAGCTAGGTAACGTAAGTGTCACGATGCTAACTTAAGAGTACTGAGTTTAAGTACAGGACGCTGAGCATAGGAGCCAAAAACAAACTTGCTTTAATCCAAAAGAAGGTCCCACAAAGGGTAACAAAGGTACAGGAGTCTCCTAGAAACATATGAGGCTCGAATGCATGGCAAAACACAGACACGTCTTAAATACAGGTGCATGTAATCAGCAACCAAACAGGTGAACCCACTTAGGGTGAGCCAAGCCCGAATCAGTCCACAAAATCCAAGTACGGTGCACTCTGCCACCATCTGCTGGACATCTTGGGACACTACGGCGCAGTGCTGACAGTGCCCCCCTCCCGACGACCACCTCCAGGTGGGCCAGGTTTGAGAGGGTGGGCGCGGTGAAAGGCGCGGATGAGGCCAGGATCCAGGACGTGCCGGGAGGGCACCCATGAGCGCTCCTCCGGACCGTAGCCCTCCCAGTCTATCAGGTACTGGAGGCCCCGCCCCCACCGCCGGGAATCCAGCAGCCTCCGGACGGTGTAGACCGGGCCACCAGCGATGACCCGCGGAGGGGGCGGCAGCGGGGCAGGCCTGGACAAGGGTGAGGAGAATAGAGGTTTCAATAAGGAGACATGGAACACCGGTCTCACCCGGAGAGTCCTAGGAAGTTTGAGTTTGTAAGCCACCGGGTTAACCCTCCTCTCCACAGGAAACGGGCCGATGAACCGGGGAGTGAACTTGGTGGCTGTGCGCAGAGGCAGGTTCTTGGTGGAGAGCCACACTTTCTGTCCAGGGCGGAACGTCGGGGTAGGCCGTCTCCTGCGATTGGCCTGGATTCGATGGCGTTCGGTGGTGCGCGTAAGCGCAGCACGGGCCTTTTTCCAGGCCTGGCGGCACCTGGCCACAGCAGCATCCGCAGAGGGGACCGCAGACTCGGACTGTTGAGAGGGAAAAAACGGTGGGACAAATCCATACTGAACCTCAAAAGGGGACATACCGGTGGATGACCCACTCAGTTGGTTGTGGGCGATTTCAGCCCACACCAGCTTCCGACTCCAGGCACCCGGATTGGATGAGACCATACAGCGCAAGTATTTCTCCAGTTCCTGGTTCACACGTTCCGTCTGTCCATTACTCTCGGGATGATAGCCTGAAGAAAGACTGACAGATGTTTCAAACAAGGACCAAAATGCACACCAATACTTGGACATGAATTGGGGGCCTCTATCAGAGACAATGTCACTTGGGATGCCATGGTAACGCACCACCTCCCGGACCACCACATCGGCGGTCTCCTTCGCTGAAGGCAGCTTAGGTAAAGGGACAAAGTGGGCAGCTTTAGAGAACCGGTCCACGATTACAAAAATCACAGTGTTGCCATCAGAAGGTGGTAGGCCTGTGATGAAATCCATCGAAATGTGGGACCATGGTCGATATGGGACCGGCAGGGGGTGAAGCAGGCCTGCCGGAGCTTGGTTCCCTGACTTCTGTGTAGCACAGACTGTACATGCGTGGACATATTCCTCAATGTCGCTTCTCATGCGCGGCCACCAAAAGTGGCGGCTAACTAGCTCTACCGTGCGGGCAGTCCCCGGATGCCCCGTCACTGGTGAGTCATGCCCCCACTGTAGAACATCAGAGCGGGCGTTGAGTGGGACATACAGATGGCCCAGGGGTACTCCACCAGGACCCGGATCCTCCTCTTGCGCACGCCGGATGGCGTCCTCCAGGGCAAGCGTCACCTGTCCCACCACACAGCTGGGGGGAATGATGCACTCGGGGACAGGGTCAGTAACATCAATGTCATACTGTCGTGATAAGGCATCAGCCTTGGCGTTCTTGGTTCCGGGGCGAAACGTGATGATAAACCTGAATCGGGTGAAAAACAGAGCCCACCTGGCTTGTCGGGGGTTCAGGCGTTTGGCTCCACGGATGTACTGGAGGTTTTTATGATCCGTGATGACAGTGAATGGGTGGCGTGCTCCTTCTAGCCAGTGTCTCCATTCCTCAAGCGCTCGTAGGATGGCCAACAGCTCCCTGTCACCGGCGTCGTAGTTCCTTTCAGCGTCACTGAGCTTGCGAGAGAAAAAGGCACACGGGTGAGTCTTATTGTCCATACCTGACTTCTGGGAAAGCACGGCTCCAACTCCAGAACCGGACGCGTCCACCTCCAATACAAACGGTAGGGTAGGGTCAGGATGCCTCAGCAGGGGAGCCGACGTGAACTGAGCCTTGAGGTGCTCGAATGCCGCTTGTGCCTCTGGGGTCCATCTGAGTTTGGTCGGTGCTCCACGGGTCACTGCTGTGATGGGTGCTACAATGGAGCTGAAACCTCGGATGAAACGACGATAGAAGTTAGCAAATCCCACAAAACGTTGTACCTGTTTGAGAGTGGTAGGAACCGGCCAGTCCAGTACTGCTTGCACCCTGGATTGGTCCATGATCACACCGTCAGGGGAGATGACATACCCCAAAAAGGAGGTGCGTGTAACATGGAACTCACACTTCTCTAGTTTGACAAACAGCTGATTGTCCAGTAGCCGCTGTAGGACCTGCCGGACGTGCTGACGATGTTCTGTAAGGGACTTGGAGAAGATGAGCACATCATCGAGGTAAACAAACACACTGCGGTTGAGGAAGTCTCTGAGCACGTCGTTTAAAAAGGCTTGGAACACAGCGGGTGCATTAGTCAGACCAAACGGCATCACATAGTATTCATAATGTCCACTAGGGGTGCTAAATGCAGTCTTCCACTCATCATTCTCTCTGATGCGGACCAAATGGTAAGCGTTCCGCAGGTCTAGTTTGGTGAACACTGTAGCTCCTCCAAGGAGGTCAAAAGCAGAAGACATGAGTGGCAACGGATATTTGTTTTTCACTGTGATGTTGTTCAGTGCTCGGTAGTCTATGCATGGTCGTAGACCACCATCTTTCTTGGGTACAAAGAAGAATCCTGCTGACACGGGTGAGGTCGAGGGCTTAATAAGCCCATTGGTAAGGGACTCACTAATGTAATCCTCCATGGCCTGAGTCTCTGGGACGGAGAGAGGGTACAGTCGTCCCCGGGGGGGAATAGTGTTAGGCAACAGGTCAATGGCACAGTCATAAGATCTGTGAGGGGGTAGTTCTGTAGCTCTAGTCTTACTAAACACTTCAGCTAAGTCATGATACTCGGCAGGGACTGAAGTGAGCTCAGGAGATGAACAGGCAGCGGAACACTCCATCACAGGTGTAAAATGATTGGCTGAAACACACTCTGAGCTCCATGACAAAATTGCCCCAGTGGACCAATTGATTAGGGGGTTGTGCTTCTGGAGCCAGGGAAACCCTAGTACCACCATGTCATGGTGGGATTCGACTAAAGCCAAAGAGATAGTCTCTTTATGTGAACCAATCTGTAGCGATAAGGGGCACGTCATGTAGTTGATCTTACCGGAGCCTAGGGGTCGTCCGTCGAGTGCCTGTATTCTCACAGGATTGGGAAGAGCCATGACCGGTAGACCGAGGCGTGTGACCAGAGCAGAGTTCATCAGATTCTCCTCTGAACCGGAATCGATCAGCACAGTGATTGGGATGTTCTCAGGGTTCTCTGGGGTCCAGGTGAGTTGAGCACTCAGGGATAGGCGCTTAGCTGGGTTGGGGGACTGAGATCGGACCAAACTGCTCACTAAGCTGTCCCCTTCCCCTAATGAGCGTTTTCGTTTCCCTGCAGCTGGGGGCATCGGTCTCTGTAATGACCAGCCTCACCGCAGTAAAGACAGCATCTCTCTCTGCGGCGACGCTCTCTTTCAGCAGGTGTGATGCGGTACCTGCCTATCTCCATAGCCTCCGCTTGAGTGGGCTGAGCAGCGGGAGCTGACGCGCTCTGTGGCGAACACACTTGGGGCTGTGCGGAGTTGGGAAGCCTGCGCTCACGCCTCCTTTCGCGTATGCGCTGATCGAGGCAGATAGAGGTGGTAATGAGCTCATCTAAAGTGGCACCCCACTCCCGACTAGCCAAATCATCTTTGACCGCCTCAGACAGGCCGTTATAAAAAGTGGTCAAAAGTGCTTCATTGTTCCATTTACTCTCAGCTGCCAAGGTGCGGAATTCTATAGCATACTCAGAAACGGCTCTGGCCCCTTGGCGGAGCGTGCTGATGCGGCGTGCTGCTTCTCTGCCACTCACAGGATGGTTGAAAACCTGGCGTAGTGCTTTAGAGAACTCTGCTGCATTAGCACAAAGTGGGGAACTAGCCTCCCACAGGGCAGTAGCCCACACTAGAGCTTTACCTGAGAGCAGAGAAATCATAAAAGCGACCTTAGCTCTTTCTGAGGGGAACTGATCTGGCTGCATAACAAAAAACAGGTCACATTGAGTCAAAAATCCCTGACAGGTCTCTGGGATGCCATCATACCGCTCCGGTTTCTGAAGGAATGTCTTGCCGCCTGGGGGGTTCTGTTGATGCATTTGCTGTGTTATCCAGGTCTGGATCTGCTGGATTGAGGATCCTTGGGTCTTCAAAGCTCCGAGCACTTGGGATAGGCTGATGTCCGCTCCTTCAGCGCCTGTTAAACTCATGTTGATGATTCGAGCCTACTGTCATGATGCTAACTTAAGAGTACTGAGTTTAAGTACAGGACGCTGAGCATAGGAGCCAAAAACAAACTTGCTTTAATCCAAAAGAAGGTCCCACAAAGGGTAACAAAGGTACAGGAGTCTCCTAGAAACATATGAGGCTCGAATGCATGGCAAAACACAGACACGTCTTAAATACAGGTGCATGTAATCAGCAACCAAACAGGTGAACCCACTTAGGGTGAGCCAAGCCCGAATCAGTCCACAAAATCCAAGTACGGTGCACTCTGCCACCATCTGCTGGACATCTTGGGACACTACGGCGCAGTGCTGACAGTAAGCAATAGGAAAATACACTGCTACGTTAATCTACAAAATGTGTCTTGACATTTATGTGGTAATGTCAGCTATGATGAATTATATGTAATCTTAGGAGGAATTATAGCTAACATTAGCTATGTAGTTTGTTGCAGATGGGATATGGTGTGTATAACCTTAGTCTAGCTAACATAGCTAGCAGCACCGAACAGGCGACCACCCACCAAATAACGTTACGGATGATATATTATGACTATAAGCGTTAACTATACAGAAACTGCCTGCCATATTTGTGGCACCTGATGTGCGTATGGGTTCACCGGTAATGGTTACAGTATATTTCTCCAGCGGGAGACCGGGAGGCAGGAGCGAGGGGGATGGTTAGGTAGACCAGCTGCAGCTGGAGAAAGACGCACCCTCTCCCAGTGAAGCGGTGCTCGGCGGCTACTGGCTGAACATTCCAGTTCTGTTGGATATGTTGCGGGAAAGTTGAAGCCGAGTGCTCGTTATTCTCACACTTAACATTGCCAACGAGAGTGGATGAGTCTGTCCCGATTATCAGCTCCGGTAGTGTACGCTTCTTCGCGCTATCAGCGCTGTTCAAGCCAGTGACTAAAAGGTACATTTTTCCAAAACAACTTTTTCCATTGATCCCAAGGGACGACAGGATCGCCTGGGAGGGATAGGAATGGGTCCGGAGGTGGCAGGGAGAAAATAGAGACAGACTCATACATTCCTCGTTGCCTGTTTTTGTATTTTGCATCTAAGGGCAGTAACACTGGCGCGTTGGTATAGAGTAGCTACAGTTTTACCTGTGTTGTTTGTCAGGAGGTAGGAGGAAGCATCTGTGCGTTTGACTCATTAAACAAGTGTAATTTCAACTCCTCTCTGTTTTCACAAAGCTGTGCCTTCCTACCACAAAAGAGACGGCGTGCCAGTGTGACAATATGCAGACCAGAGAACGGTACTATTTGACAGGTTCTTCCGTCCACACCCCTTCCCCACGCTATTGGGTGTGGCTTCGGTGCCTTCAGCAGACACGCCCCCACAGTCTCAGACCAGAGAATGCTGCTGATTTTTAACCGATTTTGAAGCCTTATTTTATATACTTAGCGACATTTTTAATCACTCAGATTTGGCTGGGTGGTTAAAGACATGTTTTCCTGTGGTGTGTGAAGCTCATAACAAAAATTTGAACTAGGTTAACCTGGACTTTAAGGCCTGATTCATAGTCGACGCAAACAACGCAATCTACGTTGTGAACGCAAGCTCCAACATGACTCGAGAGCATGCGTTCTGTGTTTTGTTTTGTTGAAACGCAAGGAATTGCACTATTGCTTGCGTCAAGTGACAAATTTCGGCATCATTGGCGATTTTATAGGGGGGGCAGGGGGGGCAAGTGCCCCCCCTGATTGGACAGCCCAACTCTGCTCAGATTCTTAAAAAAAAAAAAAAAAAAAAAAAATGTAAATACATAATTGTGGTTTGTACCAGTTTGTGTTAGATCAGCATTAATTTTAAAAGTGTATTTATTACTTAAACTAGGCTACCTTTTAAAATATATATATATTCATAATCCACTAATGGCACAACTCGTCCGTCGAAAAAAATGAGACCTGACTGTACTGCTCAGTGCTCAACAAGCTACAACTAGCCAACCTGCTCATAATGGCAAAAAGAGCTATAAAAACAATTTACCACTTCTTCATGAAATAAAATAAAATCTGGCAATGCTAATGAAGAAGCTACCACTCAAAATGACAGCGCAGCAGGTGCAATCGAATGCAGAAATGCTCCAGAGGCTATCGAAGCTAGCACTAGCACTAGCAACATCACCTTGGGCGAGGAAGCTAGCACCAGCAGGCAGTTGCAGTTTGATGTTGTGATGTTGGGTATGGCCTAGTGCTCGGTCATAAAGTCATATTGACATGCTTGTGGTGTCTAGATGAAGTTTGATGCGTTGTACATATTGAATTGTCATACGGATTTCTTATTAGCATACTGTTCACAACTGGTATTCTTTGTAAATAGATGGGACGAGACGGCAGAACTGTTTTGTTTTTTTTCTCACGTCAAAATGTTGCCCCCCCTACTCTCAGAGGGTAAAATCGCCTATGTTCGGCATGACACACGCAAGGACGCAACGAGACCTTGCGTGGCCTTGCGAAGCTTGCATTGCTTGCGCTTATGTAGTTTGCGTGGACTATGAATCCGGCCTAACTCTCCTGCTGTATCGTCTCTGCGATTTACATAATGCAGAGGTGGCCTTGGCTTTCTGCTGGCAGCACAGCTCCTTAGAGAACGCACATTGAATGTTCCAGTGATGGATTGAAATAATTACAATGTCAAGGGACCTTTTTAACATTTTTGACATCATTCTTTGCAGAAGCACAACACTAGTGGCGACATCAATAGCAGATTGACTGTCTCATGCTGAGTAATTATAACCATGCATTTGCAGTTTGTAGAGGGAGTGTCTTTAGAAATCTATACTTAGATACAATAGCATGTTGCTTTGTAGAGATGTGTAACTCCTGTTAGAGGGATGGAATGTCTGAAGAGGAATTGTGTCTCCTTTCAATCTCAAGAGTACATGTGTGCAGTGGTTAGTTCCTGGTGTCCTGCTGACTTCATTTCACAGTGCTTTGATGCATCTCGCATGTCCAGACCGGGGTTACGCAAACAATACATGCTTTTCATGGGTGACTACATTTAATTGCATTGGCCTTTTAGATTCAAGCCAGCTATGCTCTCTGCGCTCCTGTTTGACTTTGAATTAATCCAGAGAGGCTGTAGTTTGGCCCAGCAGTAGCAACAGAACAACAGAAATACAATAGCAGTGTCATAGTTAGGTCTAGGGGACGGTGCCAACACTTACAACTACATGCACCCGCTATTGACTGAGGTTCAAATCTCATCCCCACCTTGTCTTTCTACACATCTACATTGTATTTTTTATATCACACATAGAAGGCCAAAGACAGTCATGTAAAGACGAAAAACACAACACTATACTGTATATCCACTAGGCTAGGGGGATTCAATTATTTGGAGAATATTTCCTGAAGCAAATGTCCGGAGGGATATAATATTTTTGTGTGTGTCCTGAGCTAGCCTCAAATACCTACTATCTTTGTATCAAGATCAATCTTACACATGTTTATTTCACAGATGTCTTCTTGCGTATTCCTATCAAATGTTTGCGTAATGGTATTACGCTTCACATTGATTCTTTTAAAAATCGCCACAGTTCTCGGAACATATGAACTGCCCATAGGAAGAATGAACATATGAGTGTCTGTCCATTCTGGATTATTATTATTTTTGCTCTCTATAGTGATGCTTTTAGTATAAAACGTATATTTTTTTCTTTTTAGATCACGACATGTGAAAGTACGTTCCTCTGACTGCTGTCTTTCGTCTTGTAAGCTGACTCGGAATGCACAGATTTGATTGGCTAAGTAGCATCACGTGAAATGTACAATATTTACACCACATTCAGCGGTCTGCGAGTTTCCTGGGCTGTTAAACCGGGGCAGTAAGATGTGCTGGTTAAAATAGAAACACTCTATCAAAATGTAATAATTCTCAATAATTTATCGGTTCTAGGTCCGGACCGGGATAAGATGGCGCCTTGGTCTGGACTGGACTAACCCTAACCCTAGACCACAGCCCGTCTATTAACGACCCCTGACCTAGACCCGTTTCTCTTTCATAGACTGGTAGCGCTCGACATTTCAATGGACATTTCAGGACTGCCATTATCTTGTCTCCTCAGTAGAATGTGACTTGTGCCTGAGTGGAACTTTTCTGTCTGATTTGATAAAATGGTGCTTTCATGAGGCAGACTTAGGGGGAAAATTGTTCCCCAAGAATAGCTAAGTGTATCATATATCATGCATTCGACCATCTGCTCCTACCCCATTCAAAATGTTATTGCAATATTTAGAATTACAGATTATTCATCTAGGTGTAATTAACAGATAAAATCATGCAAATGAGAACTGGATGAATTAACCTCGGTCCAGACTGCTCACTATGAATCTATCTAAAGAAACCTCTTCTGGCTAACGTACGATAGCCTGGAGGTTTGGCTCTGTGCGCTCTGCTTCTGAGACACACAGTACGTCACCCCTGAGCTCATCTATCTGTGGGTCCGGAGCGCTAGCTTGCTGCTTGATGCCAGGTAGAGGACAGATTGCAATCAGATCTGGCCGAATTACCTTCTGTGAACAATCTGTTGCAATCACAGCAAGTTACTACCTGTATGTGGGAATGGAGTCCTCCATTGAAAGTAATCAGTAACTACATTACACTACTATTGGCTAGCTTGATCAAAAATACTCCCACCATCGAGAACCAGCAGGCAGAAACCAAACTGGTCCACGGGATGAGTACTATGGGAACACTATGGCGGCAGGTTAAGGAATTTTCCCGACACAGACATCTGCATGTGAGAGAATCCTGAGCTCTAATAAGAGCAGTCTGGGTGACAGAGCTTCCCGGGCCTGTATGAGCTGGGTGGGAGCTCTCTGACTCCTACCCCGGCTAATTGAACCCTGAGATGGGATTCAGATGAAAAACTGCTCCGACGTAGCAGACACCAACTGACATCCTCCTGCCTCATGCTGTGACAGGACCATCTCTCTCTCTCTCTCTCTCTCTCTCTCTCTCTCTCTCTCTCTCTCTCTCTCTCTTTCTTTGTATCTCTCTCTCTCCCTCTCCCTCTCTCTCTTTTTCTTTGTCTCTCTTCTTTCTTTCTTTCTTTCTTTTTTTATCTTCCTCAGTATCTCTCTCCCGCCTCTCTCCTTCACTCATGCTAGGAGGAGCACATGCCCTATTCAGCGCTTGCCCTGACAAGGAGTGGAATCATTAATTCTCCATGTAGGGCTTAACGCTACACTTAAGTGTGGAGCCAGCGGCTGGGGGGGGGGGGGGGGGGGGAACGCTCCTCATTAGGACTCGCTGATTGTTCCAGCGATCGCTGTGAGAGGCCGTCGCAGGCAGGGCACTGACACATTTCTCCTAGGCGGGTTGACAGTAAAAGCAGTGCTGTGCAGCCGTGATTGCGATACTGCGATAGCGTGGAGATGATGATTGGTGGGTCTGGAAAAAGTGCACTAAGGTTCCAGGAAGCAAACAGCAGAGATGGCGTGATGAAGCGCATATGGAGCTTTTTTCCAGTGTCATGTGGGTCACTGTATTATTATTTTTTTGAACACCTAAATCTTTATTGTATTTCTCATTTTCACACAGACAAAACAAAACAAAACAGTGTCAGGGGCTATGCACTCTCACAATGTCTGTCACAATATAACCATACAGTTGTCCAATGTCTATTCACCCACGGGGATGTCGTTAAGAAGGGTCTTGTATCGCGGTGGGTCAGTTTTAAATCGCTGTTGTGTTTTTTGTCATTTTACAAAAGTTACATTAGTACTGTACAAAACGGCAGATAAAATGAATGTGTGTACTCACACTATAGTACAGTATGTGTCAATAATTGAGAAATTCATGACATAATTTTACAAATTACAATGAGGTTGCCATTCACTGTACCACATAGTGCTTTTATTCTGGCAGTATTCTATGACTCTGTGGCATAGTCATAGTGTATAGTCCCTTTTTTATTCTCAAAAGACAGAGCATTCACACAGGTTTGCATTTACAGAAGAAGCAGGGCCAGTCATGGTAAGGTGGTGATTGATATTTAGAGGCCACCATTTCTTTCTAAGAGCAGATAGAGATGACTATTTCAAAAAGTATTGATAGTACAAATGTATTATCGATATTAAATTCATAGTGTATTCCCCCGTCTTCTCTCCAATTGTGTATCACGCTTACTCTCTCGCGCACACACACACATACACACGCACACACAAACAAATACACACACACACACTCACACCAGAGGAGGCTCGTCCATTGAGGTAGGGGAGGACAGTCCTCCTCAGTTTTTGGAGAGAAGAGAGGGATCAAAATATAAATATATGCATTTATTTATTTATAATTAATATTTCATA
>NC_140237.1:25339498-25604498 GCF_949987555.1 Borostomias antarcticus
AGCTACGGTAATAGCCATGGTCTAAAGCGAATGATTGGCCTGTCCTATATAAATCACAAGGCAGTTGAATCTTCAAGAATCTCAGTCGACTTAAAGGTCTCCGACTGATGATTGGACTCGTTCACTTTCAGGGGGCAGCACTAACACACACACGCACACACACACGCACGCACACACACACACACACACACACACACACACATACACAAACACACACACACGGATACACACAAACACACACACATTGCAGTACCTGCAAGCACATTGTTTTCAAGGGGTCTCCATGCTGACCTTGGCACGGTGGGAATCTTGTGGAAGTTGGAACAGGCTAGCGGGCCGGTTCTCTGCTGGAACAGGCTAGCGGGGAGGGTTCTCTGCTGGAACAGGCTAGCGGCCTGGTTCTCTGCTGGAACAGGCTAGCGGGGCAGGTTCTCTGCTGGAACAGGCTAGCGGGCCGGTTCTCTGCTGGAACACGCTAGCAGGGCAGGTTCTCTGCTGGAACAGGCTAGTGGGCAGGTTCTCTGCTGGAACAGGCTAGCGGGGCGGCAGCTCGTCTTTTCCCAGTTCTTACATCCTGGCTAGAGACAGGAATTGCCAGGAGCTCGTTACCATGGCTATCATGCTGCCCTATCTGATGTCTTCTATTATGGACACTGAAGACTGCTTACACTGTAATAATCTATAATGGACATTGAGGTCTGTTTACACTGTAATAGTCTAACAGAAGCTGTTGAGGACGCATACCATGTAGTCGTTCGTGTATTAGCTCTTAAAGCTCTTATTTTCTTTGTCTTTTTTTTCATCATTTGGAGGGCTGAATCATAGTGGTTTAGTGGCCCAGGTTTAGAGCCTCGCATTCTGAACATACAGGCTGCAGGCGGCACTCAACACAGCGTCAGCTGACTAGCTGGAATCATCATCCAGTTATCTCACGCTGTTTCAGCTCTCAACTGGAGTGCTCGTGTCTCTCTGAGGGCATCGGGGGGCGCGGCGGGGGGGGTAGCTAACACCAGGACGAGGAGTAGAGTGGATGTTGACGACATCATGCGATTTGCCTTTGGGAAATCCGCAACACAAAAAAGGAAAGTCAGAGTCTCTTTGTTCATTGTTGTTCCCTTTTTGTCACAACTGATTAATTAAACATTTGCGACAGTTTCTGTTGTACACATGAATGGCTTTACCAACCACTTGTTTTCATCCTGTTAACTTTTTATGTCGTGGCTTTAACAGGAGAAATCAAACGCTCTGGACAAACATACAATGCAGATTTTTTTTCCCTGCCTTACTTCTTATAATAAATCATTGCTTTACACACGGCTTCATTTTTATCACAGAAGAAAAATATTTTATATAGGACTCACTGAGTTATGTGTTCAAATTCCAATAAAGCCAGTACCAAAATATACATAGAGAGACTGTGATATAAAGAGGCCTTGGAAATAACAGTGTAGGGTGTAAGTGTAAGGCCAATGTATACTTCATCGTACCACACTTTTGAAAATGTCAACAGACAGAAATAACGTAATCGTCTACACTTTTATGTGTCGGACGGGGGTATCTTGCACCTACCGAACTTTCTAATGTCGCAGACGCCGTCACTTCTGTCGCATAGTTGTGATTGGATAGCTAGATAGAAGGCACGTTTGTTGCCATGGATATGCTTTGGCTTCCTTGGTTGCCATGGATATGCTTTGGCTTCCTTGGTTTCCATGGATATGCTTTGGCTTCCACAGGCTGGGATCACCAGGCTCCGCCCCGCCTTGCCTCCTGGACGCACACCCCGGGATGTGATGACGTTGGAGTCACGGCACCCGCTCGAACCGACGGCCGCGGTCGTCACAGTCAGGCCACGGTCGTCACAGTCAGGCCCTCCGACCCAGAGGGAGAGGGGGCGTGAGGGACGATAATTCCTACGCAGTCCCCCCCCACAAAAAACTGGAAAAGTTATTTTCCCGTCTCTGGCGCCGGGTCCTCCGGAGTGCTTCCTGTGTTTGTGCTTCATTATCAAAGCCATTAATAAGCGCGAGGAAGGCAGATGGCACTGGTTAGCAGACATCCTAAAATAACGAAAGTGCATTTTCTCGTCCACCTCTCGTATCTGTTAAACAAGCAGGTGCCCCCCTTGAATTTCTGAGTGGAAAAACTGACACTTGTCGTACGACACTTGTTGGCTGAGTATAAATGAAGCTTTAGTGCGTTATGTAAGAAAGGAGAGGGAGGCCAGGTTCAGGAAAAACTACTGGGTGTGTGCACACACACACACACACACACACAACAACAGACTCCCCATCAACCACCACACACACACATCTCCAGAGACCTCCTACAACCACTACACACCCAGTACATCTCTCGATCACCACACGTGCACACCCATGCACACACACACACGTGCACACGCACACAAAACATCTCCAGAGACCCCCCACAACTACCACACGCCCAGCACATTTCTCAACCACCACACAGGCACACAAGCATGCACACACACACACACACCCACACACACACACACACACACACACAAACACACGCACGCACATACACACACACACACACACGCACGCACGAACACACACACACACACACACACACACAACTAACACACACACACGCACGCACGCACACACACACACACACACACACACACACACACGCACATACACACACACACACACACACACACACAGCACTGTCCCCTCAATGCTAAATGTCACCACCACCCTGGAAAGTACTTACCACAGCAAGGAAATATATGTGACATGGGTGGATAAGGTCTCTGTGTTTCCTGTGTGAAGGTGAACTCAGAGGTTAATGGCATGAGAGGGAGAAAGAGAGAGAGAGAGAGAGAAAGAAAGAGAGAGAGGTGGAGAGAGAGGGGGTCCTTTGTTCTAGCTGCAGATAGTCTCTCATAGCCAGACTCCACATTTTCATGCTGTTCCAGTGCTGGAGAAGGGTCTGTCTGCATCCTATTATCTTTCTGAGAAGGGGTGGGGGTTGTATTTCTTTAAACCAGTCACAATCGTCTAGTGTTGGGGTATTTAATCTGATTGGTGCTGCTGGAATTCAGCGGAGCCAACGAGAGGCTTATCTCCAAAACCTCCATCTGTTAAGCCAGGCTAGCTGCAGGTGATCTGGAGATTTCACAGAAGGCTGCTGGGAAGAGTTTCTCTGACTAACTGCTCTCCTTTAATCTCTTCATTGTTTATTTAGTTGAGATATCTCAACACAACGCAAAACAGAACAATTCAAATAGAGCATTCAATTAACAAATAATGATGCAATATGTTTAACACGGCGGATAATGATCGCGTTGTCGCTTTCGCGCTTTCTCGCTCGCCTGATGAAACTGCAGGGGGGAAAAGGAAGGAAGGTCTTCTGTGCTCTTGTGCCTCTGCTAATGTCTCAGACCTCCCATCTCTCAGATCTCCCATCAGGCCTTGAGTGGGGCCAAATGAACTACCAGTCTTGAACCTACTGCCTTGTACCACGACAACGCTTTTACAGTTTTATATTACCCATGGTTAATATTTAATACACTGTACTCATCTGTTCTCCTCTTTGATGCTGAGGGCCAGCGACGCCTGAGTCTATATTCATGAGATAATGATATTTCAATTTCACTTCAATTAAAGTTCAGTTTATTACTTATTTGTGTAGGCCCATCCGTGAGGGGAATTATGAATCATTTGCACGGATTGGAAAAAGAAAACCTCATTGGATTAGTGGACGTGTTTGGCTGTTAATAGAGGTCTGCGACTCTAAGGTCTAGACAAGCAGGCAGACACGCCCGCTGGGTCCACCAACCACAGGCTGGGATCACCAGGCTCCGCCCCGCCTTGCCTCCTGGACACACACTCCCGGATGTGATGACGTTGGAGTCACGGCACCCGCTCGAACCGACGGCTGCGGTCGTCACAGTCAGGCCCTCCGACCCAGAGGGAGAGGGGGCGCGAGTGACGATAATTCTACGCAGTCCCCCCCCAAAAAATGGGACAAGTTGTTTTTCCGTCTCCGGCGCCGGGTCCTTCGGAGCGCTTCCTGTGTCTGTGCTTCATTATCAAAGCCATTAATAAGCGCGAGGAAGGCAGATGGCACCCCCCCCCCCCCCCCACCCCCGTCCCCCCCCACGGCCGCCGCAGCTCCCCGGAAAATGGATCTTGCGTGCGTCGGAGAGCGGGGGCCCGGGAATGTGTCGGGGTCCGCTAAATTGGAGCATAGACATAAAGCCGAAGAGACGTTAATAGATTACCTGGAGGTGATTTGCATTTGGAGAGTTATTACAGGCGTGGGTAATAGGCCAGCGCAGCTACATAGCCCTAATGATGTTTCTGATTATATTCCCATCACCGACGGCAGCTCTGAAAATAAGCAAAGACTTGTCGTCGTGAATTTTGACGATGAATGAGTCGACTTGATCGGGGAGGGGCTTATGGTAATGAGTCGGCGCAGACGTCCTATTGGCTGGATTGTCATCTGCTCCCGCGAACATCAGAGCTCTCGTTTATGAATCCGGATGATTTAATATCAACACGACTTCATAAATGATAGAGCGCGGAGCGCGTCTGAGGGTGCGAGGAGGAAAGTGCGCAGCTCGAGAGCGAGGAGGTCGGGGGGACAACGGTGACAGCGCGGACGCTTCTCTGGCGCATCGGTCAGTCTTCAGATGTGAAGACTCTTACCCCCTCCCATCCCTCGTTCGCTCTCAACACATCACACACACACACACACACAAACACACCCCTCGTTCGCTCTCAGCACATCACACGTTCGCACTCGTTCAGATCAATATCAGAACAGCTGCGCTATTTTGAGAACATTTCACGCTCCATTTAGGCCAGATGTGCAATAAAATTCCCTTACTTGATATTATCAAAAAGTACCATCAGGCCTTTGTTAAATCACGCTGATCTTCCTGCCACTCCAGAAGTAAAGAGTGGGAATGACACGCAGTCAAACATGGCCGACTGTATCTGAATGAGCCCCATGCGGTGAGAGAAACATATTGAATCCAAGCTCTCTAATCCAGCCTCTCTCTGGTGAACATTGGTAGTTGCTAGTTGATGTGTGTGTGTGTGTGTGTGTGTGTGTGTGTGTGTGTGTGTGTGTGTGTGTGTACTCCGCTCCCATGCTCAGGTCTCCAGGCCAGGCAGATGGATGATGAGAGAGGGGGGGGTGTTGGGGGCGGAAGTCCGAAAGAGCAGGGCCACATCTGAGGTACAGGCAGGGAGCCTGGGCCCGGCGTGGGAGGGGGTCGGGCCGGGGGGGCGGGTATGGGGGCGGGTTGGGAGCCCCCCCCCGGCTGGGCTGGGGCCGCGGTCGGCCCTGGACATCAGCTGGGCTTGAAGCGGTGAACCAGACCAAAGGCAGGGACAGTTGCAGGCTAGCCAAGCCGCGGCGTGGGGATCAACGGGGGACAGGACAGGACAGGCTGAGCAGACGAGCGGGGTCTCTCCGTAAATAACCTGCTCCTCCTCCTATCTGATGGTCTCGCCTCGTGTAGCGTGGGGCTGCAACATGATCTCTTGACCGTCCACTGGGCTTTGTATTTCAAATCTGTCCACACAGTGATAGGAAAGGCAATTCTTACACCTTTATTACCGGTCTCAATTCACGGTTATGGCTAGGGCTAGGGTTAGGTTTAGCCCTGTACTTGGGTGGCGTTCATCCTGGGTGGTGTTGGTCTTGAATGTGGCGTGTGTGGATGACATGCCCAGGACATGTATGCGCTCCCTGCCCTGAGCCTGGCTAGTCACCAACATTTCACACATTCTCTGGTGCATGACTAAATTCCAATTTAACATCTTTGACACTTGTTGTGTTGTGTTGTGGTAGTTGTGTTTGTTTGTTGTGTGTGTGTGTGTGTGTGTGTGTGTGTGTGCATACAGTGTTTCAATGCAACACATACACGTGCGCACACACGCACACACACACACACACAAACATGCGCACACACACACACTCACACACACGGATACAAAATATCCACCCACGCATGCATGCACGCATGCACACACACACACACACACACACACACACACACACACACACATAAAACACATTACTTATTCAGCAAATTTGTTATTTATTATCCAATGTATATGTGAATTATGCATGTACGATGATCAGTCTCTGGTCCAGAAACCAGGGTAAGTCTCTCAAAGCCTCCGGAGGCATATGCTGTTTGTAGTGAATGTAGGTAGCCTTTCAGAGCAGCATACACCCCTGTGGGCCAAACACACACACACACACACACACGTATTATGTATTAAAATCCACACCTGCTTTAGCTCTGCCTGAACACAACCCTAGTCTGCAGTTGGAAAGTTGTTTGTTTGGCTGTAATTTGTCCTGTTCTCCCGTGTAGCTATATGTAGTCATATCCACCCCCCCCCCACACCCTCTCTCTCTCTTTCTCCCTCTCTCTCTCTCTTTCTCCCTCTCTCTCTCTCTTTCTCCCTTTCTCTCCCTCTTGCCTCTCTCCTCTCTTTCTACCTTTTATCTCTCTCCCTCTTTCTCTCTCTGTCTCCCTTTCCCCCTCTCTCTCTTACCTCTCTCCTCTCTTTCTACCTTCTCTCTCTCTCTCTCTCTCTCTCTCTTTGTCCCTCC
Organism: Borostomias antarcticus; assembly: GCF_949987555.1. Classification (NCBI taxonomy): domain Eukaryota; kingdom Metazoa; phylum Chordata; class Actinopteri; order Stomiiformes; family Stomiidae; genus Borostomias; species Borostomias antarcticus. Next base: position 25,346,108 of record NC_140237.1, read on the forward strand.
CTCTTTCTTGGAGGGAGAACACACACTGCCGGCTCCCAGGTAATGAAGCCCTTCAAGGTGTTGGGTGTGAGATTGTCTCTGCCTGCATCGCACTGCTGAAGATGAATGGTGAGGTGTGGAGTGAGACAGGGAACAAAACGCCCCAGCGTCTGACCAGACCACTACTTTTTCAGCGGTGTGTGTGTGTGTGTGTGTGTCTACCTGTGTAAACATGGTGTTTAGAAGCCTGTAGAGGAGTGGTTTACATTCAGTCCTTAATCAAGCTAAAGACGACTATATTTACCATTCTGTTCTATGCTCCTTCCAGCAGCCCGAGCGTTCTATCTTCCCTCAGCTCTTATTAATTACATTGCCCTGTATGTTTTCTGTGCATTTTCAAATCCTAAATTACAGCGCCGGTCTTTATATGCGGGCAGCATGAAGCAGCCTACAGTGTGATAGAGTGCGCGGCCCACAGAGTCGTCCGTATTCCCTCCCCGGTGTAGAGAAGGCAGGCAGGCTGCCGGTCGCAGCCGTCGGCTCGGTTTCAACTCTGGTGGCGCAGAAGCACCCTCCATCTGACTCATGCCTGAATTGAGTGAGGTGAGAGGGGGGCTCTGGTGTGTGTGTGTGTGTTTGTGTGTGTACGGTGAGTGGGAGGTCCTGTCTGTATCGCCACCATTGCGCAGCAAGGCGGCGGGTTCTCGGAGTACACCAAAGTGTTCTAGTTCTCATCCCTGACTTGGCAAACGCTTCATTCATATCCGCCCCGGCTGCCAGAACGCTTTCTGTGCTTCAGCTGCTTCAGGTTAGAATCTGCTGCTGTAGCCTCACCTATTAATTATTCAGGAGGGGAGCGGTGGATATTTAATGGTGTCTTGTAGAGCTCTCTCTCTCTCTACTGCTCTGCCGCTCATTTCCGCGCCTTGGCTTTTCTTATTCTTTCCTCGGATTTGGTCTGTCTCTTTTGTGCCATTTCCCCCCTCAAACTTTCACTTTAATGTAGAGAATTGTGTTTTCTCCACCTCCCATGCCTGCCACCTCCCACACCCTACCACCTCCCACACCACCTCCCACACCCTGACACCTCCCATGCCTGCCACCTCCCACACCCTACCACCTCCCACACCACCTCCCACACCCTGACACCTCCCACACCACCTCCCACACCCTACCACCTCCCACACCTGCCACCTCCCACACCCTACCACCTCCCACACCACCTCCCACACCCTACCACCTCCCACACCACCTCCCACACCCTGACACCTCCCACACCACCTCCCACACCCTACCACCTCCCACACCACCTCCCACACCACCTCCCACACCCTACCACCTCCCACACCACCTCCCACACCCTGACACCTCCCACGCCACCTCCCACACCCTACCACCTCCCACACCACCTCCCACACCACCTCCCACACCCTACCACCTCCCACACCACCTCCCACACCCTGACACCTCCCACACCACCTCCCACACCCTACAACCTCCCACACCACCTCCCACACCACCTCCCACACCCTACCACCTCCCACACCACCTCCCACACCCTGACACCTCCCACGCCCTACCACCTCCCACACCCTGATGCCCTGCCACCTCCCACGCCACCTCCCACACCCTCCCACATCTACCACCTCCCACACCAGCTCCCATACCCTCCCACCTCCCACATCTACCACCTCCCACACCCTCCCACCTCCCACATCTACTACCTCCCACACCACCTCCCACACCCTGACACTTCCCACATCTACCACCTCCCACGCCTGACACCTCCCACACCCTGACACCTCCCACGCCCTCCCACCTCCCACACCACCTCCCACACCCTCCCACCTCCCACATCTACTACCTCCCACACCACCTCCCACACCCTCCCACCTCCCACATCTACCACCTCCCACACCACCTCCCACACCCTCCCACATCTACTACCTCCCACACCACCTCCCACACCCTGACACTTCCCACATCTACCACCTCCCACGCCTGACACCTCCCACACCCTGACACCTCCCACGCCCTACCACCTCCCACACCTGCCACCTCCCACACCACCTCCCACACCTGCCACCTCCCACACCCTACCACCTCCCACACCACCTCCCACACCTGCCACCTCCCACATCTACTACATCCCACACCACCTCCCACACCCTGACACTTCCCACATCTACCACCTCCCACGCCTGACACCTCCCACACCCTGACACCTCCCACGCCTGACACCTCCCACACCCTGACACCTCCCACGCCCTACCACCTCCCACACCTGCCACCTCCCACACCCTACCACCTCCCACCTCCCACACCACCTCCCACACCCTACCACCTCCCACACCACCTCCCACACCTGCCACCTCCCACACCCTACCACCTCCCACCTCCCACACCACCTCCCACACCCTACCACCTCCCACACCACCTCCCACACCTGCCACCTCCCACACCCTACCACCTCCCACACCACCTCCCACACCTGCCACCTCCCACACCACCTCCCACACCACCTCCCACACCACCTCCCACACCACCTCCCACACCTGCCACCTCCCACACCTGCCACCTCCCACATCTACCACCTCCCATGCCTGACACCTCCCACGCCCTGACACCTCCCACGCCCTACCACCTCCCACACCCTGCCACCACTCACACCCTCCCACCTCCCACGCCTGACACCTCCTACGCCCTACCACCTTCCACACCCTGCCACCACCCACACCCTCCCACCTCCCACGCCTGCCACCTCCCACGCCCTGATGCCCTGCCACCTCCCACGCCACCTCCCACGCCTGCCACCTCCCACATGTGCATCGTTAAGAACGTCTAGTAACAAACATGGCCGTTTGGTCGCCACAGGGAGCCACCCTCCTCTACCAAATTAAACCTCCGCTGATTACATCCCCCCCGCAAGGCATGTTATTCTCTTCATGGTGCCTTCCGCCGTGTTTGGTCTCACTAAAGGCGGTGGACCAGACAAAGACTGTGCAGACAGGAGAGGATCAGCGCCATGTTCATAGGAAGCAGGACGCCCAGGGAGGCAGGGATGTGAAACAGCTCTGTGAGTGATCACTTGAGTAAACACACTCAACGGCCCAAAAAAACACACAAAAAAAAAAAAACGGATGTTTTTTTTTTGTGTGTGTGTGATTTTATTTTTGCTCCTGTTGTGCGAGCGTGCCGCGGCCCGCCGGTGACGGGGGCTGGGGATTGGACACGGCCCCATAAATGGGAGGGAAACACATTCATCACCGTGGCAGAGGCCGGCGATGAGAGGCTCATCCAATCACCCGACGCCGTAACAAAAAGCACAGGCGAGAGGCGCTGTACAAATGTCCGTCCCGCCAAGGTCGTCTGGAGGAAGATACAGATAAGGCGGCGGGATCAAGTGGTAAATCTCTGCCGTGGCGAGCCCCCCACCTCTGCTCTGGGGGTCCTCAGAGACGACCCGGCTCTGCTGCTGCCTAGCTGGGGTACAGCACTGTTAACAGCCCTCCCTGGAGGGGCTGGAGGTGATCACCACAGGATAGGATGACTGACTGACTGACTGACTGACTGACTGACTGACTGACTGACTGACTGACTGACTGACTGACTGGCTGACTGACTGACTGCCTGACTGACTGACTGACTGACTGACTGACTGGCTGATGACTGACTGACTGACTGACTGACTGACTGACTGACTGACTGACTGACTGACTGACTGGCTGACTGACTGACTGACTGACTGACTGACTGGCTGATGACTGACTGACTGACTGACTGACTGACTGACTGACTGACTGACTGGCTGATGACTGACTGACTGACTGACTGACTGACTGACTGACTGACTGACTGACTGACTGACTGACTGGATGACTGGATGACTGACTGACTGACTCCTACACTCATCCTGTTCTCTACCGTGTCTGATAGGATTCTCTGCCAATTGATTGATTGATTGATTGATCGACCAATTGATCGATAGATCAACTGATTGGTTGCTAGATTGGTTGCTTTCTTGTTAATAATAACCCCGCAATGCAATCCTATTTAGTGTTCGTAAGTTGTGGGGCAGATCACATGCTGTTGTTTGTCAACTCCATCAGCTGGGATTCTGGCTGCTTTAGCCCGTCAGCCCTGTTGTTGGCTGAGAGAATACTGAGGAGACTCACCACAGAGCTTCTGTCTCCTGTCAAGTCACCCCTTAAATGTGAATTTATTCCTCTTCACTTCCAAACTTATTTTTTGTGCTGGCTTTCTGTGGTCGGCTGTAGCAAAAGCAGCAAAGTGCTTTATTCCTGTTTCAGTGTTTGTGAAATATCGACTGCTGGCATTGCTCCGAGCATCCTGGTATGGATCCAGTCCGTCTGTGGTTTCTCCACAGTCACCGAGCAGTGTCCGTACACAGCGCTCAGTCAATCCGCTAGCAGCCAGTCAGCGAGCGGCGCTTCTCTGTGCCTCTTCGGGGGCAGCCGGGTACTTGGGTGAGTCAGCTCGAGAGGAGGAATGCGGCAGAGTCTTTGGCTCTTTGAAATGTTGCCTCACTTCAGGGAGTATAAACAAAACTGCAGCCTTCACTCTCCATATCCTCCTCCTCCTCCTCTCCTTCACTCTCCATATCCTCCTCCTCCTCTCCTTCACTCTCCATATCCTCCTCCTCCTCTCCTTCACTCTCCATATCCTCCTCCTCCTCTCCTTCCTCCTCCTCCTCCTCTCCATATCCTGTCTCCTTCTCTCTGTTGATCTACATTTTACTCTAAATCTACGTTTTATTCTTTTTTTATGTGATCAACCTGCTGCTGTCATGTGTATGCTGTGTGTGTCTATGATGCTTGTGTGTGTATAGTATACTGTACACATGTTTGTGTGTGTGTGTGTGTGTGTGTATGCTGTGCATGTGTGTGTCTATGTTTGTGTGTGTGTGTGTATGCTGTGTGCATGTGTTTGTGTGCTCATGTTGTGTGTTGTGGGTGTGTCTGAGAGAGAGAGAGAGAGAGAGAGAGTGTGTGTGCGAGACATGCACAGCTACTGTATGTGTCTGTCGTAGAGACAGTTTATGTGGGCGCAGGCTTCTGTGTGTTCCCAGTGATGGATTGCTTGTCAAGGGTCTGTAGAGAGCCCTCTATGCCTGACTGATACATTAAGCCACCAGTCACGTACGTAGCTGCTGTGTGTTTGCTCTTATACCTCTCACATTCCTCCAGGAAATACGTTAACCCTTTTGACGCCACAATCTTTGTCCAATGGCACAGGGGATCAGCCCTGGAGTGGTCACCACCACCCTGTTTTGTCCGTAAGTACAACACACCTCCCTTCACGCAGTGACAATTTTTTTTAAATATATTTTTTAGGGCTTTTCAGCTTCTTTAATGTTATAGGACAGCGTAGGGAGACAGGAAAGGTGGGAGAGAGAGAGGGGAGAACATGCGGCACAGGAACCGAGCCGGGAATCGAACCCGGGTCCACCGTGTGAAGGACTAGCCTTCATATGGTGCACGCCTTACCCGGTGAACTACCGGGGCGCCCCAACGCAGTGACAATCAATACAGTGACTCTGTGACTGCTGCTGTCACTTGTTTTGACTGAAAGCTTCAGTCGGTTCACTTACTCTAGACAAACACACTAATTGTAAATCCCTTTGGATAAACCCCATCTGCCAAATTGCTAAATTGTAAATGCAAAACACAGTGTGTTTAAGACCATGATCAAAGCTCTATCCATCGTAATAGACCTAGAGACTATATGTGAAGAAATTGGATCGACGTGTTCGTTCATACTGCCTCCTCGCACATCACCATCCTTAATTAGTCCTAGTCCACATTATCTGGTAGTTAAACATCAGGATGAGGAAGCCATTCGTTTTCTGAAGTTTACGTAATCCTGGAATTGAGTGATCTGGTGTCAGGGTAGGTTAGCGTTGACAGCAGACAGTTCCTATAGTTACAAGCACTTCAACCACAAGCTCCTTGTTGTGTTTGACAACCTTTCTGTTTTAGGATATATCGTTTATAAGTAACAAACTGAACCCGAGTCTTGAAAAAAAGCAACAAACGGATAATTAATACAAAATATAGATGTTAATTTTACTAATATAGATGTCCATTTGACTATACTAAGAACTATTATAGTTACTCCTGGTCATAAGATGTGTCTTGGGGGCTATTAAACATGTGAAGTGGCCCATTTTTGTCGTTTCTGTCCCTGAACTCTATCTGTGGTTGCACACATTTCCTCCGAACTAATTAAAGTGAATCAATGACACAACACTTTAAAATGGCGGCATGTCACAGCCATCAGCGGTGAACAAAGGACATGCTTAATTGTTTTGTTCCTGTGGTTCCTGTAAATGGCTTGTCAAGGCCCCACACTCTGCCTCCTGCTTGTTATGTAAGGCTCGCTTGTCACACACACACACACGCACACACACACACACACACACACTCCACTGTATCGTATTGAAGGCCTTCTCAAAGACCATTAATTGTACTGCAACGACGACAATGTGAGAAGTTGACGTGACGGTCCCTAACTCCTCACCGGACTGACATCCCTTATCCATCTTTACCACAGGGGAGTAATTTCTGCGATGCTGACAACCATATCTTATCTTCAAGATTTTTTTTTTCCTTGCGGTTTCTCATCCAGCCCTTTACTGCAAGTCTCTAATGTTCAAAACCATATGAGCTGGTAAACACATGAGTTTTGATCAGTGTTGACGATGCATGGCCTCTCTCAGTCGTCTGCATCTAATAGTCCTACCTGCACAACCCTGTAAACCTAGAGTGTGTACTAACAGGCTTCTAAACAGCCATGGACTGAAGGAGAAGGAGATTTTATTTATTGTTTTCTCACTCGCTGGATAATTATTTATCATCACCAAAAGATTTATATCTCCCGATAAAAAAAAGAAAATGCATGGATGGAGTTTTCAATTACAACACTAGTTGTAAATCATATCAGAGTGAATATGGTTGAGATATACCGGTCTTACCCCAAAGACAGATGACAAAGTTCACACCTGCTCCTGTTTATACTGATTGATTTTAGGATTCGCAAATAACGGCCGCCTGCGTCTGCGTGGTAAATATCCATCTAGAGTGTGAGGAGACGCGCGCTTTGACGACCGGAAAACTGTCCGACTTCCAAGCATGTCGCACGACGGGATGGATGATCCCTTCAACATGGCTGCTGTCTCAAATGTGTTTATCCCATTTCTTATATCAAGAGCCTCAACCCGCTATTCTTATTGGACGACAATCCTGACAGCTAACAGTGTTTTCATCTTCTTCCTTTCATACATTCTTGTTTCTAGCACGAGCATTTTTTATCAACAGAGCTGTCCGGCAAAAAACACTCGAACGGCAAACCAGACAAGCCTTCAGTCTCTCAGTCCGATCATAAGCTATTATACCGTCTGTCCACTGCCAGGCTAGATAGCAACACCAGTGTGTGTGTGATGATAATCAATACATAATCATTCTCCTGTCACAAGAGTAATGCTACTTGCCGTCGGGTCAGCCATTTTAGATGCTGGCATCAGTGGTGTCTGACCTAGAAACCAGAGGAATGAGTTGACAGGCTGAACACATGCACAGAAACAATAGATAGCACTGAAGACGACTCATATAAGACAGTCCCTTTCCATCATTTTTGTGTCTGATATCTAGAATGAATACAAACAATGCTTGGCATTGGCAGACAGAAAGACACATGAATATAATGTGGATCCGTAAACCGTCACTTTTGGATGGCGCAGATTCCCTCAACGTTCCGTCAACATTCCTGATACCTCAGCGGTCAACCGATCCAAAAACACACAGGCATATACAGTACGGTAGACGGACAATTACATGTGTTTAATGTCTGCATCGAACATAAAAATATTTTTTTTTAATGAAGCAGGATGCAGTTTCGTGAAGCCCCTCTCCGTGCCCCCCGCTGGGTAGACAGCCAGGTGTAAACCGCTGGTTCTGCCTGAATACAGGCTTTGCAGCAGGGTACACTTAGTGCCGGTGGTTCTGCCGCTACCAGAACAGCCGGCTTCTCTCCCAATGCCTCAGTGACTGCATACATATACATGTTCCCTTCCACAACCCTCTTCATGTCGGAGCCCAGCCAGAAAGACGAGCAGGCAGACTGTCTAGAAGGCGTGCACAGACCTACATGATGGTGTGGTAGCCAACCGGGAGCTGTGGGATTGAATTCAACTGTATAAAAATGAAAAATAAAAATCGTGCATCTTATTTACTTGAATTAGAAATGCACAGAAGTGATGGTCGTCCATGCAAAGCTGTTGTTTTGTTTGTTTCTCATGGTAATCACTTAAGCAAGTACACCCCCCCCCCCCCTCAATCAAATGTGCCACACCTGACATCACTGAGCCTCTCAATTCGCCCCTCTCCGGTTTTCAGCCAAGCTTCCTATTGATTTCCTCTCAGCTGGAGATTGTACACCGTACTGGGAAAGTCCGCCTGTCCTATTACTGGTTCAGGTGATGAAGGAGGAGCTGTGGCATTGCTTCTTTATCTCACCCTGAGACCTTCCCAGCGTGAACGCCTCCGGATGCAAATTCCTAATTGCCTGCTGTTTGCATAACCTACAGTATGGGTGTAAAGTACATGTAGATGATTGGTGTGACAGTAAATCCAGAGTACTCTAGGATGGGATTAATGAGATTACCAAGCACAGGACAACAACCACAGGCACTTACATGCATAAATTGTATTATCACAAGAGCTGATATTCAAATGGATACCAGTTACAGTAAGATATTGTCTATGAGATGTGCGTGAGGCTAGCCTGGCTACAGACCCTTCATCGCACATCCACTTTCATTTGCGAAACGTGATTCAGGGTCTGGTGTTGCTCGGGTCCAGACTGATTTCTCGCTTCGAATTCCAACCAGGCCAATCGGCGTCCTTTGAATGCGATTTCAAATGCTGTGATTGGCTAGGGGGATGAACTAATCGCTGACGACTCCCTCTTCGGCAACGCCCATCTCGGAAAACGACTGTAACGGGAGCTCGTTCAGACTGAATAATGATCTGAAACGAAATGGCGATTCAGTCGGTCGGGGGGGTAAAAGAGGCCAGACAAATGTCTCTAGACAGGCGCATATCAAGGAATCACCTCTCCTTTGTTGAAGAAGTGAGCAGTGTTCCCTGCCTCTATGTCTTTTGACATTCCATTAAGTCTGAAGGAACGAGGCACACAAGAAGCCAATATAGCGCAGACGGTCTGGAGGCTCAGGCGTCGGCCGCTGCTGTGAGGAGGCGAGCTCGTGAAGCGTCGCTGCTACACAACTCTTTCACACATTACCGTCTATCTCTCTACCGACGGCCAGGCCGCATCAGCAACATCTCAACAGTGTCATGGCGCGACTCGGTCAATTTCAGCATCCAAGCGTATCTGCTAGAAAGGTTTTTCACACACCCAAATCAGCTTCAGATTTATTTTCTCCCCCCCCCTCCCCTAAGCGATTGTACTCTTTCATCTACTGGAGTTTAAAGATTGTTCACCGTTGTAATTGATAAATGAACTGCACTTATATAGCGCTTTTATACGAAGCGCTTTACAATCGAAGGCCTCTCATGATGGCAGCTGCCATGCAAGGTGCTATTCTGCTCATCGGGAGCAATTTGGGGTCTTTGCCCAAGGAGACTTTGACATGTCGTCAGGAGGAGCCGGGATTAGAACTGCTGACCCTACGATCATTGGACGTCCCGCTCTACATCCTGAGCTACAGCCGCCCCATTGTACCAGTGTAATTGTACCAGTGCTATGGGCATCAATGAAACTGGGGACACTATTTATACAATTGAGTGTTCCTGGACAATCCCAGCGCCCAGTGGTGCAGCACACGCAACAGTCAAGACTGTCCCCAAATCCGCCGCACAATAACCAAGAAGGACACGCTACTTTATGCTGATTTGAAACGGTGCCAAGCAGAGGCTTCTCTAATCCTTTTTTTTTGGAGGGGGGGTGGGGGGGGGTGGGGAGAAACTCCCCCCTGCATGAGTGGAAAGGAGAAGGGAGCTATTTCACACTTCCCTGCTTCTACCGTTTTTCCAAGATGTTTTCTTCATTCACTTCTATTCATGCATAGTGACACTTTTTTTTTTACCGAGTGCACCTAACACACCTTTGAAGCTATGACATGTATGAGGGTGCTTTTTGTAATTGCTAGCCGATCAACAGTGGCTTTGTTCTACTGTAATATAATCCATATCACTTTTTTATGTAGTTGAAGTGTTGCTATCTTTAAAAAAAGGGATGCAATGTCCTGTATTCATTTCACGTGACCGTTGGAAAATACCTGGGACATGAAGGATATAATTTATTTTCAGGAGGTTTGAGTAATTTGCATTATTGCACACACCACACTAATATGCTTTCTTACATTCAGCATACTCACTTGTTTTTTTGCTTTAGGCTACTTGCTCAAGTCAATTTCTACACTCACACCCAAACACGCCAACATACCCCCCCCACACACACACACACATACACCGACACACCCACATACCCCCCCCCCCCCCCCCAAACACACACACAGACTCACACACCCACATACTGTACACACTCACACCCGCACGCACTCACACACCCACATACTGTACACACCCACACACACAGACACACACACACACACATACACACACACACACTCACACACCCACGTACACACACACACACACACATATACACCCCCCCCACACACACACACAAATACACACACACTCACACACCCACGTACTATACACACCCACACCCGCACGCACTCACACACCCACATACTGTACACACCCACACACATACACACACACACACTCACACACCCACGTACACACACACACACACACACACACACACACACACACACATATACACCCCCCCCCCACACACACAAATACACACACACTCACACACCCACATACTATACACACCCACACCCGCACGCACTCACACACCCACATACTGTACACACCCACACACAGACACACACACACATACACACACACTCACACACCCACATACACACAAAACCAACCATTTCTGATACAAAAATATATTCCTTGCATCGATTCTCTGTGATCAAACCATTACCTAACAGGCCTAAGATGCTGTACAGTAACAGCCCTTACCACCAGGGTCATCACACGCCTGTGAATTATGAACAAACAGTCGTCTCCGTGGGCCACTTCAGGCTCTCCGACTGTGAAATAATTGGTTTGCAGCACTGAACCAGGGTTTCTAGTCAAAGTGCAATAGTGGCTTTATGTTTTGTTGTGTTCTAAGGCAAGGAACACGGTGGCCACTATTAATCATTGTTTGACATATGTAGCTGGTGGCACTATAAGTAAGGGGGTCGAAGGAGGTTTGAAAAGTGTCTGTGATTTAAAGGCCATCCAGAAGAAGAAAAGAGAGCAGATAATAACACTATTATTGGCATGATCAGAGCTATGGAATACTTATTTGAATGTGTTGAGGATAAGACTGTATGTGTGGGTTTGACCTCTTTAAAGGTGGTACTTAGTAGTAAATAGTAGGTAAATTAATTCCTGGGGTACAGAACACACATATAGCTGCACAACTGGTGATAAATGGAAGATTCTTCAAGGTTGAATGAGATTTACTTTGAGTTTAGTCCGTAAACAGTATGCATGCGGTATCATGTTTGAACACCATCTTCTCTGAATAAACCCAGCAAGCTACATAATAGACCAATATGGAAAGACCAGTTCACTGTAGAAAATGGATGTAATTGATTTTGTAGGTGGTTCAGCACTTATGCTGCCTGCTTACTCCCACAGTAAACGTGCATATATTACATTATTTGGATTTTGTTGGTTTATCCTTGATGTGTCAAGCCAAAACATTCAGGACAAATGAAATATGGTGTTGTCCCTGTCTGTGTCACCATATCAGAGGCACCAGGTTGGTGTGTTAACATTAAAAAAAACATCATGAATATAATTTCACAGCCATAAATGAAAGCATCATTCAAACTCTGACTTGGAACCAGGTCCTTCGACATGTGCAGCAGGCTGCTGCGGATGTTCTATCGGTCTGTGGTGCGGATGTTCTACCGGTCTGTGATGCGGATGTTCTATCGGTCTGTGGTGTGGATGTTCTACCGGTCTGTGATGCGGATGTTCTATCGGTCTGTGGTGCGGATGTTCTATCGGACTGTGGTAGCCATTACGCTGTTCTTCACCGTGGCCTGCTAGGGAGGACGCACCGGGTCTGGGGAGACAAACAGGCTGAACAAGCTGGTGAGGAGGGCCGGCTCTGTTGATGGGCAACAACTGGACAGCCTGGAGGCTGAGCTGGACAACCCCTCCCATCTATCTATCTATCTATCCATCCATCCATCCATCCATCCATCCATCCATCCATCCATCCATCCATCCATCCATCCATCCATCCATCCATCCATCCATCCATCCATCCATCCATCCATCCATCCATCCATCCATCCATCCATCCATCCATCCATCCATCCATCCATCCATCCATCCATCCATCCATCCATCCATCCATCCATCCATCTATCTATCTATCTACTATCTATCTCTCTATCTCTCTATCTATCGGAAAGCAGTGTAGTTGACAGTACAGATGGCCTGGTAATTGTTTCTGGGAAATCTGTCCTGAGGTGTTCTGACAACACAGGTAGATGTTTGTAGTTAGAAGAGGCACCGGGGCTAGCCACAGGTGTGTTAGCCTGTGGATGGCAGGAAACTGACCAGGTGGACTGAAGCTAGCCACCTCTGGGTCAGATGTACGGCAGGGAGAAATAGCAGTGCCAGCTTCAGTTAGCATGGTGCCTTCTGGTTTTAAAGGTGCAATAGTCAAGATCCTGATGTAGACGTATCATGAAAAAAAAAAACTCTAACAAAGCTTGTGAGCCAATAGTATTAAACTCCTGATCACTCCCACCTCCAGACATATCGTGTGGTACCAACGTTGTGGTAGTAAAATAATACTCACAGGCCTTGTTAGAGGTGGAAATCAAACCTCAGACATCTCAGACGGAGGTCAACCAAACGTTCAATTCATAATCAATAATTTATTGGGGGGAGGGGAGCAATACTTTTACTCCGCACCTTTCTAAAGGCTCTGTGAATGCATTATTTAATTTAATTGAATATTGAAAAAGTTGAAATGATGAACAGAATACTAGGAGGCTACTCCTGACAGTCCTTGGGAAGTGAGAGCACTTATTAGAGTACTAATATATGTATGTTGTTGACTTCCTCATTCACAGGTACAGCCGTTACGAGGGTGACGGCTACAGACGCAGATGATCCTGTCTATGGAAACAGCGCTAAGCTGGTATACAGCATTCTGGACGGACAGCCCTACTTTTCAATCGACCCAAACACCGGTTAGTAGCCTACTGCAGGTGTCACTATTCCCAGATAGCAAGCGGATCTGGGCCATATACAGGCCAGATCTGGCCCTTGTGGCTTAGTTCCGGCCCATATATGGCCCAGATCCGCTTGCTATCTGGGTTGAATAATACTGAAACGATCCATTGTACTAATGTTGTACTTCTATTGTTCAGTCCACGTTAGGTCGTTAGGACAGGTCTTTCTTGAAAAAGAGATGCACATTTCAATGAGACAAACCTGTAGGATACACATATAAATATGAGGTGCTTCAGTTCAGGTACTGTACACATACAGACTCAGATTTACACCAGAAGTATACAGAACTCTTTCCACAAGTTTAGAAGATGAAAGAAGAAAAAAAACAGACATTCAAGGACTGGTAGGTATTCACTTGTGTTATGTTTAAATGGCATCTGCTGTCTGTTTCTTGCTCAACCTCAACTCTGTATGTTTTCTTAATTGCATTTTCAGCCAAGTTGTTAACAGTGTCTGTAAGCAGCATGATTAAATAATGGTGAATTTGCATTAATAAGCAATGAGATGGAAATCGACAGCTCACAATTTGGAAAAACAACACACAATAAACAAGCTTGGAGAGAGAGAGGCAGGATTCTATGTGCATAATAAACATGAGCACTTCTGGGTTCAAACACAAATACTTCACCCTCAGCTTTTTAGCATTTCAATCACTGGCCATTGAGCAACAATAACAGACGCGCACTTGGAGAACGTGTGAAAGGACAATTTTAAGGTTAAGTATTAATGCTTTGCATGATTACTGACAACATGCAAATGTCTCATTCAAGTGAGCCAGAGGTTTTAATGAATGTTAATGAAAAATAGAAAGTTAAGGCAAAAACACCCATTATGATCCATTTGACACCTCCAACACCATGTAGGAAATGAAACGCATTTGATAAATAAATAAGCAGCATGCCCCAATTCATCACTTGGTTAATGGACGGTGAAAAAAATAGTAGCAAATATCTATGGAAATGAGTGTTTGTCTTTCCTCCCCTTCCAATGATTAGGAATTAATTTGAATAGCTAACGATGATCAGCAGAGATGAGAGAGTGGAGACTAACAGAGGATGACTGATGACTGTCTGTGTGTGTGTGCGTGCGTGCGTGCGTGCGTGTGTGTGCGTGTGTGTGTGTGCGTGCGTCCGTGCGTGTGTGTGTGTGCGCACATGTTGGTGCGCATGTGTGTATGCGTGTGTGTGCACATGTGTGTGTGTGTGTGTGTGTGTGTGCGTATGCACGTGTGAGTGTGTGAGTGTATGAGTATTATCTGAAGTGTTGTTACCCACCTCACAACCAAATGATTTCCCAAGACAGAATATTGTATTGTTCAATATTCTAACTGAACATAGAAGTTATAAAACATAATATTCCATAACCCTGACATATTTGAGCGGTGTATTGTGTTGGTACGTGCGTTCTCCTAACCACCCCAGCCCTGGTCAAGGTCCTCACAGTCCTCCAGACCAGGCTCAATGTACAGGCCTGGAGGTGATCAGAACGGAGTGTCATGCCTTTGTGAAGGTTTTATGTTAAACTGACGACTGCAGACCTCTGTTTTCTATCTAGATCATCCGCTGCACACACACTGAGTTGTTTATATTGTGCACTGTGGCTCAGTCAATAAGGTCCTGTCTGCATACACTATATTATTCAAGATTATACAAGACAGCCGGCATAATTCATTCTCAGTCAGAATTCAAATGACGGCAGACAGTGGTAGAACACAGAACAACAAACAAACAGGCTGAGTTGCAGCGCCGGCTCACAGCTCAACGCGGGGCTCTCTGTCTCGCCGCTTGCCCCGTCGCTGGTCCTGCTCTTCTGTTATGAC
This sequence comes from Borostomias antarcticus, assembly GCF_949987555.1. Lineage (NCBI taxonomy): Eukaryota > Metazoa > Chordata > Actinopteri > Stomiiformes > Stomiidae > Borostomias > Borostomias antarcticus. The sequence continues at coordinate 25,361,342 of NC_140237.1, forward strand.
ACTGGTGTGTTCCCCTCTCTCATTCAAGCATCATGCTCCCAATAGTGGTACTGTCAAGGCATGACATCCAAAGAAAACAACAAAACCGCAACAGTATTCATGTCAATTCAGTATTTATGTATTCCTATGTACCGTATACAGCGCAGCTTAAGTTATGTTTTACCAACAATGTCTCAGTTGCTGTTGTGTTTAGTGCAGTTCAGGATGTCCACATTTGAGGCACTTGATTAATGCACTTTTCTTTTTTTCCCCCCCAGCAACTATTAAAATCGCTCTGCAAGCGATGGACCGGGAGATGAGGGAGGAGTACCTGGTGGTCATTCAGGCTAAGGACATGGGAGGACACATGGGAGGCCTGTCTGGGACCACCACAGTCACCGTCACGCTGACAGACATCAACGACAACCCACCAAAGTTCTCCAAAAGTAAGGATGCTCTATGGTTGTTCCTGGTTCATCGATACTTTACTGATCCCCCTAGGGGGGAATTTCATGGATGGATCATGGATTGAATTAAACAAGACGTTGTGTTCAACATATTGTGGGCTCTCTACTAATTATGAATCTTGAGCGTGTTTTTTTTACTCTATTGCCTTGACACACATGTATTAGTACTACAGTATGGGATACACAGTCCTATAGAGGACTGTACAGTCAGAGGCACTAGCATGGCGCTGTCTCCACCCTCCAGGTCTGTATGAGTTTGTGATCCCAGAGGACCTGGCTGTGGGCAAACCTGCGGGGAAAGTGAAAGCCAACGATCGTGACATCGGAGAGAACGCCAAGTCCTCCTACAGCATCATCGAAGGGGACGACAGGGATGTGTTTGAGATCACAACGGATGCGCAGACTCAGGAAGGGATCCTCCGACTCAAGAAGGTAAGGATGGACCCTCCTCACTACGGTCCTCACAACGGTACCGTCCTCCGCCGCAACTGTACAGTATACTGCAATATCCTCAAAGAAACCAGTCCTGTTCTGTACCCACCTATATCTACTCCATCAAAAATAAACATCAAAGATATATGATTGTGTAAATGACAATATAGTGCTTTGATAGAGAAAATAATAGTACAAACATTGCTAAAATAAACGACATAATAATAAAGAGTAATAACACATGAATAATACAAAATAAGTTATTGTAAAGTGCATAAAACTGGGGCAAGATAGGCTGAGAGGAAGACTGACAGGTTGATGAGGAGCAATAAATGAAGCAAAATTTGATAAAATAACCAATAAAATTGGATATAAAATAGGGTCGAATAAATCAAATCATAAAAGCCAGGTTAGAAATATATATATATATATATATATATATATATATATATATATATATTGGAAGGTGCGGACCATAGAAACCAGGAGCTGCCTCACCACAGGTGCTAGGCCTTAGATAGATGACTTAGCTGTGAAAGTCATAACCCAACAGATACACAGCAGTGAGAGGGGATGAAAGGCAGCAGCGAACCAGGTGGTGTAATACCTGATAAGACTCAACAATACAGTTCAATATGGAAAACACTTGGAATGACTCATACAGTACATGGACTAAAGTTAATTAACAATAATTACTGGATTGTTTGAAACATCATGCAAAAGGCATATTTACATATTTCTTTTGAAATACTCATATATATTCAGTCACTAAGGCATGCATTGTGTGCATACATATATACTGCCCTTTTTTGCTTAGTAGTAGATAGTTGTATAATTGAAGCCCATGCAGGATTGATGGATGGTGTCTGACGACTTGGGGTAGAAGCTGTCTGGGGCTGGGGCTAGATATAGATCATTCAAGAATGATGTGTCAGTCATTAAAGTTTCAATGCTAAATGACATACCCAAGGACAGACATCACAGCGTTCTCACAGTGCCAGGTCCCATAATACACCTGGATGTGTCTGTTTTCAAACTCTTTGAGTCATTTGTGGTGATATTCACATTTAATCTAAATAATTGCAAGCTACATCTGCAATGGGATACATTTATGTTGGAAAAAACAACAACAAATGGGGTGCAAGGTACTGCTGGAATTAAATGAAATTCAGAAAGTTCTTGAAAAGAAAAATTAGAAAACAAATTAGACCTCAGATAAAAGACCCCTAACTGTTGACAGAGGGAACCTAAAATGTGTCTTTCCTTGTTTTCTCATTTATGTGCATTCTTGTAACTTCTCCACCTCACGCCTTCCTACTCGCGCTGGCAGGAAATCCATAGCTTGCATCACTAATGGAGAGATGGACAAGATTGCCAGGAAATAACACAGAGTCAGCTGCTCATAATATTCTCACCCCTGCAACTCCAGATGGACTGTGATTCAAGTTCATACAAGATGAAAATAACTATTCATTCTTCCTCTGACATTTTCTCTCCAAACACTGTCATGGTTTCAAATCCCACCCCCCAGCATGCACAGCACCTGATGTGCAAGGACAAACAGATTTAACACAACACTTTTATCAGAACACCTCCCCCTTTCAAACCAGAAACATGGCTCTTTAAAATGCTGTCAGAATCAAGTGCAAATTATGAAAGATCCTTTGGGGCAAGGTTAAAAAATATTGATCTACACAGGACTGTAAAGACACAGACACGGGGAAAGAGCTTTGTTGTTTTGGATTTAAGCTTTTTATCTTTCAACCCGCAGGCCTATATCGAGGGAGGTTAGTAGGATGCGCATCCCCCAAATCCAAACTGACACACACACGCACACACACACTCACACACACACACACACCTACACACGCACAACACATGCTCAAGTGCACACACACACACACACACGCACGCACGCACGCACGCACACACACACACACACACACACACACACACACACACACACACACACACACACAGACAGACACACACACACACACACACACACACACACACACACACACACACAACCCAGACAGTGTTGAACCTTAATGTGGGCTGTGTGTACATGCATTTCCAAAGGACGCCGAGGCTCATGGGAGTTTGAAACATGCTGCAGTGAGGTCTGAGGTGGGAGGAGTCACCAGGAGGAGGAACTGTTTACTGTTGAAGGACAATGGGCCTCATTCACCAATATCCTCCTAAGTTCCGTTCTTAAATGTCTTCCTACGAACGTTTCTAAAGAAAGCTCCCGTCTGAGAGTTCTCACCTGCCTTCTCTTAATGGTGAATCCCATGGCTTCACAAGTTGAAAGCTTGTCACCCGAATTAGCATAGGTAAACTCCCTGCTAGCCCCATACAAGGACATGCAACTACAGGGTCGTGTGCAGATGTCACTTCTCTGAATGAATAGCGGTCATCTGTGCCCTCGACTCGCCAACTTTTCGATAGCATAATGGTTTTAGGTGGGGTTGTGTCAGGCGCATTGGCAAGTCAGAGGACTGCACGTCAAATCCAGGGTGGGCAATGAAAATCAGATTTTAATTCAGCCAAGTAGGCCTCCTACTACGAGGAATTGGCCTTGGTGCATAAACATAGCGAGGCAGAACAGTGCAATATGTCAACATGATAGAATACAATATACAAGCCTACAGTCTACAAAAATTTAGGCTATTAAATAGCCTACACAGCTGTCAACGTGGCATGCCCAAGCAAAAATCTAAAGACCAGACTCCACCTGTCATATTTATAGTGTCATTAAAATGCATGGGACGATATTAGCCTACTAGGGCACACAGTTGGACCCTGCGCATAAGGGATATATTGGACAGACAGCACTCTCGCTTTGTAAAGTAAGGAAAACCATTATTATAAGATACATTATACAAATAGTATAGTATTGCAATCCTATGAAGTTATACAACTGTAGATTTGAAGTAAAAACAATCACAAATCATTTAAAATGAACATGTCTTTCGCACGAATAGTCTGTAGCCTACTTAAGACTGCTCTTCCATGTTCGTAGATTCTGTTCTTAGTTCCCACATGTGAGAACATTGGTGAATGCCAGAATCTTATTTGAAACGGTGTAAGTGAAGTTTAAGAAGAAATGCTTCCTAAGAAATCGTTAACTTCATTGGTGAATGAGGCCCACTGATTTCTTCCTTCTTGCTGTTATTTCTGTCCATATACATTCAGGGAGGTGAACGATTGAGTGATGAACGCAAGGATAAGAATGGGATAGAGGGCATTTTACCAAGAGTGGAGTGTATTGCTGAAACTAACAGAGATGTATTCCTATAACTGACAGGACAAAAGACCATTTAAAGCCCCTCAATACTACTGTAGCTCGTTGCGAATATGGTGTCTAAACCACCCATTGCATAAGCATGAAATAAAAACCAATAGTGCAGCTTGTTGGATCACAGAAAGTCAAGTGCTGTATTAATATACCTCCCACAAAATGATGAGCAGTGACAGAGGGCCACTGAGGACCCTTTCGATATGGCTGACTCACTGGAGCAATGACAGGCACCTCTAAGTGTCATCCATGCTTATTTGAGAGGGTGAGAATAAGTCTGCCTCCATAGTGTTGTTTCAGATAAAAGTGCTTGAATCTGTGAGAAAAAGAAAAAAAAGAAAAGCTCTTTACAATAGGATACTTAGGAAATAGATATCTGCTGCAATAAAAGCTTGAAATTACATTTTTGGTTTGACATGTTATAATATCGTAATATGCCTTCTGTAAATCAATGTGTTGTGTTGCACTATATTTAACCAGATCACGCAATCACACAATTGAACAGATTCCAATTCTAATGTTATCATTTTGACCATCGGGTTAATAATGAAAGAGCTCCAAATAGCTTTTCCTCTGACTGTGGCGGGCTGGCCTGGGGGTGGGGGGTGGGGGGCGGCGGGGGGCTGCCTCTGTAGCAGTGCCCTGACGCCAGGCGCGTGGACTTCAAAGCCCCCTGGTGGTCTGTTCCCCAGCTGATATCTGACCTCCTCTAACACCCCCCGCCCCCCCCCCCCCCTGTCCAGCCTGCTGGCAGCAGCCCTCCGCTGGCCCGACCTCGCCAGACCCAGCCTCGGGGGTCGCTGGAGCCCCTCGCTCCGACTCAAAACGCCGGAATGCATTTCTTTCTCTTTTCTCTCCCTCTCCTATAACCTCTCTCGTTCCCTAAGCCAGCCGCAGTCCCCTCAAGCGGCAAGGCCCACTTTTGATTTCCCTATAAATCCTGGTTATGGAGCGAGGAAGTGGTTTGAGCCCATTATTCTAGCGGTGTGAGACCAGCCAGAGGTGGTTCACCATAAAACTGTGACAGTCTGGGACGTCCGCGGAGACGCCAGCGAGGAGAACTGTGACATTTTTACATGTTGCAAATATTAATGATGAGCTGTACATAAAAGTGGTGGGCATGTTTATTTTTCCCTATTACATGACAGTCTGACTGCAATCAAAGGGCTCTGGGTTGTCTCACCAGAACAACTGTTTGAAATTCCCCTTAGGAACCGCTTGAAGTCTATCTGGTTAGACATTTGTATGTAGTTAGCATTCACCGTTGTGCCTCGGTGTGGGTATTGATAGAGCTGATGGCTTTGTCTCAGTAAATGCAGTCCTTGAGATTATTTCCGGTGAGAATCAAGTAATGGTGTTATCGTCATGGTAATGCAGGGTACCAAAATGATATTTTCAGGTAGCACAAACTCGAAAATCACATTTTTCATGATTGCTTAACACATTTGAATCAAAACCTCGTGTGAAACCGTAAGATTAACCTTGTATACAGCCATATCCGAATCCTCAACAGATGCCAGGTCACAGCACACGTTGCTAAGCTAACTCGCTGACTGCTCGAGGTGAGATTGTGGTTATTGCTAATAATTCATGTTATCTTCCCATTTCGAGTCTGAGTCGTGCTTGAATTCTCTCCCAGCGCTCTTTGAGACGATCTGAGCATAGGACACTATTACAACAAACCTCAGTGTCACTCTAGACTTTCATTCATTCTCCTCATTGAATTATTCCTGCTTTGCTCATTAGTGAAACATATTTGTTTCCTCTACACAGCCCCTGGACTTTGAGACCAAGAAATCCTACATATTGAAGGTGGAGGCGGCCAATGTTAAATTTGAACCCAACAGTGGTGGGCCCTTCAAGGACACAGCTACAGTGAAGATAGCAGTGGAGGATTCAGACGAACCTCCAGTCTTCTCCAGGCCTACCTATGTGCTGGAAGTCAACGAGAATGCTGCCATCAGCACGGTGATAGGAACGGTAACCGCTCGAGACCCGGACGCCACTGGCAGCCTCTTAAGGTAAGAAACATACTATTGTTTATATAAATTGATGTGATGTTTTATTGATGCTCAAAGTGCACCCACCTCATCTATTACTGATGAACGTGACACAAGGCTGATCCAAGACCAGGTCTATTTTATCAACAACTTGTTCACATAATACCTTCATTTTCTCATACAAATCTCAAAATGTCACCACAGCCAATATGTCCCTCGAGCAGTGGAATGTGAGCCAATAGGGCACTCTTCTTCCCTCGAGTCCAGGATGTGACATCACAACATAGCCAGACTTGGTGTATGACTTTGCCTGCTGTATTACACTTGTGTGACTTACTCTTGAAAATACCACAAGGGCACCTTGAGGAGAGGTTATCCAGGCAATTTCTCTCCTTCCACCTTCATATTTCATTAGTTCCCCAGTGACTCGCCAGCCACAATCCCAGGACAACACTCAACAGGTTGTGTAATTGCATGCGGAGCAGAGTGCAGGCAGGGGACCATAGATTGGGTTTTGTAAAATGCAGGGAAGTTCATGGCGGTTGCATCCTCACGCTCAGAGACGAGAATGTATCGAGAATTTACCCTTAGGTTGCGTGTCCCCTGTAAAAGGGACATTTATATTCTATGTGTTCTTTTGTCTTTGTATCCTGTGACCAAATGCCTGTCACATCTACGCCGTGGTTTTCACTGGTATTAAATGAATAGTATGTATTAAAGGCCCTACGAGGAGTTTCGGGAAGAGGAAGTGTTTTCCGCCCAAAAAGACCACATTTCCCATGAGCCTCCTCATCTCACTGTCGTAAACCTTAGCTACCTGAGCCGGGTGTTTTGAAGATGGAACGATCGCCACCGACGAGGTAATTACATAGGTCTTACTAGTAATGTTACTTTTGACAATATATAACGGTCATATTTAAATTATTCTTCATCTTGTCGGCGCCGTAGGATACTTCAGTAAATCTTTAAATCGTTTCGTCATTCCAAGGAAGTTCTGGACGACCCGACTACAAAATAATAATCGAAAAATAAACTACATACAAGAAACGACATTTGTCGAAAATGGACACATAAACAAGTGTGGGTAATGTAGATTCACCCACATTAAAATGAGACTGTTTCATAACCAAAAATAAACTCCTCGGGGTACCTTTAAAGTACGGTACATGCTTTTCATGTTTCACAAGCACATGCTCTTCATGACTTTTTCATTTTATTTCTTTCATGGAAATGCCCCCTGTATTCATGTGATCTTCCGTGGTACAGTGCTTAATGTGGAGGAGATGACTCATTGTCAGAATTGTACAGAATTGAAGCTTTAGGACCTCATGCCATCACATGGGCGTCTTGCGCCAAAAGCTTTCAAGCAATCAGCAGTGGTCTGCGTTTTTCTTTAGCCTTTTTTTATGAATGCATTTTTTGAAAGCTCTTCAACACACCTGTTCAGCAGGTTCCTTCTGGGTAAAAGGACGGAGATATGGTGCTTCTGTGGTTAATGTGACATTACAGTCCCGGTATGACAACTGGAATGAAGGCTTTGAACAAACATAACACGCGTATGAGACAGGAGAGGCACTGACAACAAGCTGACATTTTCTTGCAATTCTGTGTTGTTCCCCAACACTGATTGCTCCTCCATAAGATGGTATTTTCTCTAGTGTGAAAACATTTTCCCCAAAAATAAGGACGTTCCACTACCAAAGTGAAAAGCTTCACATTTTATTTCCAGATATACACTTCTGATGAAATTACATTTCATTTCATAGCAACATAGCATTTTCATTTTAGATGCTTCTCTTAGAGGTGTATTTTCATACATGTTTACATTATGTGCAGGTACATTGTTTCATTTTATATACCTATGAAGCATCTCCAAAATCTGACAGACTTGAAAACCAAGAGGAGCCTCATCCTTGCATGTACTGTAATGATAATAGTGTTGTAGGAAACACTGTTCCACAACACAAACAACACCCATACCAAGCCGTCAATAACCTGAGTGGGTTAGAATTGCCAGGCACCAGGTGCACTCTCCACTCCAACCCCTCAAAAAGAGCTAATAAATCCATTCAAACTGCAGGCCATCTTTTATGTTAAGGCTTTTGACGGTTTTCAAAAACATTTTAGAACTGGCCCATGTACATACATGTAGATTGTGATTGTGAAGTGAATATTGCAACTGTGTCTTTGAATGTGTTTATGAATGTACAGTATGTAAATTATGTGGACGTTTTCAGGTCAGTTAGATCAATCGTCCTACATCTTGCCTGTAATTGCTCCTCCTGGAAGGGTTAAGACGATCATACCGTAGCACTAGGGAGGTCGGGGGTAGTGAGTCATAGGTCTAGTGGGTGAGACCGCATGTCTTTCTTCAAGTTCCGCGAAACAATTAGCAGTACTTCTTTTGCAGGGGACCTTTTTTGCGTCCCACAACTGACCGGTTTCTCTGTGAATCCCTCGTCCAGGCCAGGGACAACATGAAATAAACGTAGCCACATAAGAGTGGTCAGCATGCAGGGGACAGCGAAATTAGTTCAACATCTGTGATCGTCCCGGTGGAATGACTGACCTAATAACAAGCAGAATGTAACAGATGCATTCGTACGGTTTTGCAAAAAAAATGCATTTTGTTCTCATTCAACCATCTCTCTCTACCTTTCTTTTCATGGGGGCGCGCACACACACACACGCACGCACGCACGCACTCACACACACACACACACACACACACACACACACACACACACACACACACACACACACACACACACACACACACACACACCCTTGTTTAATGGCTTCATGCCTTATGGTTAAAGGTCAGAAATAACCCTCCAGAACGAGGATGTGGATTTAGTACTTTTTTCCAGTTGAATTATCGTCAGTAGCTTTATGCTTCAATACCTCCTAATGACATTGAAGTGCTCCTGCAGCATCACCACCACCTGTGTTCAAGGTGCTAAATGTGGCAGATTTCCTTTCCAGATTTCCAAGTTTCTGTGTTTTCAGACGTCACCTCAGTACAATTGGATATCATCTCAAGACAATGATTTTGTTGCATTCTTTAAAAAATAAATTTGATCTGTCTGACTCTTTGGACATTAACTGTGAGTTTATGTATGACAGCAGTAGTCATCATCATTGTTGATGATAATTAGAAACTTACACTAACACACACACACACACACACAAACACATGCGTACACTGTCCTGCACAAAGACCTGAGATTATTCTATTTACTTTTAATTCTCTTCACATTGTCAGTTTGATTGACAGGTGGCAGAACATTTCAAGGTCTGTCTCCCCTGCTCCACGTGAAGCTGTCAGAGTTTGACTGGGATCCATTCAGGCTGCAGGAGCCGGCGCAGGCTCTCCTCCCCGGTGGTTTGAGAGCCTGTCTGCATGTCTTGAAAGTGCTCTGCGTCTGTCGGAGTCCTCCTGGACTTCTCCTGCCTGTCGTCTGAGGACTTTACACCATTTCATCTCAAAAATGGAAATGTCATGGCTCAATACGTTTCCCAACAATTGGAATCTGGGGCAAATGGCTTGTTCGTTTTATTTCATTTTATCTCATGCTTTGTTGTTGTGATTACAATTGAGGATTTTTTTTGGAGGGGATCTCTGACATTTTCAAATTATGGGCTCGTTACAAATTCAGACAAAAGTTTGTTGAAAAAGTGTTCGTCATTGTTGTGCCTGATTGTAAAAAAATTGTAAAATGTATTCCTTCCTGTTCTGTCCTTGGGTGCCTGCTAGTTGTGATCAGCTTCAAGCGCTCATCCTGTAGGAGGTCAAGTGAAAGACCTGATATAGAAAATACAAAGAAAGGAGGGATTGCGCTCTAAATGGATCATTGGACAGGATGATGCTATTGATTATGATGATGATGCAGGTCCCCAGAGACGTACATGTAGTAATACTAATAATAATAATAATAATAATAATAATAATAATAATAATAATGGACCTTGAAGGTTTTAATAGCCATGCAGATATTACGCACAACACATGCTAGTGAGAGGCTAGTGAGATGGGACACAACACACAAACACATGCATTTTACAGTGGTCGCCAGTGGAATTTATCTGCATTTTCCCCATCTAAGCTGTCCTCCTCCAGGGGCAGCCTCGTCAGTGGCGCCCGGGGACCAAGTCCAAGTGCTCAGTCAGATCTTGGTCAGGAATTGTACTTCTGCATCTGCATGTTTTTCATATTGGGTTCATATTGGGTTCTTCTTGTGAACAAGTGGAGAACATTCAAAGTCTGCACAGAAAGGCCTGGAGACCTTCTTGCTGTGAGGCAACAGTGCCAAGTACTGCCCCACTTTGCCGCATGTGAGCGACTTTGGGGTTCAGCGTCTTGCTTAGGATCGAACCCGGGACCTTCCGATCCCCAGCCGGCCGCTCTACTGTACCTTCTGAGTTATGTGGCTCCCTTGCACTCTTCATTCTAATGACCTGAACACCAGAGACAGACTGTCTAACCTCTTACCTGATGTGCTTTCATGTCCTCATCTGAAGGCCTTAATTCATCCTTAGATGATAACTATTGACTTCCTACTGCTTTTCACTACATTTATCCACAGGAAACTTTTGATAGATCATCTTAAAACCATTAGCTGTAGCACCGTCGGGATTAGCAATGTGCTGCATATACAATAACTGTGTGTATGTGTGTGTGTGTGTGCGTGCATGTGCGCACTTGATATACCTGATGATATTCCCTCCGTTCACAGGTACGTCATCGATCGTCACACAGATCTGGAGAGGCAGTTCAATATCAATGTGGATGATGGAAGGATAACCCTGGCTAAGCCTCTGGACCGAGAGACAGATATGTGGCACAACATCACAGTAACTGCCACCGAAGTCCGTAAGTAATGCGTCAAGTCGAAATCATTTCTCTGTTGCATCATTTAAAAAAGAAAAATCTACTGAAATCAATCAGCTGATGAAGAACTTTGATTGGCTCAGGGGATAAAAGTGTATATGAATACCTCAGCTCATTCTTCTGTACAGGCAGCGTGGGTAGGGCCCACTGCACACACAGGCAGGCAAAGAAGGTTCAGTGAGGTTTCTGTAATCCCAGTGAGAGTAATACAAAACAGAGAGTGAAACAGGAACTGACAATACCCATGACAAAACAATGACCGGGCCAGGAACAAAGGATCAAAGGACCGTGGGCGGAATATAAAGGAACTCTAACGATAAAAACGGGACGCAGGTGGGGCTCGACATAACGAGGCACAGGTGCAGACAATCACACAGGAGGCCAGACAGAGAAGGGTTAACAGGACGACAGCAGCACAAACACAGAGACACCAGGGCAGGGAGTACAGGGCAGCTAGATATGGACTAGGGTGCAGGGATGATGGGGACTAGAGGGGGATTAGGACTAGGGGCCCGGGTCTGGAGATGGGGGATCTGAGGCCGTGCCGGGGTGATGAGACAGGATCAAAGGTCATAGAGACCAGGGTAGGACCCAACATGTCCTCTTTGAACCGTACCTAAGAAATGCAAAAGATAAAAACATACAATGCATTTATCAGCATTAGGTATGTAATGTGTTCCGGAGATGCTTGGTAAATAAAAAGAACAACAACAACAACAAAAATTAACATATTGCAGAAGGTGTCAGGATGGGGGTTGTTGGATGGTGTATATGTGCTAAACACAGTTGAAATTCTAACCTTGAACTCATCTGAATGACAGATGAGGAATTGCATTAGTTAAATGCAGTGATATTTGTCTGGTAGTTATCACATTGCTTTAGTATAGGAGAAAAACCTATTGACAAATGCATTAACATGGGAAATACATTTCAAGGAGCGGCAATTCATGCAGCCTTTACGCACTGGAGAGGAAACATGCTCCAGGTGTTTCTACTAACATTGTCAGAGCAGTTTCATCACTTTCTTTAACTTGCCATTATACATGCCGAGGAAGACCACTGGCTGAAACGAACGTAAACACAGTGAATGAATGGACTTGGGGTGCTGCCTATTTCTACTACACTGATTAGGATTGGGCAGCCGGTCGGGTAAAGACTGTTAAAGACTTTGGGAGTTGAATACTTTAGAGCTTAAGAGCTTAGACTTTTTTTCATCACTTCCCTCAACAAAAGGGAAAAATGGCTTTTTTGCATAATTCTTTAATAATAGTTACATACTGGTGAACCGTGTGTTTTAACGGCTGCAGAGTAATGTGCAAACAATTAACGTTTGAATTTACAAGGGCGGAAAGTCTGCTGGATTTTAATTGAATTAAACAGCTCAGCAGTCGATTTGTGGAAGTGCAAGTAGATTAACACGTATCAAATAAACATTTTTAAAGCATAGCACCAGAGTGGTTTACTCCCATTCCAGCATCCATTACAGATAAAAGAGCATCTGTGATCCAGGAACCTGACTACACATAATCTCCCAGGCAGAACTACAAAAAGCTCAAACCATATGCAATCTATTTGCATAAACATTGTTTCAGGGAACTGTATGTAAGGATGATACTTAATTGTACCCTTTGAGCTGTGTCGCAGCGCTCACACCCACCTCATCGATCCGCCTATCAACAAAGCCTTGCGCATCGTGACAGGATGCCTGCGTCCCACTCCTGTGGACAACCTTCCCATCCTCGCAGGCATCCAGCCCGCTGGCCTCCGCCGCAAAGGAATCACAGCACGTCTCGCCTGCCGGGCCGTGGAGGCTAACCACCTGCTGCAAGACAGACTCACTGCAACAGCGGAGCCTCCCCGGCGTCTCAAGTCGAGACTCCCTTTTGTGCCTGCTGCACGAGATCTCCTGCAGCAATGCAGAGATCTTAACATCAGCAAGGCAGGATGGGCGGACTACATCTGGCGTGCGGAGTGGGAGGCAAACACCTCCAGACTCCTTGATTTCATCCCGGCCGCCGGTCCTTCCCCTAAAGGGATGGACTAAGACTGGGGGTGAGGCTTAATTGTTTTTCCCGGACAGGCGTCGGACACTTCCGCTTATCGATGCACAGATGGGGCCTGGCATCTTGTGTGGCGTGCGAGTGTGGCGCCGAGGAACAAACCGCAGACCACGTCATGGACTGTCCGATATATCTGACACCCAACGGAATGCATGTGTGTGGACAGTTGTGGATGACGAAACGGTGACTTGGCTCCTGGAGGTGTGCCTGGATATATAGACCGGGTGACCCCTGACCCAGGCTCGGGGTGGTAAAAGGATAGCCCCTCGGCCCCGAACCTAGGGGGAGAGGAAGCAACAACAAGCCGATACGAAGAAGAATAGCAGACAGTTAGAGAAGTGATTTTTTTCTTCAAAGGTAACATGTTTGTCTTGTCACATCTGGCACCTGTATATTTAACTGTCATCCATGCCTCTTGGTAAAGTGACCGTGACTCGAGATAGCGGCATCGCTGCGCACTCCTGATAGGAATTTGCCAAAATAAATATGGCTGTTTGCTTTTCTTCACGGCGGTGCCATTCTCCTCCCTGGCGTGAAGAGGAAGAAATGTATTCCCAGTCCTATTCCACCGCCATTTGCCACCCAAACTCCGGTGCGTTCCGCTGCTTGCACCAGTTGACATCTGACTAATCAGATTTTGCCTCTGCCGCCAACCGAAAGTCACTTAAACAGAGCATACAGACAAGGTTCTTCCCTTCTCTCTCTTCCCTACTTCCCTACTCTCTCTTCCCTACTCTTATCCATCTAACCATCTTTATTTATCTTTATTCATCACATGGTGAAAGGCGGCACATCACACGGTGTAGATGGTGAAACACACACACACACACACACACACACACACACACACGGATAGAGCATCCACAGATGAAACCTTCTCTCTGCTCTTAACCCATGCCAACATCCTTTCCCCAAGGGCAGTCATGGAGCAGATAGTAGCCAGCATGCTGGGGACGCGCCCGGGGGCCAACCAAGTCCTCCTGCCCATCTTTGCCAGGGACAGACAGTGTTAACAATCTGTTCTCCTGCATATCTTTTTGTATTGGTTTCTTTTTATGGGGGAAACCCTTGCGAACACGGGGAGAAAATGCTAACTAAGACCTTCTTGCTGTGAGGTAACAGTACTAGGTACCGCCCCACTGTGCTGAACATGAACAATTTTCAGGTTCAGTGTCTTGCTCAAGGACACTTCGGAAGATGGAATTGAACCGGGGACCTTGCAATCCCCAGCCGGCCGCTCTACCTCCTGAGCTACGCGCTGCCCCATCTGTCACTGTCCATCAAACAGTCTAGGACTGTTTTCATCTCCTATGAGCACCTTTAGACATTGGATCATTCAGGGTCTCCAGCCTTTTTTCGTCTGAGAGCTACATTGAAAAAATTAAAGTGGCCGAGAGCTACTCATGTCTCATATATAATAACATCTTATAACATTTATTCACATATCCACATTTCAAGTTTCAATGTGTCACGCTCACACAATATATCAAATCAAAAATTGTTTTTGCATATTAATTTTTTCTTCTCCTAAGTATAAGTACTTCTTCTCTTAAAGGTATAATTAGTAGGATTTGTCAGTTGAGTTTTCGAAACAACATTCAAACGTCTCCCCTCCTCCCTGCTCCTTCCATGCTCCTCCCCCTGACCGCGGTTGCCAGGTCAGACAGTGTAACATCTGCAAGTTACCAAATAAGAACCACATCCCACACACTAATAACACCAAAGACCTCAAGTGATTCAATATGACGGTGCAACATTTCAGGATCCGGTACAAGATCCTGGTGACCACTGTCAAAGCTCTCAAAGGCATAGCCCCTAGCTTACATCTGTGACCTTATTCCTCCATATACAACCACCCGATCTCTGAGGTCCTCTGACCATAGTATTTTGGCAGTGCCCCGGACCTGTTTAAAAACCAAAGGTGACCGGGCCTTTGGGGCGGTTGCCCCAAGGCTCTGGAACTCGCTCCCCCTGGATTTGAGATCCGCTGCTTCTGTGAACATGTTCAAGGGGCACCTGAAAACACATCTGCTCAGGCAAGCGTTTGATCAGTACTTAGCTGGTCTGTTACGTTTGTTGTGTCTGCTTCTTTTTTTTTTGTATTATTGTACTGCTGTGCAGTTCTTGTATAGGGGTTGTTGTGATAGGGTATTTATTTTATACGTGCACTTTTATTGTTTTGTGACTTTGTGATACTTTTACTGGACTTTGTTCTTATGTGAAGCACTCATGCTGGGAGGGGTGCTATACAAATAAGTTTAACTTACTTACTTACTTACTTACTTACTTATATAGTTAAGTTTGCAGGCCTTATTCATAATTGGCAACCGCACTGATGATGACATTGTAGATTTCTTAAATAGGATGTTGCGCTGCGTTGAAGGCCTACAGCAAAACCCAGGAGAAGAGAGATGTTTAGTCCAGTTAATCAGCGTAGATGATAAGGCTGTATACGAGTCTGAATTTTCGAAACAGGTCGAAACAGTTAAAACCAGAGATTGTACGATTCGTTCATTCATTTGTTACTCCTTTTTTCCCCCCATAGGCCTAGGCTGAGGGGAGACCGCGGGAGTCGGGATAGCTGTCAAACCTTAAACTCAAACTCAGAGGCAGCACAATAAAGGCATCTATTTTTCTTGCACAACATGAATCATCTATCCCACATTGTCCATCTACTTCAGATGCCCCCATATTTGTATGCAGTGTTTCCCATAGCCTACATTAGGGTTGGGCGATTTGAGGATATTCTCCTCACATGCACATTTCAAAGCGTGCACAAATAGGCTCATGCGTTGGGCAGCAGTCAACAAGGAAATGTTTTGACTGTCACTTGCATTTTTGCGGACGTTAGTGCTCAATCTGTCTATTGTAAAAAATATATTTTCCAGCTGATATCTTAGTTAATATAAGAAGATTACGGAAGAGCATTAGGGCTAACAGCTGAGTTTTTTTTTTTTTTTTAAAGTAAGAAATTCTGACTTTTTTTCTTAGAAGTGATTTCTGACTTTTTTCTCAGAAATTCTGACTTTTTTCTCAGAAGTTCTGACTTTAATCTCAGAAATTCTGACTTTAATCTCAGAAGTTATTTCTGACTTTTTTCGCAGAAATTCTGACTAAACTCAGAAGCTTAAAAAAATAATAAACTCAGTTGTTGGCCCTAATGCTCTTCCGTAGAAGATTGATCTAGGAAAGCAGTTTTGTGATATTCCGTTTGGGAAATGCACGTGACTGCTGGTGCATAGTAGGCTAGACTAGATGCATAGCGGAGAGGAGAGGGGTTCTCTGCCTTCATCCCTCCACTATATCATGCAAGTGAAATTACTGTACTTACACACACTACTGAGATTTCTTGTAAGAACGCATGTGAAACACTTCCACATCTACATTTAAGAGCACACATACGCATAACTGAAAAAATTGTTGGCTACTGTACGTTTGATTGTTTCAGTGGTTTGTGTGAGAGTGTTTCAATGGTGTGTGTGAGAGTGTTGCAGTGGTGTGTGTGTGAGAGTGTTTCAGTGGTGTGTGAGAGTGTTTCAGTGGTGTGTGTGAGAGTGTTGCAGTGGTGTGTGTGAGAGTGTTTCAGTGGTGTGTGTGAGTGTTTCAGTTGTGTGTGAGAGTGTTTCAGTGGTGTGTGAGTGTTTCAGAGGTGTGTGTGAGAGTGTTTCAGTGAAGAGTTTAACAGTGTTTCAATAGTGAATGTACTAGTGTTTCAGTATGAGAGTGTTTCAGTAGTGAGTGTGAGAGCATTCCAATAGTGAATGTAAGAATGTCTCAGTTGTGAGTGTCTTAGTATTGTATGTGACTGTTTGAATAGTGAAAGTAAGAGTGTTTCAATAGTGAATGTAAGAGTGTTTCAGTAGTGAGTGTTAGGGTGTCTCAATATTTAAGTCCTACACAGCCCCTCATATGTCATGGTCCGTGTGTAATAAGTGCTTTCTCTTTCCTATTGTACAGTTAGTTAATGACTGACATTGCATGGAGTCGACTGGAGAGGTGTATGCTGGAGTGTATCCACTTAGGATCACCCTTATAATCATTTAAACGTTCATCTGAGAGTCTTGTTCTAAATTAAAATTTCATTACATTCCTATCAGAAAAGGCTGCTTACAAAGGTATGTAGTGCCAAATAAAGTAAGAACAAGGTGTCCTCTCACTGTTCAGTAGTGATGAGACACGTTTCTGGCATCACGTCAAATGTGAGAACTCTTTTGAAATGGCGCCAAATGCGAATAATACTGCCGCAAGGAAAACAAAAAATAGCTGGAACCATTTGGGTGCTGGCGAGCTATCTGTTGGAGACCCATGCTGTAGACCATTGTATCTGTTGCTTCATCTTGGACACATTAGACAGCCATCGTAATGCTGTGTTCACACCGGGCGCAAATTTTTCAGGCGGCACGGCGAGTTTACATAGAAAGTCAATACAATTCGCGTGAACTGGGCGGCGGGCGGCGAGGGCGGCGCAAATGGCAGAACTCAGCGACGCGGCGGCAAGGATTCGCCACATGGAAACATTTGCAAAAGTTCAAATTTTTGTACTTTCTGCGGCGGATCCCGCGGCGAGATTGGGGCGAACTGGGCGGCGCAAATTTTCTCGCCGCGCCCAGTGTGAACACAGCATAAAGTGACAAAATAAAGTATATTTAAATACCTGCCTTGTTTTTCTAAATAATGAAGTTGGTTGCTTATGACAAAGCTACAGGCTATGCTTTTAATTTCTTACTAAAACCGCAATGCAATCAGCAGGGGTGAAACGTATCACTCTGTGGGCCAAATTAATAGATAATTGATTTCAAAGTTAGTGGTTGCAGCACTGATTAAATACAATCATTTACAGAGGCTCTCAAAAGGGACTGTCAATTACCAGTGATGAATAATTCCAATAAAATTCTAATCTAATTAAACTGCCCTTTATTGTCTTTTTAGACTTCAGCTGCCATCGAGTCATTAAAATGCATGTTTTAACCCTCATGTATAAAACATGAAAGCATACAAGGGATTTCAAAAGCACTTTGAATTTGATTTTTTTTCTACTACCCAGAATCCTGTTTTGCATTCTTGATACCAGTTGAAACTTAAGTTGACATGGTGTCTGATCAGAATCTCCATCACCTTTGGGATGGAAATGATGAAGAAGAAAAAGAACAAAACTGAATAAATCAATTCTAAAACCTAGGTCATGGAATTTACCTGGGATATAATTGTGCACTATGCAATTGTTCTCCACTCATTTTGTGTTTTATTTTGTATCTCTCTCTCTCTCTCTCTCTCTCTCTATCTCTCTCTCTCCTCTATCAGGAAACCACAGCCAGGTATCCAGGGCGGTCGTTGCCATCCGGGTACAGGACATCAATGACAACGCCCCAGAGTTTGCTGCAGAATATGAAGCCTTCGTGTGTGAAAACAACAAACCTGGCCAGGTAAGGAGCATTTATCAAGGCTGCCAGTGGTGTATCCCCCTGCATCCCCCAGTAATGATCAGCCACAGTGAATTATAGCCTATTTATTTCACTGGGAGGGAGCAGAGGCGGGAGCATGGCCTTCTTTTGAAGCAGTTCTCCCCAGACACAATGTGTGGGTACCGGGGGGATTGGAGCAGTCAGAAGTGATCAGGGTGGATCATAACTCAGGCCTGTCTTTCATGTCCTTCTCCAGATGGCACAATGCATCTCCAGCCAAAATTCCCGGACAAGTGCTTAGCAATCTCCTTCACATCAATCCTGTTTCATTCAGAGCATCCGCTAACTTACAATGGGAGCTTGAGGGAAAAAGAGAAGGCTGAATTCTAATTTCTAATCAATCACGAAGACATACGGCTTGATAAGACCTGTGATGACAGATAAATAGATAGGAAGGAAGGAGAAAGTGTGCCAGGTGAGACAGGGCCTCATTGATAATCATCTCAAAGTTCCGGAATGAATGGAGCGCATTTTTCATCTTTTGTGAGCCATGTTACAGTGAGACATGTTGTGAAGGCAAAAACAGAGTAATGGATGACTTGGCCTAATAATGGCTTCGGGCCTTTTTCTCTCCTTTGCCCATCTGTGTTTCCACAGGTGATCCAGGTTCTCACTGTCATTGACCGAGATGACCCAATACAGGGACACTACTTTGAATACCGTCTCATCCCAGAGATGCTGAACAACCCTAACTTCACCATCAAAAACAACGGAAGTAAGGATAGAACAACTGTGTGACATAATTTCTAGAGAATATCTTCAGTGAGAAGATTTAAGAATTGTCTTCCCGACGACTTTGCCAATTTCTGTATGTCCTGAGGCATGTTTAGTCCACACGAAGATTGAATCTGGTGGATCAACATTGCCCATAGTTAACAGATGCGCTCTTGTCTGGACACCAGATACTCTTTACTACCCAGTGCATTTTGAGAGAAAACAAATGAGAGGGTTCCAAATGGTTTTCTGGGTAGTATTGCAGCTCAATGTAGGGTGCCTTCTTGAGAGCTGTTGCAGTGTGGCAGATGGTGCTACATTTGTTTGCTAAATACTGTGATTGTTTTAGCAGCAGACTAGCTGGACTTTTTATTCCAGCCCTTCCTCCCTCCCTGCCTTCTCTCCATTACTGAGAAGAGCCTCGTCCTGATGTTGCATAATGTTTTAAAAGAGCTTGGGGCGAAGAATATTCATCTGGTACGGCCCGTCTGTTTTGATGTGGATGCTGTTAGCTGCAGGCATAGGAACTGCTATGTAAGGATGTTAGCAGAAGTGACATACACTATAAAATCTGGACATCAAACAGCCAAACCCTTTTATCTAAATAGAAACCTGGCACCATAGAAACAGGTGTATTAAAAAGCAAATAGGATAAGATGGATCCTGGGACAAGTTGTTAGAGGAGGAGAAAAAAAACCTGCTTGTTTGTGATATTTCCACATTATTAAGGATGCACCGATACATTATTATCTGTATCTGTATCCGTTCAACCAACACAATTATCTCTATCTGTATTCGGATAGAACCCAGAAGTGGGCGAGGTTTATACCGTAAGTTGTGTTAAATTGTATTTTCTAACCAAATATTAATTGACAATACAATTGGTGAGCCCTCAAAGCATCAAATTGATATAACATTGGCAAATATAATTAGTCATAAAATATATTTCCACATTCTCATACTTTACTTTTCATCTCTCCCTCTTGCTCTCTTATATTTCATATTTAACTCAACTTAAGTTCTATTTCTTGGAGCTCCGCCCCACAAGGCTAGCACCTATTGGCTACAGTTGACTGCAGAGAAAACCCCATACAGGCACCTGTGTCCAACCAGGTCCGGTGCACCACTGTATGAGTGGGCTTCACCTGCCTGCTGCTCCTTGAAACTTTCAGCTCACAAGACAACTGCAAGTGATAAGAAAGAAGAAGATGACTTCGCAGCAACTCACCGTGGAGCCGGTTACGTCATTCGGGGATCCCCAGTCAGCACTGCCCAGTCTACCTGAGAGATTCTGTGGTTGCGGCGCTCCCAAAAACAACGTGGGTCATCTGCTGCATGGGGCCGCAGCACACCAAGGCGGCCATCTCCTGACTGCCAGGCCTGCGCTCTCCTCGACACTATGGAGAGGCTCCTTTGAGTACATTTCGTCGATTTTCCGCCACTGCCACCGCTGGGTGACAAAGATCCCGCTCCCGCGGAGGGTTGGCTTGGACAGGAATGATGACATTGGCGTGCCCCTTCAACAGCTGGTGCCAATGTTGTCCCTCCCGCCGTCCGACGAAGAAGACGATGGCAGATGAAGATTCAGCCTCAGAAGAACCAGATTCAAGTGGTTCTTCATGCAGTGGACTCGGGCACAGAGCCATCTACATTCGCCAGCTGGCTAAGGACCAAACCCCTTCTTCATCGGAAGCGGAGCGGAGAGCGGAGATGGTCGAAGCTGCAGGGGCCGTCGCCCGGCATGTGAGAATCTACGCCTCCTGCCTGGGTGATGTGATGGCCACATCTGTCGTCCAGCAATGTCATCGGTGGCTGTCTCTGATCGGTCTGTGAGAAGAGAACAAGAGTGTTCTCCTCAATTCACCGGTGAGTAAAGAGGGGTTGTTTGGTTCGACCGTGTCTAATATCCTGGAGCAATGTCACAACCAGGAACAAGACCGGCTCCTCCTCACTCGTCACCCCGCCGCTCCAGGGAGACAGTGTGCTGGCGCGTCCTCGTGCCCCGGCCACTGCTGTCACGACCATGGACCACCGCTTTTTCAACAAGGTCGTGGAAAAATGTACGTTTCACATGTTTACGGTGCAGCAGATGCTAGAAGCGTTCCTTCCCGGTGATTTTTGCACCAGCATAGACCTGAATGACGCTTACTTCCACGTGCAGATAACTCCTCGGCATCGGATGTATTTGCGTTTTCCCTGCCAGGGAGTGACAGAAAAAACACAAAGTGGCAGTGATGGAGGTGATGGCCATGACATCTGTGGACCCGTGGTTCATCTCTCAGTGGCCGAACGCGCTGTCCCATGCCGAGGGCTGAATTTGCATGCCTCCGCTTCTGGGGCGGCCGTTGGTGGCCTGGCTTTTGTACGGTGGAGATTGTCTGGTAGAGGACTTTCTCCAGCAGTGATCAGCACTATTCAGAGTGTGCGCGCGGCGTCCATTGCTACAGTTTACTCTGGCAAGTGGGCCCCTTTTGCGTGCTAGTGTGGAGAAAAGGACATCACTCCCGAGTCCTGCTCGGTGGAGATGAATCTGGAATTTCTCCAACACTTGGTTGATCATAAAGGACGGTCTAGCGGCATCCACTATCAAAGTGTATGTATGCGCTATTTCCATGTGTCAAGAGGGGTTTGCCAAAACCACGGTTTATGGACATCCCCTGGTTAAGTGTTTTGTGACCAGTGTGCGACGTCTTCGCCCCATGCGCAAGGATATGGCGCCGCCTTGGGACTTGCTTTTGGTTCTGAATGCGCTACGTAGAGTGCCTTTCGAACCAATGGAGCAGGTTTCTCTCAAGTGGCTCTCTATCAAGACCGCGTTCCTCCTTGCTTGGTCAAGTCAGTGATCTGAGAGCGCTGACAGTTTTTCTCATCACGGGTGATGGGGGCAAAGCTGTTTTGTGCACTGATCCATCTTTCGTTCTGAAAGTGGTCCAGGGTGCATTCAACGCACATGATTTGGAACTGAGAGTCTTCTATCCTCCACCTCATGCGAGCGAGGAAGAGGCACGCTTACATTTATTGTGTCATGGGCATGCGCTGACGTGTTATGTTCAGCACATGGCTGCGGTCCGAACTACCCCCCAGTTGTTCTTCCAAACTGTCTCTCCCAGTGGATTTGTGAGGGCATCTCTAAATCCTATGAGACTGCAAGTTGCCCTCTGCCTGGGGCTGTTCCGGCACACTCTACGAGGGGCGTGGCCATGTCAGTTGCCCTGTTCAATGGTGTGTCTGTGGAGGACATTTGTCTGGCGGCGACTTGGTCGTCACCATCTCCTTTTGTCCATTATTACCTTTTATCCATGTCGTCTGTCTCTGTGGCATGCTGGGCACAGCCGCCAGCGGGAGTCAGCGTTAGGCATGTTGTTCCAGGGCGGGACCGTCTGGTGAGTGGCGGTTCGCTCCTGTCCCTTTGGAGCTGGGAGGGGCTCGGACGGGCTATGTTACGGTGTAACGGCTTCCATTCCGGCTCTCCCTCCATGTCCCTCTCCTTGCCCTCAGCTGTGATGAACCAAGTGTGGTGGGGTAAGGGCAAATGCTTGGGTTGGGCTTACTTTTGGTATGGTCTCACCTTCGAACAATGTGAAAACTTGTGTCCTGGCTGACCGTTTTGATATGAGTCCAGCAAGAGTGTCTGGTGCGGTCGTGTAGCTCTGCTTATGCCAATAGGAGCTAGCCCTGTGTGGCGGAGCTCCACAAAATAGAATGATGGTTACGTATTGTAACCCTAGCTCTATGAGTGGAGTGGAGCCCCACAGGGTGCAGACTTTGCTGAACTCGCAGTCTGCTCGCTGAAAGTTTTGGTTGGAGCAGATGTGCAGGTTAGGCTCGCTTATACAATGGTGCACCAAACCTGGTTGGAGACAGGTGTGTGTATGTTTTTTTCTTTTTCTTCAGTCAATTGTAGCTGGCTCGGTTTTACAAGCCACTAGGAGCTAGCCAATAGGAGCTAGCCCTGTGGGGCTCCGCTCCATTCATAGAACTAGGGTTACAATACGTAACCATTGTTTTATGAACTGTTTGAACCCTATAAATGAACCTAGGAAAGAAAACATTCTGTTTTACATTGGATGTAAATCTAAGACTCAGATTCTAAGATTCTGACTCCAGGGACAAGGGAGATGATGCATTTTCACCTGTCTTTTGTTGTCTCTTTCCCTCTTGTCTCTCGTTATATTATAATATAATATTGATCCTGCAGTTCTGTAGGGATGTTAACATTTAGCCGTTTAACGAATAACCAGATAATAATTTTAACCCATTAAATTTATTAAACAGTAAATTTTTGAATTTATGTGCATAGCCCACAACTGTAGCCTGCTACCATTTCAGATGGCAACTATCACATGACTAGCGATGTTCGCTCTCAGAGTCAGATGACAACATGAAGCAAGCAAAACATAGTTTGGACATGAATAAAGTGCGCTGCAAAATGTGCAATGCTGTCTAAAAAGCAGCTGTACTATGACAATGCAGGCAGCAGTATGATATACGTAATAAACATCCACAGTAGAAAAAATATGTTTCCAAATGTTTTCATCACATTATCTGTGCCTTTCCAAAAAATGTGTCTTTGTCCCTACCACATATTATGTTTATATGTATTAACTTGCCCACAGGGCAAATGTTATCTGGACATTTGCAATTAGGTTTTTTATGGAAGACTGTCAAATTTGATTTATATAATTTAATTCAATCTTGAAGTAAACTGTAGAAAAATGTCATCATTTTCAAAATCAAATAATGTGAACCTGTTGTTTAGATAAAGAAAACTCTCTCATGGTGAAAATCCAGTACATGATAGATGGTTAGGGATTATAGGTTAGAGATTAGGATGAAGACTAATACTGCAAATAACACTACAGTAAATAATACTGGACACTGATACAATTAATGTTGTTGTGTTGAGCCAATGCTGGCGCTTATACTGTAGATAAAACTATGACCAGAATCCACACAGCTGTATGGTAAAAGAGGTAACCTCTCTCAGCAGAATAGTGAAGCAGTCAATGCAACCAAGAACACTAGACTCAAGCCTCATTATTATATTCAGAACACTTACCTTTAAATTTCTAATTACTAACTATGCCTAGTTTTTGTGTAGTCTCAACCCCTCATAAGAGCAGAGTGAATTGCTCATCTGTATGGCTACTGTGTATTGTTCTATCTTTGCACAGCAGGTATAAACACTCCAATGAAGAGTCACAACCTCTTTGTGTGTGTAGGTTTGTTTTGTGATGATGAGTCCAATTGCGGTGACTGCACTCTGTAGGGAATGTAGTTCAATGGCACTAGAGAGCAGGGTTCAGGCAGCTGCCACAGAATAGCCTAAATAGCAACGCACTAGATGTTAGAGACCTAACATCTCTATTTCTGTGTTCAAAGTACCTCTCAAAGGTGTGATGGCTCTTTGTTATCATGGCAAACCATGGATTTAGCACCTGCTCTGCTAAGTTCTTACTGTGCTTTGTTATATGATGCACACAAATATAATATTAGAGACTACAGTGATACTGTAGCAGACACATAATGTCCTACCATGTAGACAACTTCTCTGTAACTATTTGTGCACTCTCCTGTTAGTCATGTCTCTCTTATTAATCTGTCCCATGTTAACTGCTCTGTATAAGTTCTTAGCCAATAGACAAACATTTTCCAGGAGCTTGCTCAATCGTCTCTTTGAGAGAGGTCAAGGAATAATTTTTACAGCTCACTTTTCTGGCCCCCGGGTGAAACTGTTTTTTTGCTTCCCTCTGGAATATGTAGGGGTGGGACCTATGCCCACCCTCCCATTGCTCTCTGTAAAGCGCATTGTGTTGCCTCTGTGTATGAAATGTGCTATATAAATAAAGTTTGATTTGATTTGATGTTAGATCCTGAAGCTGAAGATGATTACTATTATTACAACATTTGAGAAAGATTGAAATTGACTTCTCCGTTAACTTCCTCTCTTACTGCTTACTGCTTACTGCTTACTACTGAATTTTATGAACAACTTAAGCTAGTGATTTTTAAGAATTGTGGACACCTAAGTGGAAAAGCTAAATTATTCAACTAAATGCTTAGATGCATAAGCATCAGAATGGTATGTTTGCCTACTGATAATGATTTGAAACAAATTTTGCCAAATTTGTTTTTCAGTTGAAATATCAATTTAAGAAACAAAAAAGAAAATAGTTAAGTATTGTGTTTTCAGCATTTCCTCTCCTTCACAGACAATACTGTCAGCGTACTGGCCAAGCACGACAACTTTCGACGACAGAAACAGGAAATGTACTTTCTGCCCATCGTGGTGACAGACAATGGGAGCCCACCAATGAGCAGCACCAACACTCTGATCATCCGCGTCTGTGGATGCAGCAAGGAGGGAATTGTCCAATCATGCAACGTCGAGGCTTATGTCCTACCCATCGGTCTCAGTATGGGGGCCCTGATTGCCATCTTGGCCTGTATTATTCTGCTTCTAGGTATGCCCCTTCACATCCTCTTTATCTGTCTATTTCATGTCAGATTTCATTTCTAAACGTTTGGGGTATATGCCTAATGCTGATCCATACCACACACTGTTTCCATTACTCACTGCTATGGTTAATCTGAAATTTACCAACATGTATCTTTTCTAAACTACAATAACGATACTGATTTCCCTATGAGCCTATAGAAACTGCCGTGACATACCTTATTTTTTGTATCATTGACAGTTATCGTGGTGCTGTTTTGGTGTCATTGACAGTTATTGTGGTGCTGTTTTGGTGTTATTGACAGTTATCGTGGTGCTGTTCGTGACACTGAGGAGACATAAGAACGAGCCTCTGATCATCAAAGATGACGAGGACGTGAGGGAGAACATCATACGCTACGACGACGAGGGCGGCGGCGAGGAGGACACCGAGGCCTTCGACATCGCCACGCTGCAGAACCCCGACGGCATCAACGGCTTCCTGCCGCGCAAGGACATCAAGCCGGACCTGCAGTTCATGCCCCGGCAGGGCCAGCACTCCGGACCCAACGGCGTGGACGTGGACGAATTCATCAACGTCCGACTCCACGAGGCCGACAATGACCCGACGGCGCCGCCCTACGACTCCATCCAGATCTACGGCTACGAGGGGCGGGGCTCCATCGCCGGGTCGCTCAGCTCCCTGGAGACGGCGTCGTCTGACTCGGACCAGAACTATGATTACCTCAGAGAGTGGGGTCCGCGTTTCAGAAGACTTGGGGAGCTGTATTCTGTGGGAGAGAGCGACAGAGAGACTTGACCTTGGGATCTGAAGAGACCCCTTTGAATTTTTTGTCCACATACTTGTGTATTAATGCTAGGGGGTTCGCCGGCTTTTAGAAACAGCTGTTTAAAAAAAGGGGGCCACCTTTTTGTATTCTTCTCAGAGTGAAGTACTAGCAGTTATCAAACACATCAAACGCATTGTAATTGTTGAGCCGATCTTAACAATGTTTATATTAAGAGGTCTACAATTCTTGTGGAGTGTACCTTAGATTCCGTCGTGGAGTGTTTCACAGTGTTTTGGGTGTTTTGTCATTTGCTGTGATCACTAGAGGCATAAAAATCCTGGATTTCTGGTTCGCTTGATGAAACGAGAGAGAGAGAGAGAGAGAGAGAGAGAGAGAGCGAGCATATTTATGTATGTTTGGCCGCCTGCTTGGACACCATGGAGAATGGACTGGTGAGGCTACACTAGTCCTTATGGGTCTCTTATCTCTACACACCACCCAGCCAAACGAAGAGTAAATATTAAGAGACTAAAACAAAAAAAAAGCAATATACAAACTATGTTATAATGTTGAATGTATGTTTGGTTTTAGAAAGCAAAAAGAGAACCACTAAAATATTGGCTTTGAATTAATTTGTATAGATATCATTTGATAAGGTAGCTGGTGGCTGCATTTATAAACTCTCTGGGCCAGACGGCTTGCTTTCTACAACTATTTGTATTTACACGCTCCAAGTGTTATTAGCCTATTAAAGACTGAAGTGAAGACAAAATAGAGAGACATGTAGAAACTCTGAGGCCTTCTTTTTACAGAAGCAAGCATTATATACAGTTGTACTCTGTTTTTTGACAATGAACGTGTTGATTCCTCATTACTGACCTATGATTTCTCTTTGTATATCTGTTCCATTTATTTCCTGTGCTAGCGCTATTAAGTGAGTGTGAGTTCAGATAGTATCCATTCTCATGCAGCTATACTTTCCACCGTGAATACTGTTTAATCACAGCCAAAACAGATCTTCAGATATTACAATTAATAGTTTAAGCAGAGAAAAGTAACTACTGTACATTTATAACCGAGTTAGACAATAATGAGTTTTGGATGAGGGAACTTACACATACTT
This sequence comes from Borostomias antarcticus, assembly GCF_949987555.1. Classification (NCBI taxonomy): domain Eukaryota; kingdom Metazoa; phylum Chordata; class Actinopteri; order Stomiiformes; family Stomiidae; genus Borostomias; species Borostomias antarcticus. The sequence goes on from NC_140237.1 coordinate 25,388,998, forward strand.
AGTGCGTGTGAACTGTATACAGTACTTCCACGCTGCAGTTACCAGTGGCCATTTAAGCACAATAGTTGGGATGATTCATTATGGGTATTTGGCCCTCCTAAATGTTGAATTTCATTTCACAAAACCCTGATTTCATTAGCCCATTAATGATGATACAAAATACAGACTTGCGTACTTGTGCTTACACTGTATGATACTAGACAAAAGAAGACTTGTAGTGTACATAGAGTTACTGCTAACGTCCTTAGCTTTCATTCGGGTGGTAGGTTTTGTCTATGCACGTTAGCTCTTGCACATGTTGAGAATCAAAAATGGCACTACAGCTGCGTGCATACTCAATTTATACTGATCCAGTATTATGGCAGTTCTTGGTAGACTTACAATATACTGTATATGAAATAGTCTTACATGCAGATCATATTTTCTACTGTGCTTTAATGCTTATAAACGTGTATGTTTAATTATTTACTTCCTGTACTGTAATCTAAGATACCCTGTATTGTTTCCTACTTTGTGAAATATATTTTTATAAATATTTCTGAATGGATGTGTTTTCTTACGCATGTACAGATGTTCTGTGTACATGTTTGACTAAAACCGGTTAGATCTGTCTTCTACATGAGACACACATGCAGAGCAACCAGGCGCCAGCCTGATAAGCCAGTGAATGTTCTCAGGTCTGTAGGCAGGGTTATTAATCACACTAACGCGTGTGCCAAAACACTTCTATTACACTTGACCACCCCCTACTTTCAGATTAATCTGGTGTCGTTATTTCAGCGTAACATTTTATTCCTGAGATGTTCCTACTTCACTGAATATTGAATATTTTCGAGAAAAAAAACAAAACAGATTTTAGCCCATTTTCACCCAATTTGGTAGCCAATCACATCCAACCTATTATATAATTGTCCCTTATTACTGCAGAGGGTTCGTCGCACGTTACTGCAGAAGGTTCGTAAACCCGCGGTTAACAATCTGGGAAGAGCGAGCCAGCTACCCAACTCTGAAATTGAAATTTATTTCAGTGTTCATAAATAACAGAAATGTCTTTCAAACTTGTCTATCTCGCGAGTGTCAGTTCTCTTCTTTATTTACTGTATCACCCTACCGGGCACCCATGACTGTTCATTGAAACTACGAGTTGTGTGCACTGTCACGCTTCACTGTTTTGTAAATTAGCCAGTTCCACGGGCCTTGCCATTGTATTCAGCTGATGTAGGAGTGAATTAACCACTTCCAATGTACAGTATGTTGTGTAATACATGCTGCTCATCAATGTTCTGCCCAAAAATCTGTAGGCTACGTCATCATCAATCACTTGGTGCCAGGGTTGGGGAGTAACATGTAATGCTGTTACGTAATTTGATTACAAAAAAAAACAGTAGCTGTTATCCGTTACAGTACAATTTAAAATATGTAAATTAGATTACAGTTAGATTCAGTTAGTAACAGGGATTTCAGTTGTCAATTAAAAAAATAACTATATAGTATATAGTAGTAATGCACATGCAGCAAGCGAACAACTCTCCCCCAAGTAACCCACTAACGTGCCCGGTGCACCACTGCTGCGAGACAGCGAGAGTGAGCAGCATGGCAGCAGCATCAACAAAGTTTGCCCTCAAAGGCTGGAAATTCCAAAAATGTTTTATTTTTCAATCTGAGAAGGTCAACAACATCATGGTGCAGTACATACTATGCCTGCCAGCAGCCAAAACCATCTCAACAGCCAAGGACTTTGTGTCAAACTTGAAAAAGCATTTGCAGGTAATGTCAAACTTTTTTGCTAGCTACTTCCATTGTAGCTGACAGTTAGCAGTAGTACTATAGCATAGCACTAATGAAGATGAAATCGAAAATGACCGGGTGAAGAAGTTAGACATGGGGCGCAATGCCTTTGACTTTGCCCAGCGAAAGGCTTGCAGAGCGCCCTTCCAATAGTGGTGAGTAGGTCTGCTTGATGAACTGGCCATCGTGCCATACCTACTGTATTAGCGATAGTTGCATTTTTCGAAACATCGCTATTGATACATGAGTGGTGATCTTTTTGATTCCCTTAACCGTTTAACCAATCAAAGAACAAGACTGATTAGATAAATGAAAATTGTGTAAATAGCGCTTAGTTAACTTATTCTACATTCTATATAACTTGTGACAAAAAGGTAGCAATTAAGGCTTGTAAGCCCTGCAGTTGCACAGGTACACTGCACAATAATGTGTGCAATGTAACAAAGTAGGTATAATGGGCTAACTTGTTCCGCCACAGTGTTTAGGCTACTATTTGCTCATGGAAGAGCCCATGACAAATTTGTGTCCAGGGCCTGTGCTCATGATGATCCGTCCATGCTTCCGTTGACCATGTCTGTCATTATAGTAAGATTACTTTGAACAGTAAATAAACAGACTGAATGTCTATAAAACCTTTTATTTTCCAAAATATACTTATGATTGATTTGAGTCAAGAGCATGCTATTATCACACTTATTGACTCCCAGAACTGCTAGAGAGCTGACATAAAAACACTAGACTAAATGTCAGCAGCTTATCATTTAATCTCCCATCAGCCTTTGCAGGACTGTGATGATGAAGCCTGGCTGAACTAAAAGCCTTATCGGTTTGGCATTATGGAATTGGGGAACTTCACATTTAGGAGTTCAGGGGGAGTGGGGAAGGGGGGGTCGTCTCTGAATTGACAGTCCTTTTCACAACAGAATGCTCACAAGACTGTTCAGCTAACACTTCATGCATAGTATACTTCGGACTGTCAGTCAGTTGAAGTGCTTTCAGCTTGGTTTATCTCATCTCAAGAGATTTCTGACCAGGAAGAAAAAAACTCTCACAAGCAAGACCTTGATTATATTAATTAAACTGGGATCCATTGTGTGTCGGTGCGTCATGTAGAAATAATCATATACCAATCATTGTGTTAACAAAAGAGAGGATTAGAGGCATTGAAATGTCCTATTTCTGTTCATGCATTTTTATTTTTTTTTATTTTTTTTTAAGAGATGTGTTTTTTTGAGGCTCAGCTCTGGTGATAATCCCTTTGGAAGATTAAACATTACTTCAGTCTTATCTGATATTAGAGTCCTCTCATGAATAACGAAAGCTCTTGATCTTGTCAACGACTGACTGTGCTAGCGTGAATTTATATAGTCACACAGGCCTGCGTGCACACACATAAGACACATGCAAAACTTGTTTTGATTGTTGCATCTAATACTATCCAATAAAAAATAATCAGACTATATAATCTACTTCCACCAGGATTCAAACCAAGTACTTGGTTAACCATTGCACCACAAGTACTTTAATTTCACCTTTCATTTTACAGTATATTGTATATTATACCCCAACCAGATTAAACATGGCAATCAAACCTATTTTGTTTAATTGGCACAACTCGGGTAAGGACTCAACCTTATGAAGGAAGATTGGATAAGGACAACCATCTCACCATGTTCATATTTTGTTAGTGCTCCAAGGACATCAGATAATTTGAATAAGATCAGTATATCATCTGTATGAACAGCACGTGTCACAAGCGTCTCTCTTCCTTAGCAACCCTGATTCTCCAGCTTTAACTAGATCTGATGTTTAGATAGGGATAAGGAAGGATAATGTTTGCTCACAGATGTACTCGATTGCGAATGCTGTTTGCTCACTAACTGCCTTTGTTATATTAAATGGTGCTGAGCTGAGGTAGTCCTCAGAATGGTGATTCCAGCCTGGGTGACCACAACAGGGCCACACACTCATTTGCAGTCAGCACTCATGCATGCCAACGTTTTATTTGTCTGGCCGTCTGGCTAAATGGAATATCAAATTATCCCCTCACTTGTGTCACGTATTGGAAGTGTCCCACGGCTGACAACTTTGCTTGTGCTCCATCCTGAATGTCCCCGAGTTCTGCTAATCCCTGATCGGTTGGAAAACTGTAATTATCACTACCCAATATTTTGCCCTCTATTACTTGGAAAATTAACCTGTCTATTACTGTATATGGAAAGACAGTGTGTGAATAAAGGATGGTCAAATGAGTGTTAGACTTTCCTTCACAATTTACAATAACTTACCTATCTAAAGACCTTCGAGCCAAGACCTTAGTAACTACAGTACACCTAAATTGCAGACTTATCAGAGTACAGAGATCTCTTTGGGATCTCTTATTATTCATCAATAACGATGTACCTTTTTCAAATGAGATAACGTTAACTATGTAGTGTTTTCATCTCAAATGATGCTGTTCTGAACTTAGATCACCTTGACCATTTGAATACATGACAACTGTAATAAACTACTGTACTGTACAACTACTGTAAGTACCCATATATGCAAAGTGCATATATGGAAAAGCCTCAGCAACTATATCTAAGGACCTTGAGACTAGCTGAAGACCTGTATGCTGATATGAAGAAAAAAAAGTATTGTTTATATATATGTATATATAGTCTTTATATACGTATATACTATATATAAAGTATATAAACTATATATATTTACTCTATAACTTATACAGTATATACTGTTGTATGTATGGTCTGTATATATATATATATATATATATATATATATATATATATATATATATATATAAATACATAGATATATATCAATTAATGGAACTACTTTAGCCTATATAAACATCATAGTCATTTTTGCTGGACTAAGCAGTATTACAGTCAGAAAAAAATATAATTATTATTTATTATAACTATTGTTTAGTATTTATAACTAGTATTTATAAACTAGTTGTACATAACTAACTATTAACTGGTTAAATGTTTATGAACAGTTATAAACTATTAGTAAATGATTATCAAATACACACAGAAATAGTGTATCAGGTTGATGGAGGTATCAAAACATCAACTTGGGTGGAGCCTGACCTGTGATTCAGCTGCCTATTATACGATCAGCAGGGCATTATTCATATTATTATCCTTAGTTATAACCTCATTTACTTCTTTATATCAGTACATTGTTTTCAGATGAGGCAGAGTTGGTTGGTAATTCAGCAACACTGTGGTGCTGATCATGCACTGTGGAGTGTTTAATTGACCTGTTCCTGTAATTAGCATTAATCAGCATCTCCCTTGGCAGAGGGCATGGCTAGCATGGCCACTTCCGGATGCAATTTAGTTTAGGTCTTTTCACTTCTCTCACCCCAGCAACTAGTTGGAATCCTGTCTGGCTCACACCAGTGACTGGCAGATTGATGGGATGTGGAAGTCACACACCAAAGTGCTACGGATTGGACATTTGGTCTCACATGTTTGAAAGTATATTCAAGTTGAGGTGTATAAGTTGATGAAGTTGCCAAAATTGGTAACCATATCTCGTTGCCTAGGTTCCTGAACACCGGCGCACCCCAGAGGTGTGTCCTATCTCCTTTACTGTTCTCAGACACTAACAAGATCACATTCTGAGTATTCTGCTCGTTGATTTCAGGAAGAATGCCAGACACCATCTGCCTCTCTCCATCAATGGTCAAGAGGTAGAGATAATCTCTTCCTTCCCATTTCTTGGGACCACCAGCCACGAATCCCCATCATGGGATCTCAACACCAGCCTTGAAATAAGCAAATCCCGCCAGCGACTCTACTTCCTTTGGCAACTGAGAGAGTTTAAGTTTAGTCGGGCAGCCATAACTCACTTTTACATTACAGTACATTACAGTAATTTAGCTGCTACTTTTATCCAAAGCGACTTAATATAATTGCATTTAACACGAAATGTCAGTGTACTACTACTACTTGCCAGAACTCATAAGTGCATCTCCTTTCGAAAATAAGTGACTAAGAGCATAATCTAGTGCTGAAGGCAAAGTGAAGAATAGCAAACTAAAAATACAATATGTGCTTAAGAGGGGGGATCCTGGTAGTAGTTACAGATTAGTCATAGAGGGTGTACTCACTTTTCCCTCCTTGTCTGGTACAGCAACACCACCACTCAGTGCAGGACTCAGCTGGAAAGAATGATACACAGAGCATCTAAAACCACTTCACTCTGCCAACATGGCCGCCCATTCACATTCATGCATTTGGACTTAAGCTCAGGAGCCAAAATGTCAGTTTTAGACAGATAGATAGATAGATCGATCGATAGACCACAATGGCTCCATGGTCACTGTGCACTAGTTTGAGCACTGTCCAAGTGTCAAAAAACCCACAGTGTATACAGTATGGTTTAGAGATACTACATTTATGACTAGATATGTGTAAGAGAGTATGGGTGAGAGCTACAGCCTCTCCATTCACAAGGGATAAGTAAGATGCCAAGGATTACTCACCTCTCGTTCATAGTTCACCACACTACTTTCATAACATTGACAAACCATTTGGCTCAATAATTGGCTGGAGGGTTGGCTAGATGGTGTACATTCATTTCCAATAACCGCAAACATTGTTACAGCTCCAAATCAATACTAGAATCTGACCCCACTAATTAACTCTGTTTGTGTCACTTGCTAGTGATCTAAACCATCCCCTTGAACCGATGTGCTACACTGTAAACATTATCTAGCTATCATAATACAATCCCTCCTTGCTATAGCGTTTTCACAAAACAATGTTCTGAACATCTCCCCTGTGACTGATGTGTGCTACTGGTCTGTGCGACAAGCTACATAACTGGTAAATGGACTGCACTTATTTATACAAAGTGTTTTACAATGGAATGGCCTCTCATTCACCCATTCACCCACCAATGACGGCAGCTGCCATGTAACATGCTAGCCTGCTCATTGGGAGCAATTTGGGGCTCAGTGTCTTGCCCACGGACACTTCAACATGTGGACAGGAGGAGCCGGGATTCTAATCACCAACCCTATGATCATTGGACGACTCGCTCTACCACTGAGCCCTAGCCACTTCATCCCTGTCTGCATATGCTGCTGCACTGCTATGCATCTTGGCTTGTGGTGTCAGGGGGAATAAAGCCAGCCAGAGGCCCAGACCTCCTGCTGAGGCACTCGAGCAGTTAGGTGGTGGAATCAATAGTGTCTGGTAAGAGCACTTCATACTGCAGCATTCACTACATGTAACTGCTAGTTGTGACAAAGGAATAGATAGATAGATAGATAGATAGATAGATAGATAGATAGATAGATAGACAGACAGACAGACAGACAGACAGACAGACAGACAGACAGACAGACAAAGTTAATTGTCCTCAATGAGGAAATGCTTTTCCCAGCTCACATTATACCTTAATGAGAGGGTATGGTATAGGCAATATACCACGGGTTGTGCTGTGGTCATGGGCACAAGTTCTGTCAACCAGCACAACCCGTGGTATATTGACCATTTCTACAACGGAGAGTTTGGATACTTGATTCTGATTGGCTAGCAGCCGTGGTAAAATACTCTGTAATACTCCGCTGTCCCGTCGGGCCTAACAACGCCCCGTAGCTGTGGTAAAATCCCCTGTAACCCACTGCCTCTCGTGGTCAATTGCTTAAATACCACAACCCTCGAGTGAGTTATTGCTTATATACAACGGTTACATCATCAGGAAAGATCTATGGTATAAATACCTACTATTTCAGTGTCTTGATATCGATTTTAGTGAACTCCGTCAAGAAAAGTAGTTCCTAAAACTATCACGTTGCTATGGAGTTTCAAAGCGATGAACAATAAGCCCTATAAACCAAAACTAATAATCCTCACCAACCTAGCTAGCCATGAACAAAGTGTAGCCTACCAAAGTGACTTACAGTGACTTACAGTAAGTAGCACTGGCAGAAGTAAATTTTTCTAGAGTAAGTGACCTGACTGTACACTGTCAGTAAGACCTTCACTAAAAGGAGGAATTTTATTTTATAAGTGTTGCAGCCGCTTCTAAACATGACATGTACTGTACTGTATATGTATGTGTGTGTGTGTGTGTGTGTGTGTGTGTGTGTGTGTGTGTGTGTGTGTGTGTGTGTGTGTCCGCTTATAGCATGATATTTACACCCATCAACCAGCAGAGGGCATAAACCTGCACCACTTACATCACCGCCTGGGTGTGATTTTTCATCGTTTTGGTTACAAGCTGCTTGAAGGACACTTAATGCACTATTATGTATGTTATTCAGCTGAGTCATTTGTGATTGATCCATGACGTGGGCTACATTAGTAGGCTACATTAGTTATAACCACGTGGGCTGGTTCCCTATGCTAATTCCCAATTCCTTCAGCCAAGCAAGATTGAACAAGTCTTTGGTGTGTAGCTTTGATATTCATAAACATATAGATTGTAATTGCTATATTGCTAAAATATGGTGTGATCTAAGAAGCTGCATGTTGAGTTCTTTATTATTTAATGAGTTGCATCAACGGAGGGTTTGGAGGTCAGATGCAGCCCCCCTCTCTCTCCCTGGCCTGTGATAGTGTCATGAATATTTCATCATCAATGTAATGTCAATGAGTCCTATACTAATCCACCAGGGAGGCCGAGTGGGCACGCACAATGATCAGGGTAAGCGAACTCTAACAGTCTGAGGGATAAATATTGCATTATCGGAGACAAGAGGGGGGAATTACATCTGAAAAGGAATGTTGGAATTGATTAGATGTTGTTTTTTTTTGTATTTGTCTTTTTGGTTTCTATGAAGGGAGTTCTAAATAAATAAAAACACTTTTTGGTTCAAATCCCATCCACTACAACTAGAGTACATAGACAGACAGTGGTATATACCAAACATTTAATAGGATACAGGACAGGGGGGTCCAAAAGCCAGGGCCAATCAATCTGGTCAATCAGCTTATGAGAGAGAAAGGGTCCTACTACACAACATAAATACATGGACATTGGGGGATGGTGGAGGGTGGGGAGGGGATGATACAGGACAGATGATTATTAGCTTTATTATTGGTTCCTTGTAGCCCTGCAGCGAGGGGAGATAATGTGGTATTATTGAAGGAAATGTTGTATTTTACATGTGATCATTAGCCTTTTCACACATATTTATTTCTCAGGGGAACCCATACTCTTCTTAGTTACTCTGCTCTTCTCTCTTCTCCACTCCTGTGTGTGTGTGTGTGTGTGTGTGTGTGTGTGTGTGTGTGTGTGTGTGTGTGTGTGTGTGTGTGTGTGTGCATGCTGGATGGTGTGTGTGTGTGTGTGTGTATGTGTGTGTGTGTGTAAAGATACAAAAGAGTAAGAGCTGATTTCCACTACACTGATGCCCTCCCCTCCTGGTTGTGCATACAGCCCTATGGCCTACAGTGTATCTCCCAGGCACAGATGGAAGTGAACACTGCTCCATTTCACCTCCATTTTGAAATGTGAATAAGATGCAGTCCACTTCATGACTACAAATGCAGAGTGCCTCTCAGTGTCTCTTATTTGATGCAGCAGCTTTAAGAGATAGCGAGGGGGGATCATGTAATGACTGTCATACATGGACATAGATTGATCATTTTCTATCTGTAAAGGTGAGGCCTGTCTGAGCGTAAGGGGTTGTGAGAGTTCGGTGAGAATCAGAATCAGATCGCCTATTGCCAAGTAGGTTTTTACACATAATAGGATTTTTTTCTGGACTGTTGATGCGTGCCACTAATGGACAGACAACAATAGGAGGAATGCTAGACAGGACGGTGAAAAATGTATTGCAGTGCAAGAAGCAAAGGGCAAATACAATATGATGTGCAGTGGGTCTCATTCATGAAACATAAATCTGTGTGTAGATTTGCACATAAAAAGCCACGCTAGTAAAATCCCACACCGGATTCATCAACACTGCGGGAAACTCACATTTGATCTTAGGCACGTTATGTTCATGAATGTGTTCATGTGTGTGTATGTTCATGAAAAATTGACAGCGCGCTCCCGCTACTAAGCAATCTGTATAAATCCCTGCCCATGAATAGACAATGATCACCATATAAGGACACACTTTGGCACCTATCATCCTGCAGAGTGCTGACATGGCGCAGACCATGGGTGGCCCAGTAAGGTCGTCAGCCATGGCTTCAGGGGATAACCCCTATCTCCTAAGAATAGAGAGGGTCTTAGGTGTCTACATATTAAAAACACATGCGATTGTATAGGCAGGCTATTCTTTTACCGATAAGCCATCCGTCTCTCACAGCGCCAGCCTCCATACGCGTGCCAAATGCGCCGTTACGCGGGATAAAACCGCTGTGCGTCCCACCAGGCCATCGAGCCACAGCGTTCAGCAGCACACACTTAGCATCACGTATAAGCTGAAGATTTACAGAATGGACGTTTTTTCTTGTTTACGTAGGCAAACGCATCATTCGATGGAGCCTTGATGCGTACGTGTGTGCAATCTAATGCACCTACAGTATGACACTGGGCCGGCTGGCAATATCAGAGCACCTATGCTTCACCTCCACCTGCCGTTGTGCGCGGTAGGGGAACTGTATATTACCTGGCATTCATTGAATTATCCCGTTTAGCACAGTAGGATGCGGCTCATTGATGGCTGGGATATGCGAGACCTGTCGCCAATCTCCCTTTGAAATGTCCCCGTGGCTAAAAATCCAAGGACAGACAGCACCTGTAAATGTGCGGGGATGGCATGGCTTCTTTTTGTTGGCCTTGTCAGACTAGGTTCCAAAATCACGCATAAATGCAACAGAATTGGCCTAGGTAGTAAATGACTATTCAACCATTCATCACTCTCAGCCAACATATCTGCCTGATCCCTAAAATTGCACTCCCTCCACATGGCACCCTGCACCAAATCATGTAGCAGTGCGAGATCAGCCATTGTTACAGTACCATTGTATGAGACTTATGAGACTGAAGGCCTTTTATTGGAATTGACATCACCTGGATGTTCGAGTAAGCATCATGCTGTAGCCTATGGCTGCTTCAATGGGTTACAACCTTTTTGTGATTTATTAGTGAGAGCTGGGTCTCACACTCTTGTTATCCAAATATGTATTCTATTATTACAGTTTATTAGTATAGTTTATATATATATAGTTTAATATTTTGCACGTTTTTCCATGTGCGTCTATGTTACATCCGGTGTATTCTGTGTTGCATGTGTTGTCCCTATGTTGTCTGTCTCTCCTCCTCTCACGCTCACACAGGTTGAGATGGTCTGCCTATTAGCTGGTCCCGCACTCCTGTCTACCGTCAAGCCAGTCCAGCCAATCAAGCCATGCAAGCCATTTTCTTCAGCCAATCAGCGTTTGGTCCGACAACTATTTAAACCCGCGATTCCCACGCATTGGTCGGGCACCTTTTCCTTTGTTTGCTTGTTAGTTGTTTGCTGTCTAGTCTCCCATTGTGTTATTGCCCCGTTGTCCGTCTGCCCTGTAGGTGTAGCAGGGGGAGACAGTGGTAGGTAAGACGATCATGAGCATGCATTTCCACCATGTCTAGTGACACCAGGTTATGTTAGAGCCGGGTGCCAACCTTGTATTTTTGGAGTAGGCTAGGTGGGGATTTGTTAGGGACAGTAGCTACGGTATTTAGGTCTGGTATAGTGGCAGGTAGGATCAGTTTAGCGTGGGGTGTTTTGTTACGTTATTAACTTTGGCATCTGCGCATAAAGTCTTCCCCTGTTTTCTGTGTGTCTTGTTACCTTGTTTATGTGTTTGTTAAATGTCCCTTGTTAGTCCCCTTTAAATAAATTATCATTTTTTGGCTATTCTAACTATTCTAGTTATGTTTCCCAGCAGTCATTGCTGGTGCGAAATATGTTTATGTACCCTATTCCCCTAGACCGAGCTATCCATCTTTGGTGAGTAACAGTCTAGTTATTATTATTATTATTATTATTATTATTATTATTACTTAACATGCAGAAATTAAGTTGATTTTAACAACACATTCACAGTTTTAATGAAGTAATTATCATTAATTATTATTTTTTATTAAGCAATAAACCTGGTAATTATCAATTAATTTAGCTTAAAGTGTTATATTTCTAATCATTTGTCATGTTTAAATTATGTTTCAAAGTCATCTGCGTATTGTGAACTTAACAGAGCACAATACGAATTAAAATTGTGATTTCTAATAATGGCAAGCACTATTGATGCGTATTGGGTATTTACACAAGCCCTACACGCAGTCAGAAGCAGGTGTAGATTTTGTCAGTAGCTACTAAAATAATGATGAATGCCGAAATGCACGTAAATTACCCTCTGCTCACAGTTTACTCGCAAATTTGTTCTGCTCATGTTTCATGAATGAGACCCAGTGTGTTTATATGCAATGTGTGCAATGTGTTAATGTATGTGCAGTGTTTTTATATGCAATATGTGTGTGTTGCGTTTATGTACTGTATGTGCAATGAGATCCGGTGTACAATCTTTCAACCTTCATGTGCCAGTAGTGCTGCAGAGACAATGTCAGAGGGGACACCGGCCTTGTTGATGAGCCTGGTATCCATTTATATTATACTATAGTTCTTGCATAACTTCAATAGCTTAGGTTTTGTCCTGCGAGAATATACTCTGCATCCCTGTTTGCTATTCTATTTGAATAACCAAAAAAGACCCCCAAAAAGAAGGAGAGGTTTGGATTCCCATGCTGAAAGTCTGCAGTTCGATTCCCACCTCCACCCCACCCATGGCACTTGAAATGGTATAATTGAGCATTCCATTGTACCTGGTACCTAAATATTGTACATATAACAAATAAACAGCCTTGAATTGTAATGGAATTAAATCTGATCGAAAGTAAAAAGATTTGCCAAGGTTCGCTCAAAGAGGTTTAGTCTGGTTTATTGAGAAAACATACGAGTGCAAGGACTTCCAGGATAACGCACGTGAGTGGTATCCAGCAGAAGTGCCGCAGTCTGGTCTTGTGCGGCCTTATATTCAAAACAATACACAGGTATGACGCTTCCAGGGATGTGATTGGCTAATCTATCTGTACACATCATAATAAATGGCATACGTCATCAACAGTGGTCAAGAGTTGAGACACGTGATATGAGAAAGAGCGGTAAATCTTACAGGGACAATAGAACAAAGAATGGTTATTCAGGCCAGACAAAGTCTAGGTGTGTTGACCTCCTGAAGAGAGGTCATCCTGTCATAAATTAGGTTAGCACAGCTATTGTTGGGGGAGGTGATGAATTAGAAGGGAGGTGGTGAAACTCCAATTTTCTATGACATAATCTTATGATTCTGCAGATATACAGCACTGTGCTGTAGTTCTTGGAAATCTAAACCGGGCTCTATCTCCTTTTTTGAACAGTATTCCTGGTGACCCAACAATGCTTCACTCTTTAAGTACCAAGCTTCCTGTAGAGCCAGATGGTACAAGTACTAACTGGTTACTCGGATGGTTTTAGGCTGTGCAATAAATTGACATTGGAGGACCTAGACAGTGGAGCAGAACTGAAGTGCTCGTCCCCTGATTAGATAAGTATGCAAAGTGCTTGTCTGTGTCTGACATGTGCAGTGGTTTAGTACCCTCTCAGAGCACGGCCACTCGTCTTAGAGAAGGCAAGGGAAGCACACGAGGGATGGACATAACTCAAGCCCAAGCACCAGCAATTAAATTTAGAGGTTAGTAACATGTCTGAAATTCCCAGCATGTACTAAGTCTCATTATTAAACACAATGCTTTCGGGAACCGTTCCTTGCTCTGTTCCAGAAAATCTTTGGAGCACGTTGGGCATGGGGTGTTATTTGATCTGCTATGCTGCTGCTAAGATGATGCTAAACTTTCAGAAAACTAAATCAAATAATGTCCTGTACTGTAACATGTGCACAGATATATTCCGAGTACAGAGAGAAGCATTAACCTAGAATCATGAGAGAAGAATCAATGTGAAAGCTTTGGCCGCCATGTTTTAATGATCACTATACTATTGTATTTAGGAGGATGCATTCAATAGTACTGTTGTGACTGTAGATTCACACGTTTCACCCTACACTACATACAGTGAATCCAGAAAGTACTCACACCCTTCACTTTTTCCACATTCTGTTATGTAACAGCTTTATTCCAAAATGGATTAAAATATTTTTTTTCTCATCAATCTACACACAATACCCCATAATTACAATTTAAAAAAATGTTGTTGATTTTTTTGTAAATGTATTAAAAATTACAAATAAAAACTGAAATATCACATGTACATAAGTATTGAGACCCTTTACTCAGGACTTTGTTGAGGCACCTTTGGCAGTGATTACAGCTGCAAGTATCTTCTTGGTTATAACACTACAAGTTGGCATACCTATATTTGGGGTAATTCTCTCATTCTTCTATGCAGATACTCTCAAGCTCTGCCAGGCTAGATGGGGATAGTTACTGCACAGCTATTATCAGGTCTTTCCAGAGATGTTTAATTGGGTTTCCAGTCTGGGCTCTGGCTCTGGGCCACTCAAGGACATTCACAGACTTGTCCCGAAGCCACTCCTTCATTGTCTTGGCTGTGTGCTTAGGGTCGTTATCCTGTTGGATGGTAAACCTTCGCCCCAGTCTGAGGTCCTGAGAGCTCTGGAGCAGGATCTCTCTGTACTTTGCTCAGTTCACCTTTCCCTCGATCCTGACTCGTCTCCTAGTTCCTGCTGTTGAAAAAACATCCCCACAACATGACACTGTCACCACCATGCTTCACCATAGGGATGGTATTACCCAGGTAATGAGCGGTGCCTAGTTTCCTCCAGACGTGATGCTTGACATTCAAGCCAAATAGTTAAATCTTGGCGTTATCAGACCAATCTTGTTTCTCATGGTCTGAGAGTCCTTTAGGTGCCTTTTACTGAGGAGAGGCTTCTGTGTGGCCACTCTACCATACAGGCCTGATTGGTGGAGTGCTGCAGAGATGGTTGTCCATCTGGAAGGTTCGCAAATCTCCACAGAGGAATGCTGGAGCTCTGACAGAGTGATTATTGGGTACAGATTTTGTAAATGTTGAACAGACTATGAGCAGATGCTTTATAAATGGTTTATTAACTAGGGTTATTCTAAAGTGTTACCCACTAATTGGTAACACTTTACAATAACGTACACAAAAATATGAGTAGTGACTGAGTAACTAATGCAGAGCCAATGATTACTTAATAAGTACTGTAGTTACTGATGGGGATGGGGATTTACAATGTTGAGTGATCACAATTTTTAATTAAACATTTTAGTTTTCTAAGCAGAAATACTCTGAACTATTTTTAAACATTTGTTTACCTCGATACCTAGCTAGTCACAATGCTACGCGTTTGTATGTAATCCTTATGCCTGGTTCTAAAAAAAAGAGTATTTCTGCTTAGAAAACCAAAATGTTTAATTAAAAATTGTGATCACTCAACGTGGTAAATACACACATTAAAAACTCTAAACAGAATAGTTTTGGAGTTGTATTGGGGGGTTATTTCATGACATTTGGAAATTAGGCCAATCGGCCTAACCTGGTACCAGTGAATGCCGCTAAGCTAGGCTAATCGGTCCAGGTCTCACCACTCCATATTGCACGCACAGAGTTGAAAATGCTTCATACTGCTTGTCTAACCCAAGGGAAGATGGAAAACAAGCGTATTTCCCAAAATCTTGGCCATGTCCCTTAATGAGTAGTTAACAATGAGGACTACTATAGTAGTTACTGATTAACTCTGAATCCATGACCGTATAGTAGATAATGATGGGCTATAAGAGAACATACTGGGGACTACTATAGTAGTTACTGAGGAACCAGTGATTAGTTAATGAGTAGTTACTGATTAACTATCAATCTACCACTGTAGAGTAGATAATGGTGGATTACTACAGAGCAGACTGGGTACTACTTTAGTAGTTACCGAGGAAATTATGATTAGTTAATGAGTTGTTACTGATTAACTGAATCCTAATGATTAAACTGCTGCTTAGCACTGGATCGGGGCGGAGGAGGAAGAGGAAGAGGAATTATTGAAAATTTTTAAAAATCTTTAAAATCTAGGCTATATATACACAGACTAACAAGACACATGGAAACCAATCAAGCAATCGGTGGCACAGGTGTCCTCTCAATCAAAGTCAATTTAGCCAGTTGTAGTCTTAGGGTCTGCTATTGGGGCGGGATTGCCAACAACAACGTATCTGATTGGTGGAAACATTGTTGTTGCACTACAGGATTGTGGGTAATGTATTTTTTCCTGTATGAATAGCAATAGTTTGAGGGGTGTAGTGGAAATAAATTTGATATAGCTATCAAAAGTTAAAATGATTTGCCAAGGTTCGCTCAAAAAAGGTTCAGTCTGATTTATTAGGAAAACAGACAATTGCAATCAGACTTAGGACAAAACACAGGAAAGTGTTTCACCCAAGCAGAAGTAACTTGGTTTGTGCTTGCGCGCTGTTATAAACAATGCTATGGCTGGATATGACGTTTCTAAGATTTGATCGGCTAACCCATCATTGCACGTCATCTTAGTGTCACACGTCATCAACAATGGCCAACAATGGTCAGAGAGAAGGGCAGTAAAATTAGCAAACAGATATGAATAGACAATGAAGACAATGGGAAGTCACTAGTGGAGACAGTAAGTCTGGGTGTATCGACCTCCTGGAGATGTCATCCTGTTATAAATGAGAAAGCCACAGCAGGGGTTTTGCATGTGAAAAGGTGACGGATTGCATACAGGAGGTAGAGTGAAACTGTAAAACAAAGAACAAGGCTGAGAAATAACTATTTGCATGACAGGGGACAAAATGAGGACATACTTCAAAAAAAATTGATACAATTCTGAAAAAAATTCACAATACATCTACAATGTCATGAAAATGTTTTTTTTCATGAACATGTTTTTTTCCAACTGTTTACAGTACATTTTGATGGAGGACAGTGTGAAGATGTAGTGTAGCAATTGGGGTGTCAATTGACCAAAAATGAACCAGAAGTTTCTGCTCACTTGGGCCTACATGTTGGTGGTAAATGGAAAGTGATAGGGCATACGGCTGATTTGTTATGATTTTGTTTTAAGTTTTTAATAGTTCCTGTAGCACCACCATCAGGACTATTGTCCCACAAAGCCAGTTGACGACATCTGGAATAGGAGTGGATCTATGTGCAACATTTGGTGATTTTTCAGGAATGGGAAGTCAGATTCAGAATATTGGGAAATGCAATACAAGACAGCTGAAGCTGCTCGGCCCCTAACTAATGATTACGTAATGATGAGGTAATGAAGGACTACCTATAACTACTCCATTTGATGTTTGACTTAACTATGAGGCACACAAAACAGTAACTCATCATTACTTAATCATTAGTTAGCTGGAATATGTAGGGGTAGGACCCATGTCCATCCCCCATTGCTCTCTGTAAGGCACATTGTGTTGCCTCTATGTATGAAATGTGCTATACAAATAAAGTTGATTTGATTAGTTACTCTTTTGTGTACCTTATTGTAAAGTCATACATCATGCAGAGTAGTTTCTAGGTAGTCCTCCATGACCTCATCATTACTTAAGCATTAGTTTATCATTAGGATTCAGAGTTAATCAGCAACTACTCATTAACTAACCATTGGTTCCTTAGTAACTATAGTAGTCCCCAGTATGTTCTCTAGTAACCCATCATTATCTACTATACAGTCATTGATTCAGAGTTAATGTGTAACTACTCATTAACTAATCATTGTTTCCTCATTAGCTACTCAGTAACTACTCATATGTTTGTGTCTCTTCAATCAGTTTTGGGGTAGGATAAGGCTGTAACAATAAAATGTTGAAAAAGTGAAGGGGTGTGAGCACTTTCCAAATGCACTCTTCCTGATGGTAACAGGTTTTTTACCTGATGGTGTCTGTCAGGTTTTAATTTTCTAAAGGAAAGAAATGGCTGATAATGACTATTTACTCCACAGGCCAACTCTCTATGTGTGTTTTATATACTGTACCCCCTCTCTCTCTCCCTCTCCCTCTCTAATTTAATGAGGTGAAACAGCTTTGTGTTGCACTTTTTGTGTTTCAATTTTGTCAGCAAGTTTCCCAACGCACCCATCTGAATTTCAAATGATGAATGTAAATATAAATCATACTCTTAGCTGAGCAATTCCATTAATGCCCGACATTATGGAAATAAAGACAAAAACCCACAATGTGTAATTTAATTTTCCGTACTTAGTTCCGCATATGGTTGGAGAAGAAAACTCCATTCATTCAATTTGCAAATATATAAGTGCTTAGTCTTCACTGAACTACAAATTACTATTCACACAAGTATCTGCACTGAAATGATTATTCTGCATGAATTTGACATTTTTAACTTTAGCTCAACATAAATCCACTAACTTTATTTCATCCTTTAAACAGGATTTTCATCTTGAGTTTAAAATGATCTACCAAAACAGCCATTATAAAAAAGTACAGGCTAGTAATCACTTTTTCTTTAGAAATAAAAAATACTAAATTAATTTAATTTGCCCATGCACTAAACCAGCTGGTTCTAATGAGCACAACTCTCCAGCCAGGCAGGGGGACTAGTTCCTAAAACCAGCTGGTTCTAATGAGCACAACTCTCCAGCCAGGCAGGGGGACTAGTTCCTAAAACCAGCTGGTTCTAATGAGCACAACTCTCCAGCCAGGCAGGGGGACTAGTTCCTAAAACCAGCTGGTTCTAATGAGCACAACTCTCCAGCCAGGCAGGGGGACTAGTTCCTAAAACCAGCTGGTTCTAATGAGCACAACTCTCCAGCCAGGCAGGGGGACTAGTTCCTAAAACCATCTGGTTCTAATGAGCACAACTCTCCAGCCAGCCATGGGGACTAGTTCCTAAAACCAGCTGGTTCTAATGAGCACAACTCTCCAGCCAAGCAGGGGGACTAGTTCCTGAAACCAGCTTGTTCAGTGCATGGGGGTGGAGCTAATACATGGTCAGTATTTTTACTTTCTGAAGCCGGGTTTTCACTCTGCTGCACAGTATTGTACAGGACTATGGGAAGGCTCTGAAAACACCACGATTAACACAGCCTATGGGGGGAGGAGGCACTGATAACATCGCTCTGTGGCCATCTCCCAAAACACTGCAGCCTGACAACAACGTTGAGATTAATGCAAGTCCAGATGCACAAGTGAATAACGAGTAAATCACTGCTCCTCCCCTGGTTCCGGGGACGGCTCCCCAGCCGAGAGCCATACAGTATGGATCGTGGTCTGGAGGAGCGCCTCCACCCAGCACCGAAATCATTATCCCCATGGACAGAGCCAGGTTATAAATAGGCTTATAGAGTTCTGGGGCGGCACTCTTTTTGTTCTCAGACTGGTCCGATCCGTCTTATTGATCTGAATATGTGTGGCCTAAGCATCCACACCAGTGACGGGGGAACAGACGGCGGTGTCTGCTGGCCAATCTGTTTTGTTCTGTTTTGTGCAATTCATACGGGCAATTTTATTTGATAGGCTTTTCAACAAGACTGGAATCTGAAGCAATAGTTGTTTGCTCTCAAGTGTTTTGTTTTAATAAACAATGCCATCAGACAAATCGGGATTGTTCTCCTCAGGGAGTGGAACGACGAGTCCATCGAGACTGCGCAAAGTCAGCCAGTCAACTCTCTCTGGATCATATTTCAAACAGACAGACTTGTTTAGATAGATTTGTTCTCTATTCGAATTCTTTGTGTGTCACATCTGGCACTATTGTCAAGCAATGCACATTTCTGATAAAGACTTAATCGTGGATATTGCAAACAGAGACACACTGATTAGGTCAGCATGTATTTCTATAATTGACGCTTTGCCAAGCGCACTGAAGATGTCAATATTTTACCCCCAGTAGAATTGCATTAAATTATGGAGGCATTAGTCACAAGATGATTATAAATGATTGCTGTATCCTAGTAGTATTTCTGTTAAAGGCACTGCAACACTTGTTGTGCCATGTCCGGCGGATTTCTGCCGCGTGCCGTGGCCTCAGAGGTCTGAAATCACAGATGTGCCCAACGGGGGGCCGTACCTTAAACCCCGCGTCAGCATCTTTCCTCCTCCTAGCATATGTGGAGCTTCAGCCTGGAAAACATCCATGAGGAAGAGAGCTGACCCCAGTCAAAATGAGAGAGAGGAGGAACAATGGGAGGGAGAGATAGAAGTCGGGGGAGGGATGGGTAGAGAGGGGGAGAGGGGGAGGTGGAGAGGGATGGGTAGAGAGGGAGAGAGGGGGAGGTGGAGAGGGATGGGTAGAGGGAGAGAGGGGGAGGTGGAGAGGGATGGGGAGAGAGGGAGAGAGGGGGAGGTGGAGAGGGATGGGGAGAGAGGGAGAGAGGGGGAGGGGGGGAGGGATGGGTAGAGAGGAAGATAGACATGGGGGAGGGATGGGTAGAGAGAAAGAGAGAGGGGGAGGGATGGGTAGAGAGGAAAAGATAATTAATCCGTCTGGAGGGAATTCAAATGCTGTTTGTGAACATGAAATGTCAAAACAAAGTGTATTTACTATCATTCGCCTCAGACTCCTGTCTCCTCAGTCTTTGTCTCCCCAGTCTTAATCTCCTCAGTCTTAATCTCCTCAGTCTCCTCAGTCTTAATCTCCTCAATCTCCTCAGTCTTAATCTCCTCAGTCTCCTCAATCTTAATCCCCTCAGTCTCCTCAGTCTCAATCTCCTCAGTCTCCTCAGTCTTAATCTCTTCAGTCTCCTCAGTCTTAATCTCCTCAGTCTCAATCTCCTCAATCTTAATCTCCTCAGTCTCCTCAGTCTTAATCTCCTCAATCTCCTCAGTCTTAATCTCCTCAGTCTCCCCAGTCTTAATCTCCTCAGTTTCAATCTCCTCAGTCTCAATCTCCTCAGTCTCCCCAGTCTTAATCTCCTCAGTCTCAATCTCCTCAGTCTCAATCTCCTCAGTCTCCCCAGTCTTAATCTCCTCAGTCTCAATCTCCTCAATCTCCTCAGTCTTAATCTCCTCAATCTCAATCTCCTCAGTCTCCTCAGTCTTAATCTCCTCAATCTCCTCAGTCTCAATCTCCTCAGTCTCCTCAGTCCAAGTCTTCCAAACCCTGGGGGGGGGATCTACAAATTACATCATTAGGTATTGGTCACGGCCACAGGATTCCTGACTGATGTCAAAACCACTTGAATTGTGTCACATATGGTGAATACAGTATGGCCTAGAGGCTTTAGTTTAAACCGAAACCCTGAGCTTGCTTTACAGACCATTAGTTTCTCCAATTGTTGAGACCTGACAACAGTAAAAAAAAAAAAAAAAAAACATCTAGCACATGGCGAGCAGGGAGAAGTTCTGGCTCCAAAACAACCAACCAGGTTGTTGATAGGAGGGGAATCGAGTTGAAAGAATGGGATTGGCTCGTCCCCAAAAGCTGGGAAGTCAAAAGGTGGTCTTCCTGAACATCTAACGCTCCCTCTCACGTCCGCCCATGCCTGAATATTCCACCCCGCACCTCCGGCAGACTCAGGGTGCCGGGGGCCCAGGGGACCGCCAGGCAGAATTGGTGGGTGGGAAACTGGGCGACCTTTCCGTACAAACACACTCCCTGACTGAGCCTGTCCTGGAGCTCAGTCTCTGCTGGTATTTACATTAACATTTCAATAGGCCTACATCGGGCCTAGTAAAATATTCATTTGACCTTTCAGGAAAAAAAAAAAAGCTTAAATGCTGTCATATAGTTTAACCTTAAAAATGTAGAGGGCAGGGCTCGGTGGCAGGGCTAGGCCTCATTACTGCCTGGCTGCAGACTACGACAGGCCTGGTGAGCGGGCGCCTCTGCTGCGGCACCAGGACCATCAAACACACACACACATACGCACGCACACGCACACACACACAAACACAAATGGTAAATGGTAAATGGACTGCACTTATATAGTGCTTTTCCACCTTAGCGGCACTCAAAGCGCTTTACTATGGCCTCTCATTCACCCATTCACACACACATTCACACACTAATGGCGGTAGCTGCCATGCAAGGTGCTAACCTGCTCATTGGGAGCAATTTTGGGGTTAGGTGTCTTGCTCAAGGACACTTCGACATGTGGACAGTCGGAGCTGGGATTTGAACCACTGACCCTTCGATCATTGAACGACCCACTCTACCAACTGAGACACACACACACACACACACACACACACACTATTGTTCTGGTTAGGAGACGCTCATCCTGCTCTTCTCTGTTGTAGATCTGTCTGGCACTTCTGACAACAAACAAGGTATGGGTCTTATTATCAAGCACACACACACAGACACACGCACACACACACACGCACACACCTCGTCTGCTAGAAACAAACAAAATGAATGCATGCCCTTTGGGAGCCCTGGCAAATGAATACTGTTGACAGAACAATTAGCATTTTAAAGACAGAATAACCTTTACTCAATACATCATCTTTATTACTGTGGACTGCCTTTCTCACCCAGCCCCAGGACCTCATTCCTGCTCGGTGTGTGTGTGTGTGTGTGTGTGTGTGTGTGCGTGTGTGTGTGTGTGTGTGTGTGTGTGTGTGTGTGTGTGTGTGTGTGCTTGTGTGCTTGTGTGTGTGTTTGTATGAACACATGCAGTGGCCTATAGCTGGAGGTCTAAGGAGTGTGAGGACTGTTGGAGCAGGTGCAGAGAGACAGAAAGGGCAGCTCAGATGTTCAGAGGTGGGTTCGTCATCCACCTGACCCTCACACCAGATCCCTGCCAGAGCACCTGAGTACAGCTGAACTAGCTGGCCTCTTACACAAACATACCGATAGGTCCTCACTAGCCTGGTCCGATGGCAATATACTGCATTTCTAACATTTATGTACCTACATCATAGTCTTAACATTACCTTACAACATAGACATGAGTCCTAATGCATCATTGTAAGAGACATCAAAAATGTAAGATTAGTAGCTCATATTCAAAGTAATATTCTGTGTCCAAAATGCCTGCTACCTGCTATATAGCAGGCGAGAAGTAGCAGGCACATTTTTGAAGTAGCATGCTACTTCTCGCCTGCTATATAGCAAGTAGCAGGCATTTCGGACACGGCCATACAGTAGATTATCGGGATATCAGTACTGAGAGATGAGAAGTGTTGTAGAATGTTTGGCCACCTTATACTGTATATACACACTGTATATTCCCAATATATTACATTACACGTTTATCCAAAGCTACTTACAATAAATGGTAAATGAACTGCACTGATATAGCGCTTTTATCCAAAGCACTTTACAAAGGCCTCTCATGCACCCACTCACACATACATTCACGCACCAATGGTTTGCGGCTGTCATGCAAGGTGCTAACCTGCTCATTGGGATCAATGTTGGGTTCAGTGTCTTGCCCAAGGACACTTCAACATGTGGACAGGAGAAGTCGGGATTTAAACTGCTGACCCTACAATTATTGGACAACCTGCTCTACCTCCTGAGTACTAATACTTGGCTCATGGCAATGTGGATCATAATTGCATTTAATGTAGGAAGTCAATGTACTACTACTAGCTAGAAGTGCATCTCCTTTCTGAATAAGTGACTAAGAGCATGCTTAAGAGGGAGGATCGTGGTAGTATTTCCTGAAGAGGTGAGTTTTGAGCCTGTGGCAAAAGATGGGCATCGACTCTGCTGTCCTGAAATCAGTGAGAAGTTCATTCCACCACTGGAATATGTGTGTGTGTGTGTGTGTGTGTGTGTGTGTGTGTGTGTGTGTGTGTGTGTGTGTGTGTGTGTGTGTGTGTGTGTGTGTGTGTGTGTGTGTGTGTTTATTCCGCAAATAACAGACAATTAGATAGTAATGTCACAGGGGTTAACTTCAGTTTACTTTATTAGTAACCTACGGGTAGATCTCTCTCTCTCTCTCTCTCTCTCTCTCTCTCTCTCTCTCTCTCTCTCTCTCCCTATCCTCCCCACTCTCTGTTTTCCTGAAATCACACTGCCACATGGAGCTTTCAGAAAGCATAGTGGCTAGAAACTCACTCTCAACCTCTGGACACCATTTGGTAGAAGAAGTATCAGAAAGATATTCCAGGACTTGTAAAGAGGTTCAGAGAGTTACACAGAATTGAGAGGAAGTTGGGATTCCTTTGGTAGCAGGGGGTGGGATGGGGAGTAAGAGATGAGGGGTATTGATGACTGTTAATGTTTGTCTGTTTTATGTTGGTTGTAGGGATGTTAACAGTTAATCGACTATCGATCAATTGCCGATAAGAATGTTATCAACGGGAGTTACGTGACATGTAATCATGATTTAGGGTCTGACATGTGACATGTGGGCGCCACGCCATGTAGTGAAGGCTAATTGGGATGCTGGGAAATTTCAACGACACAGCGGAAGTAACACACAAAAAGGAAGCGAGCAAAGCACAGTTCAGCGTGGGACGTTCTTATCAATTAATCGACTATTGTTTGTTAAGGTTAACAGTTATCGATTAATGAAATTCTTAGGGTTAGGGTCACATTCTAAGTCCTTCAAAATTGATATGAAAGCATCATAACTGATCAGTTCTTGTAATTTTAAATCTTTAACTAACCATACTGGCTACTGAATATCTGCACCACAGCCCCTTTCAACAATGCTAGGCTAACCTGCCATACATGTCCTAAAACTATTTGCAATATTTTTCACAATGTTTAACTGAACATGCAATGACATGCAATCATATTGCTGGTGAATGTGATGAGGATAAATTCTGGTCTTCTAGTTGGCCCTTTTGTGTATTTAATTTCACACATATTTGCACAGGGAAATTACATTTTACTTATCTTATGTAGTCAGGGATTCTGGGTAAATGTCACTTCTGGATTCCTTCTTGGATACTGAACCTGGAGCATGACCTCATGTACAGAGCCGGCAAGAAAAGTCAAAAGCAGCCTTGTGGGGCCTCACATGTAGTGGGCCGGCAAGAAAAGTCAAAAGCAGCCTTGTGACCGATAAAGGTTGCTGCTGACCGTATTGCTTCTAAGGTGGCCAACTGTGTTGGGTCTCTCAACTGTAATGTCCGCTCTAACCTGATAAATATTGATATCATCTTATATCAGGCCATGCACAGCCTTCAGCCAGTCCAAAACTCTGCCGCCAGGCTGTTGACCAGGTCCAGTAGAACTTGTCATATTACTCCTGTTCTGGCCTCCTTGCACTGGCTTCCAGTTAACTTCAGGATCCAGTTCAAGGTTCTTGTAATTACGTATAGTAATTACCTGTATATCTGTCTGACCTGCTCCATGCACATGCTCCCAGCAGGTCACTGAGGTCTGCTGACCAAGCTCTGTTGGTTATCCCTCGCACCAGGCTTAAGATCAGAGGTGACAGAGCCTTTGAGTCTGTGGCACCCAGACTGTGGAATTCTCTTCCTCAGGACTTGAGAGCTGTGGCTTCTGTGGACATTTTAAAGAAACGGCTAAAGACACTTCTGTTTCGACAGGCGTATGTCGAATTCATTTGACTGTATGTTTATTACTGTTGTCCTGTTTCCTGTGTTTTAATTTTATTGATTATTTTACTGCTTTTTAACCTGTTTGAAGCACATTCTGAGTCATCTCTGTGAGGCACAGGGTTTGGACTTGGGGGTGCGGGGGTAGAGCCCGGAGTGCATCGAACCACCACCTGCCAGTTCCGACCCGATGGAAACGCCACAGAGTCGGCCACACACAACCGCCCATTCACCTACATTAATTTGGACTTGTTTTATCATGGTGAAGATCGACTCTGCTCTGAATTAGCTAGTTATGCTCGTAGCTAGCTAGATCACCGCTGTCGGTCCTGAAATATCTAGGTAGCTAGGTAGGTAGCCGAGATACATCAGAGAGCAGAGCTGAAGAGCATCCGTTCAGCTGACACCCCAGCTGTGTCAACCCCAACTGCTCATAAACGGCAACGGTGATAGCCTCATGAGACCATACTGATCTCAGAAGCTCACATTCAGTTTCGCTCCGCTGATCAGTCTGGACTTCCCCCTATCTCGAACAATTTCTCTCTGATTAAGTTTTAACAGGGCTAATCAGGGACTGTGTTAAGTCTGCTATACTGCCCCCCAGTAGAACGTAACCCCGATTGGTTCCCATGGCAATAGTCTCTGAACCAACGAGCAGTAATGTTAACGTTAGTACTGTAGAATAAATACCGCTATAAGTGCAGTACCGCAGACATAGAATCAATAATAACAATCATACAATAAGACTGAGTTTCTCTGAGGAAAAGATGTTTTCGCCATTCTTCCGACTGGATTTGTCAAAAGTTTTGTTATGCTGATTGCCTGAAGGAGTTAGTCTGTCAAGACAAGTTCTCCCACCCACTGACATTGTTGATCTGCGGAGGGAAACAGAATGTGAGCTCAATAGATCAGGGTGGTCTTACAAGGCTACAACCATGATGCACCACCAGTATATATCTAGACATTTGTACCCTAATGTCACTGTACATGCTGATGAAATACATTCATGGGCAAAGGGCTGGGTGTGCCTTTCTAGTTGTTGATTAGTTTATTACCTTGTGGTGTCATACTTGACGTACTGTTTTACCGAACTGTAACTACCTTCTGTATAGAGAACCAATAAACCAAAAAAAGGCTCTAAAATCAAGGCTTTAACATATAGACCACTCATTAAGGTTAAAACATGTTTAAAAATAACGTATTGAACAAAAATGAAAAAGGATGATAAAAAAAAAAAATCTACATATTAAGGGCAGGGTTCAGGATTTGCGAGGTGCTTTTGTTTGGTTTTGTTTTGTTTTGTCTTTGATGTTTGATGTTACCTTCTGAAGTCATTTATGACATGTTATAAGGATGTGCATTATAAGCAGTAGCTTCAGCCTACACCTGTTTCAAACTACAGAGATCTTGAGTTGCTTTCAACTGTGATATTTTAAGTATTTAATTCATGTTATGTATGTATCTTTGTGTGTGCATGTAGCACACATGGACTGATTTATGTGTATTGGTCAACGCAGAACAAAATAAATTGCAATTTGCTGTCTTCACTACAATTTCCCTTCAGTTTAAACAATTGGGCAGAATGATGATGATGAATATAGAATATAATCCTATTGCCATTAATTTCATCCTGTCCACATCGGCACTACATTACAGTACACTGGGCATACTGTACCACGGTTGTATCTCAAACTGAATACTCAACAGATAGGAGTGGCTCTGCGTTAATAACTGATGATGCTCAATCTAAACTCAGGCCTGATTTGACAGAGTAAACACCCGTATTAGAAGAGTGTCAAACCTCAAATAATTTCCTTCTTCCTTCAGCGGCGGTAAGCGAGGTGCAGGCACCTGTTGGGAGCAGACGTTCCTCTCCCTGATGGCTGTGAAAGAGAGGAGTGACGGGAAACGGACGCCGCAGGAAATCCCCGGCTCCCCTGATGTGAACGTTATGAACTTGTCTCAGAGACAGAGATGCCGCTACACTCGGCTAATACAATATTTATCATGCTCATTGTTGCTGGCACAGACACAAACAATGTATAATGGATCAAATGTCTTTGCTAAACAGCGTTCCCATAACCTTTACCTTCAGGGCGCGCATTCTCATTATTTTAATTTGAGCTTGTCCCTAATTGCATGTGTACCGAACAGGTAAACGTGTCTGATCAAAATGGTCAAAGGTCTAAATAAGAATCTGGTTCTGGTGTGTGTGTGTGTGTGTGTGTGTGTGTGTGTGTGTGTGTGTGTGTGTGTGTGTGAATGAATGAATGAATGAATGAATGAATGAATGAACATTTATTTTTGTGTCATGTCCAAGGACCCATCCCTTACAGGATTATAAGACACCATAAACAATAAACAATAATTAACTATATCACACACACTTCTCACGGTTTGTAAGCTACGCAATGTACACCAAACAATAACAAGAAAATAAATCAATAAAAATCACAGCCTTTCATCAGAATCCTAAATAAATGCATCACATATAAGTTATCTTTGTTCGCTTGTCCCAAGCTTTCTCTAAATATTCTGCAAGTGCAAATACCATATGATCAAACATCCATTTTAGTCTCTCTGCATCGCTCAACCACATCAAATCAATATTTTTACATCTCTCAAATATTTTTTGACGCAACTTATGATATAAGGGGCAATAAAACACAAAATGGAACTCATTCTCAATATCAATATTACAGTAGATACAAATGCGCTCTTCTTCTGTAACCCCCCGGTAACGTCCAGTTTCAAGGTGCAGGGGCAAGATCCCAGAGCGAAGTTGGGCACATAATGATCTTTGTCTTTTGGATAATGGAGCACAAACATATTTTTCATTTCCATACCACCTTTTTATCATACTGGACGTTCTTAATTTCGGTTTATATAGTATATCCTGTGACCATTTCATCTGATGTGTATTAGACAAAGCTTCCTTAACCAAAGAGATGTTCACCGTATTTACATTTTGGAAAAGGTCAGATGCTCCTATTTGTCCTAGTATGTCCTCTATCTCACTTGCCCATGTACCTTTTACAGTTACATCCCAGTTGAATATTTTCCTAGCAACTCGACTCTCTGGCATTTTTATTAGTCTGTTCCATAGAGCTAACATGCTACCTTTCCATCTTATGTCACCTGGCTCCCAGCCCATATCTCCTCTTATTGCCAATACTGGGGCAAATTTATGAACTCCTAGAAAATACTGTATTGCCCTATTCTGGACCATTTCTCCTTTAATATTTACCTTTGACCCCCATACTCCTGCCATATTGTCCATAACCGGGCAAACGCATGTGTGAAATATTTTGGAGTAGGTAGCATATCCCAAATGCCCCAGCTGTTTAGTTTTTGCTATTATACCACCAAGTGCTCTACTGGCAGATTCAGCCAGTACAGATGTAACATGTTCAAAATTTAAATGCTCATCCAAAATGAAACCTAAATATTTATAATTCCCAACATACTCTAGTTTTTGATCCCCAAAATAAAACTGGAAATTGCTCCTTTTAATCCCTGTCTGTCTGAAATGCATGAATGAGAATTATATCATCAGCATAAAGTAATATGTCCAATTTGTTAATACCATCATAATTTCGACCCAGTCCTAAGTGTTTTATTGGAGTGGTGAACCACCCTGAGCAGTATTCATTAACCTTAACACAGGCATGTGGATCTTTATACAATGATGGTATGGCCCAATATAATTTTCCTTCTATTCCTTCTTCAAGAAGACAATATGCTAGTAGGTCTCTGTTGACAAAATCAAAAGCTTTTTGGAAGTCAATGTAACAAGCAAATGATGATTTGTTTTGCATTATTCTATTTTTGACTACTGTGGTAATAGAGTAGACATGATTGATGCAGGCTCTAGCCTTTCTAAAACCATTCTGCTCCTCCACTAAACTGTTGTTTTCTTCCAGATAAGCCATGAGCCTAGTGTTAAGAATAGATGTATATCATTTATATGCTGTACTTAGTAGACTAATGCCACGGTAATTTGACGGTATTCTTGGGTCATTTTTTAAAGATTTCGGTATTGGACTCACAATAGAATAGTCCCATTTTCAAAACAAAAAAGAAACAAAACAAAAATAAGTTCTGTGAACAAGGGGCATTTCAGTATTTCATTTGTCAATTCATCAAATCCTGAAGCTTTTCCTGCTTTCAATGCATCACTGGCTGTCTTCACCTGTTCCACATGAATAAATTCATTTAAAACATTTCCATAAGTAGTGGAGTGAAGTGACTGGTTCTCTAACTGGGATTTAAGAAAACAAATTTCATTAAAAAAGGCTGAATGTGTGTGTGTGTGTGTGTGTGTGTGTGTGTGTGTGTGTGTGTGTGCTTGCCTGCCTGCGCATGTCAATATCTTTATTTCTAAGCACACTTCTGCCTGGAGTGAGTAAGCATTTTAAAGGGTGTGGAGTACTTGTTTTGAACTACGAGCAGGTTTGTGATCTTCAGTCTTTTGTATTCTAATCACCTCATAGGCAAACAAAGGCTATATAACAAACGGTGAAACAACGCTATCTCACAAGAAAGCAGGAACATAGACTGTATCCCCACTGTGCATAATTTAGCAGTGCTCCCATTCATGTGAAACACTGCTAGTGTGTGCGTGTGTGTGTGTGTGTGTGTGTGTGTGTGTGTATGTGTGTGTGTGTGTGTGTGTGTGTGAGCGTGAGAGAGAAGGAGAAAAAGTGAGAGAGAGGAGTTGGAAAGAGAGAGGGGAGGAGAGAGGGCGAACTTGTTGCTACAATAAATTTGTTTCTTATGAGAGTCTTCAAAGGGTATGGCTATATAGAAATATACATATTTTTGTTTTTAAGTATTAACAGTAAGAAGTACCTGAAGCACATTTACAAAAAATCTCAGATTACACTAGATTGCAATTAAATGCATTGATGAATATGCATTATAACAACGCAGGAATAATTATCGGATATCATTCATTATGTGCCATAAAGCTTGTTTGTCTCGGTCTATATGAAGAAGCTCTCTATTAGTAATCATCAGTATTATGTGGATTATGTGTAGCAGTGGCTGGACAGACAGGCCGGCTCCTGTGCTTTCAGGGCTCTGTTTTCATGTATTCTCCACATGGAGCACATGCTGCAACACTTTTAAAAAATCAATGCATTTCTTCAATAAAGTTTGACTGAACCTGAATTCCAGTCTGTGTGTTCTGAATATCCAAAGTAATTGGATGCCTACTGCTCCAGTACCTGCAGTGATATTTGTGAGTGAGTGAGTGAGTGAGTGAGTGAGTGAGTGAGTGAGTGAGTGAGTGAGTGAGTGAGTGAGTGAGTGAGTGAGTGAGTGAGTGAGTGAGTGAGTGAGTGAGTGAGTGAGTGAGTGTGTTCTGGTGTATAGTGGGGGGCGGATGTGGCTCTGGACGTAGATGATTGTAGGGTTGGCGGTTCGAATCCTGGCTCCTCCTCTCCACATGCCGAAGTGTCCTTGGGCAAGACATTGAACCCCAAATCGCTCCCAGGCTAGCAGCCTTGCATGGCAGCTGCCGCCATTGGTGTGTGAATGGGTGAATGAGAGGCCATTGTAAAGCGCTTTGGATAAAATCACTATATAAGTGCAGTCCATTTACCATTTACGATTTAGTGGAAGCTGTGTTAGGCCACCAGATCACTGCATTGATGTTGTGGAGAGGTAGTGTTGACCCTCTGGGGCCTAGTCAGTGAGGCGGGGGGGCAGGGGGTAGGAGAGGAGGGGGCGAGGCAGGGGGAGAGGCAGGGAGGGAGCCTGTGAGGCAGCAGAGGGAAGACAAATGGGGTGGTAGGTGCAGGGAGATGCAACAGGAAGCCAGGCAGATGCTCTGAGTGAGACAGTAGCTGGCAGCTGCCTCGCCCATGACCTGCCACCCTCCGGGGGGCCCGGACCACCCGGACCAACTCAGAGCCTCCTCCTCCACCGAGACATCAGTCAATATCCCCAAGGGTGCCATCTCCAAAGCTTTCTCTTTGCCACCGCCCCCCCCCCCCCCCCCCACACCCCTCTCTCTCTCTCTGCCCCTCTCCCTCTTTCTCTCTCTCTCTGCCCCCTCCCTCTACCTCTCTCCCTGCCAACCCCCCTCTCTCTGCCCTTCTCTCTCTCTCTCTCTCTCTCTCTTTGACATTCTACTACTCTCAATACTTACAGAGCTTAATAGATAAATAGAAAGGAAAGAGCAAAAAAAAAAGTATATTTCTTTTTAGCTTGATTGTATGCACCCACTTTCTTTAAAGGGCACATGGTTTGTCTACTATAGCATATTGAATCATGCCAGTCTTTTGTAGATCCTTTCATAATGCACATCAACAAGTTATACTATACTAACAACCTTTGGGCATCATTTGAAAAACATTCAACCACAACTGCAAGGGAGGGCTATGTTCTGTTGAAAACCGAGATGAAAGGTTTGAGTGATTAACATTCTGCAAGCCTCTCTGTTTACTAGGGAATGGAGTGGAGTGGATGTCTGTAAAACTGACCATTCAGAATGTCTCAACAATACACTCTCATTTGTTATGCACACTAAACAGGGGACTGACATAATGAGAAACTACTTTCCAGTGGACATTCAGCTGTGTATTGATATTCAGATTGTATTCGCGATTAGCGCGTAGAGTAATTGCGTCTTTTGGGAATGCAAATTCAATACCCCACTTTGAAAAAGAACTCTCAATGTCAAGGCGGTGCCGTTTTTGGCTGTAAATAGTGACGGCAGCCTATTAAAAATCACCCACGTTTCACCCTGTGTTAATAACCAGCTTATATCTACTGTCAATCTTAATATAAAACTCAAATTATGCAGTCGTTACTGAAGTGGAAAGAGCTGGTAAACTAAAACAAACCCCATAATACAGAGTGAAATAATTTGACCTCTTTTTTTCTTCTTTTTTTTTCTACTCTGAAAAAGTAGAGTGGAGTTTTTTCCCTGTTTTGGTTTGTTTGGGCATAATGTGAACCCAGCAATCACACTCAGTTCCGGACCAAATCAACCGGGCCGAGACCACCTAGAGACCCAGTGGTTTGTTTGCAGTGGGATTGCAACCCCCCCCCCCCCTCCCCCCCAACAAACCAATACAACTCACCTGCTACAGAAAGGTTTATCTGGGCATTTCCATAGGACTACCCAGAATAACTTGACAAAATGTATACTGTATCATTATTTTCTTTGGAACGCAACTATTATTGCGCCTATTATTATTTCATTACTGTATATATTGTTTGCATTTATTATTGTTGTCTTTCATTATTATTTTCAAAATGTGTGTTCCTGAACTTATTATGTGGGAGGGTGGGCTATATATACCTCCACCTTCCCTTTGGTCTGTGTTGACTCTGAGGAAGACGAAAGCCGAAACGTCAGTCACCTTTAAAACGTGCAGACTACTTGCCCAGGTAAACCTTTCTCTATTATATATTGTCCTTAACTGTTGAGCACCAAACCCTCTACTGACAACTTGGCTGAAGCACGCTGAACTCCACTCTTTACAACTCACCTACTGTTACAACTCACCTGCTGTTACAACTCACCTGCTGTTACAACTCACCTGCTGTTACAACTCACCTGCTGTTACAACTCACCTGATGTTACAACTCACCTGCTGTTACAACTCACCTGCTGTAGGCCTACATCGCACTATTGCCAACACTGCACTGTTGCAACATCGCCAGACGTAATCACATTCTGTTTAGCAACATCTAGCAACGTCGCCAGACATAATCACATCGGGACTCATTCATCAATATCTTCTATTAAGTTCCATTCTTAAATTTCTTCCTAAGAACGCTTCTAAAGAAAGCTCCTGTCTGATTCATGTGTTCGTAAACCGCTGGATGAGTTTACACCTGCCTTCTCATAATGTTGAATCCCATGGTTTCGCAAATTAAATGTGCGTGGCCGTATGTTACCCGCACGAGGCGATAGTACGGTGGTAACAATATTAGTGTGCCCGTGCTCTTCAATCCCACTGGAAAATATTAAAGAAAAGACAGAGGATGAAGAGACGGGACCAGCTTCTTTCTTCCCAAATCTGCTCTCGTATTTATTTACACAATTATTCAATACAAATCATCCCTATTCAAAAATGTCCCTAGTGCTAGTGGTTATTGTCCATCAATCTCAATACTAAATTCTCAACATTCATGCTGGTTCTAGGATCCACATTCCATGTAGTCTCAAACAAATAAACATTTAGATGAAAATAATACATTCACACATCGTCTTCACATACTCATACTTCAATACTCTTCACATACTCATACTTCAATACTCTTCACATGCTCAATAAACACAAATACAGTAGTCAAGGCCTACCTATTCTGATATCAATCAATAATACAGTACTTCTCTACTGTAGCTGAGTTACTCACTCAAAATATTCTAAATTGGCTTTTCCAAATTATCAGCACATAACACTGGGAGCTATCAATATAATACACTTTGAACTGTAGTCTCAAAATGAGACTTTCATCACTCAATAAACTCACACACTAATAGTACAAAAGATCGGTCAAGTGTAATCAGGAAAACCACTCTCACTTTCACCAGTTGTTGGGGTGCCGTTTTGTAGCTGGCTAGCTAGCAACGAAAATACAGGACGGCCACGAGGCACAATTCTCTTCAAAATAACACTTCACAACATTCACAACAACATATCACATCCCTCAAATGTATTCTACATTCATATAATAACCTTGGAAGTTGGTTTTAAGTGCTTGTCACGTTTTACTAACCTGGAAAATATTAAAGAAAAGACAGAGGATGAAGAGACGGGACCAGCTTCTTTCTTCCCAAATCTGCTCTAAAGGAAACGCGCGTGCGCCCTCTAGAGGAAACCGGGCACTAAACCATCTGACCTGCTAAACCTAACGTCATTGGCTCCCCTCTCCATACCTTATATCAACTAAATGTCTTACAGTTTATGTAGAATTAAATTATTAGTTTGAATAAAATAATATAAAAATATCAAAAGCGTATAGCTTTCTGAGAGTACTACACACTCCCCCACAAACTAAAGTGGCTCCTGACACTTGACACTAATAATTGAACATTAACTTGTTACCAACCTGGTAATGTAAACTGTGTATATTCTTTAGTGGTTCAGAAACAATGGATGGGGTATGTGGCAGGTGGGTATGAGTAGGGATTGACATATGGGGGTTGGAAGGGTTGGATGTAGTGATATGGGTTAGTCAGGTAAGTCCATGGGGTGTGCTGGGCTCCGACTGCATTCACCATAGGATTTAGATGGTAGGTAGGTTGACCAAGGGAGGGGTATGTGAACACGTGGCGAGGTTGCCTTTCTCTGGTAGACCGTCTCAGGGGGACCTGGCCATCAGAGGGGGATGGTTGGACCTCTTTCTCCTGGTGAGTTACCTGGGGTGCTTCTGGGGTGTCACCGTTCAGTTGAGATGAGTCTAGTTCTTGTCCAGAATCAATGTGATTTTCCTGGTCCTCATCTGTTCCATTTTCCATTTCCTCTCTTTCAGGTTCAACAGTGGTTTCCTCCCTCGTGTAGGTTCTATTCGGTTCAGGTCTGTTTGGTAACTGAGCTGGTCGGTTTGCACTCCTTTGATCTCTCACAGGTATCCGTAGCCAATATCCAGGCATCCCATCCTCTTCTTCAGAGTCACTGGTATCTGGCCTCTGTGTCTGTCCTGTGGTCTCAGTTGATGGGGACCTCCCAGTTCTCTCTTTGGGCTTAGGTTTGTTGGTGGTGGTGACTGTGTTTTCGGGTAGCTCAACAGGTAAGTCGTTCACTTGTAACAGCATGTTTCGGTGCAAGGTGCGAGTAGTGCCTCCTCTCTCTGAAGTTACCTTGTAGACTGGATTGTCTCCTACTTGCTCTCTCACGATATAGATGTTTTTCTCCCAGTAGTTTCTGAGTTTTCCGGGGCCGCCTCTTTCGCTGAGGTTCCGTACCAGGACCCGGTCTCCTTCCTGAAGAGTCACACCTTTGCTCCTTCTGTCGTAGTATTTCTTTCCTTTTGAGCTGGACTGTTGACTGTTCTCATTTGCTATCCGATATGCTTCTGTCATCTTCCCGGCCCATTTCTCTGCATATCCTCTTGGAGTTTCAGCATCTTCATCTGTGATAAGGCCGAAGAGAAGGTCGACAGGCAGGCGTGGATGACGGCCATACAACAAGAAGTAAGGAGAGAAGCCTGTAGATTCATGCTTTGTGCAGTTGTACGCGTGAATCACGTGGTGA
Organism: Borostomias antarcticus; assembly: GCF_949987555.1. Lineage (NCBI taxonomy): Eukaryota > Metazoa > Chordata > Actinopteri > Stomiiformes > Stomiidae > Borostomias > Borostomias antarcticus. The sequence continues at coordinate 25,424,466 of NC_140237.1, forward strand.
AGATGGTCTTTCCAATTCTCCTTCTCCTTCTCACCCAGTGTACGAAGCATTTGCAACAGGGTCCGGTTCAGTCTCTCGGCGGGGTTTCCCTGGGGGTGATAGGGTGAAGTTCTTGAGTGGCCGACGCTGGACAACTGTCTGAGGGTTCGGAACAGTTCGTTTTCAAACTCCCGGCCCTGGTCATGGTGGAGTTTGTCAGGGTATCCGAATCTGGGGATGAAGTCATTGAACAGTCGGTCAGCCGCCGTCTTGCCAGCTTTGTTCCTGGTAGGGTACGCCTGCGCGAATCGAGTGAAGTGGTCGATCACGACCAAGATGTATTCATATCCACCCCGACTGGTTTCTAGATGGAGGAAATCAATGCAGACGAGTTCGAGGGGAGAGTTTGATGTTATGCTGCTCATAGGTGCTCTTTCAGGGGTGGTCGGCTTCTTCTGCTTGATACACGGGCACTTTCTTGTGACATATTCTTCGATATCTTTCTTCATAAAGGGCCAATAGAACCTTTCCCTGGCTAGACTCAGGACTTTCTCAACACCTACGTGGCCCATGTTGTTATGTAGATGGGTGAGTGCCAGCTGTTTGTAGGTGGAGGGCAGGACCAGTTGTCTTCGACCAATCGTCTTCCTGTAGAGCAGGCCATCCTCGATGTGCAATTTGCTCCATTCCCGCAGAAGTCTTTTCGTGCTTGCGTCGACTTCATCTGGTGGTGTGTTGTTTTCTTTTGAAGTGATCACCTTCCCGATTGCAGGGTCTGCCCTTTGTGCTCTGACTAGTTGATCATGGCTGATGGTTTGCAGAGGCTCCACAGGGGGTTGAACTTGTGATGCTAAGTTGAGAGCCGCCACCCAGGCAACATCCTTCTGTTGGGCTCTTCGACTTCCTTCCCAGATCGCACACACTGCATCATCTGACAACTCCTCTGAACACTCCGCCAGGAGGGTGTTGATGTCCAGGGGATAACGGGACAGGGTGTCGGCATCGATGTGAGCTTTTCCAGGCCGATAGATGATGTTGAAATTGAAATCAGCAAGTTGACCCACCCAGCGATGGCCCACCGCGTTGAGTTTGGCTGTACTTAGGATGTACGTCAGGGGATTATTGTCTGTGACGATGGTAAAATGAGGGGCATAAAACAGATAATCCCGGAACTTGTCACATACTGCCCACTTTAACGCTAAGAACTCCAGCTTTCCACTGTGCAGATGGTAGTTCTCCTCCGCCGGTGTTAAGGTGCGTGACCCATAGCCAATCACTCTCATCTTCCCATCCTGTTTCTGATATAGAACTGCTCCCAGGCCTTTTTGAGAAGCGTCAGTGTGGAGTGTGAAGGGGCAATTGAAATCTGGATACGCCAGCACTGGAGGTTTGGTCAGTCTGTCGATCAGTCCTTCCAAAATCTGCTGGTGTTCCTCACGCCATTCTACAGGTGTACGGGATGGCTGCTGGGGACTGTTTGACTTTCCCCGCAGTGGTTTGGGTGGGGGTGTGCTGGTGTTGGTCTTAGTCTTGAGTAGGTCGTACAGGGGTTTTGCTATCCGGGAGAAGTCTTGCACATATGTACGGTAATAGCTCAGGAAACCCAGCAACTGCCTGACCTCACCCACTGTCTGTGGTCTTTTGTTTTTCAGGATCTGCACTGCCTCGATGTCTTTGGGGTCCACCCTCACTCCGTCCGCAGACACCAGCCGGCCAACATAGCGGACCTCTTTGCGGAATAGCTCGCACTTCTCCGGCTTCAGTTTCACGCCGTGGTGTTGTAGGGCTTGTAGGACTCTGCGCAGCACCTGTACATGTTCTTCGAAGGACTTGGAGAAACACAAAACATCATCCAAGTAAGGGATGCAACATTCGTCTCGGAGCGTGTCGAGCATCTCCTCCATGCTCCTCTGGAATGCAGCGGGTGCATTTGACAACCCAAAGGGCATCCTAACCCACTCGTAGAGTCCCCAAGGCGTTGTGAATGCTGTCAGATGTCTGGATCCTTCGGCGATGAAGCCTTGGTGATAGGCCTTCCCCTGGTCCAGGATCGAAAACCAGCTGTAACCTCCCAGTGAGTCGGTGAGATCCTGGATCCGGGGGAGGGGGTGTCGGTCTGGCACTGTCTTGCTATTTAAGAGTCTATAGTCGACACACAGGCGTAATGAACCGTCTTTCTTCCTCACACATATGACCGGGGCGGCGTAAGGCGATCGCGACTTGATGATCCATCCCTTCACCAGCAAATCCTGAATGTATTCTTTGACCTCCTTGTATAATGGTTTGGGGATAGATGCATAGGCTTTTTGTACTGGGGTGTCATCCTTGAGCCTGATCTCCATCTGTAAGGAGGGGATACAGCCAACGTCACCACTGTCACGAGCGAACGCCCCAGACTCTTCCTGCAGGACCTCTCTCACCATCTGTTGTTGTTCTGGACTGAGGTGGCTGATGTCAACAGGCGGTAGCCAGGAATCAGTGGGAGAACCATTGGAGGAGGCGATTTTGTTGACCTCTGCTGTTGTGGTTGTTTTCACTGTGACTCCAATCTGTTGAGGTTCTGCCGCGTCTGTTTCAAGGATCTTGGCGACACATTGGATGGTGCCCAAGGGAGTCCTCTTTGGTAGAATGATCCCATGTTCAGAGTGGTTGGAGATGGGCACTTTGACGTAAGGCCGTCGAGTGTTCTTGACTTCCAGGAGGCCTTCTCCTATGCTCAGCTGGTCTGTAACAGGGTTCTCTTCCGTTGGTTCATACAAGACACGGGGGTCAGAGGTGTCGAAATTCGGGGGTACTCTGCACCACACATGCACTGCTTTCCTAGGCGGGATGACAACATTGTTCCTTCCCACTCTCACTGTGGCTGGACGGCAGTCAGTCTTTTGGGGTACTTGAATGAAGTTGACCATGGCCACCACTTGCTCTTCTTCCATTCCGAAGGCACTTCGTAGGAGACTGATTACTGTGCTCACAGCATCACCGGAGGATTCTCGCCTATGGATGATCTCCTCAAGTACATTAGCTCCGACTATCGGCTGGGACAGAGACAGTCGACTGACTAAGAAGGGGGTTTGTATGGCGAGGTTGGGGTCGTCATTACCTGTGAGGTTGACAGTGAGCTCAACCCATCCATCATAAGGGATAGCATGGCCACCCATACCGACAACTTCTAGGCCTACATTTTCTTCAAGGAGCTCCTGTAACGGCCTCACTGGATAGCTGGGGATATGAGTATTGGCCCATTCTCTGTCTATTATGCTCACCTGTGAGCCGGTGTCAAACAGGACTGTAGTTGGATATCCACCAATCAGACATTTGAGGTAGCTTCTCTTTCCGACTAGGGGAACTTTGCTTCCTGTGACACTCCGGCAGGCAGGCCTGTGTGATGGTTGTTGGTTCGGCTTATGCTGTTGGGGTTGTTGCATGGGGATGGGGTTTAGTGATTGGGACTGAGGGTGTATCCCGGTCTCTGGCTGTCCCTCGGCTGAGACCGGCTCCCGTTTCCCTGAAACTTGGTCCGTTTCAAGCACCCTACTGCCCGATGTCCTGTCTCTCCACATACGAAGCAGTGGTTACACTCCTGTCGGTTCTGTTCAGTGCATTTTGGGCAACGAGATGTTCGTCCTCGCTCTTGACTCTGTGGGGTTTGAGGATATTGGTTGGAAGGTGGCTGAGGAGAGTGGCAGGGCTGTCTCTCTTGTCTCAGTGGGGGTTGGGGATATCGGTTAGGAGGTGGCTGAGAAGTGTGGTAGGGCTGGGGGTGTGGCGACACTTGAGCTGGGGAGGTCTGTTGATACGCCGCCTGGCCGTTTCCCATCTGTTTCTCCAGCAGTGTGGTCATCATACGTGTCAGGGTCTCAACCTGAGTACTGAGCTGTTGGATGGTCATGTTATTACTGTCTGTGGCTCCACCCTTTTGTTCGTCATTGGTTGGCCAGTCACCTGTGTCCACCTTTGCGGCATGTGCGTGTGTTACCTTTGACTGACGAGGGGGCTGGCCGATTCTGCGCTGGTGCTCATTCTCCTCATTAATCATCTTCATTACCTGGCCAACGATTTCCTCATCAGTGAGCTGACCGTCCCAGAGGAGAGGTCTCAGTCTCTGTCGGATATCAGTGTGCTTTGGCCCCAGGCCCTGATAGATACTGTGGAGAAAAACCTCTTGAATGGTCTTAGGATCATAGGAGATGTCAGTATTAACCTGCTTTGACTGGAAAAGGAGTTTCTGTTTGAGGCCAATCATGCGGTACAGGAACTGCTGGGGTGACTCTTGTTCGAGCTGTCTAGCACACATCAACTCCTGAAACATCTCTGTGCTTGCTTTTTCACCAAGGTGAGATCGGAGGAAGCCCTTAAGTTCAGAGACTGTCATTTCGTCTTTATTTACGAGCATGTCCCTAAAGGTTCCTGGTTTGATCACTCTTAACACACCCCGGACCACTTCTGCCTCTCCAAAGCCCTCTCTGACTCCCTCATCCATTTGCTTACTGATGCTGTTATAGCCTATTTCAGAACTCTGGTCCCCGATTTGGCCCCCATGTACTTTAAATTCCCTCCGGGGAAGATAGTGGAGGTCCTTTAGCGGAACCACTCTCTCTGGTATCCTTGGGGTCGGCATTGTGGGCGACAGCGACTCACCTTGCTGGCTGTTTAAAGTGGCTGGCAGGGCCGTAGTGGCTTCACACAGTCTCAGTTGCTCACCCAGCTGTACATACATTCTTCTCAGCTCCTCCACTGACTGTGAAGTTGTGTGGACATGTGGCTGGGAGTGGGGATGTGGTTGTGTGATTGTGTTTTGTTCAGAGTGTGATTGGGTTACATGCTCTGGGCCCACCGTGGATGGACTAGTAGGACTAACATGTACAACATCATCACATGTCCCATTAGGTGACAAATCAACAGAAACAATCACTCTATTCACCACATCATTCAACATCAACAACTGAGCCATACCTTCATCTTCACTTTTGAGCAATTTCTCAGACTGCATGTAGGCAACCACAAAGTCTGTGCAGCCTTCCTCATCGCTTGGGCTCAGCTTGGCTTGGTCTTCACTGTCGGTTGCCAGGTCCCTTGCAACGTTGTAGATGTTAATGTTCGAGATTCTGAACAAGTTCCTTTTAATGTTCCACACCAGCTCTTTGCGTGTCGTAGACATGGTGTGTGTGTGTGTGTAGCTGTAGTCCTTGTAGTGTGTTTGTTAGTCTGATGAACCTGCGGCTCCTGATGACGGATGTACTTTGACCCCCGGATCGGCTGTGCAGCTCCGTAGCGAGGCGAAGACTCTTGACCTAGATTTCCCTCGACGGACGCTCACTGGCTGACTCCTGGTCTGCAGTACGCTTCCCCACCTTGTCACGTGGTTCTGGAATCACTGGACCCGTCGCTCTGATGCTTGTGACGAGGACGGATCCCGGACGAGCCCCCAAATTTTGTTACCCGCACGAGGCGATAGTACGGTGGTAACAATATTAGTGTGCCCGTGCTCTTCAATCCCACTGGAAAATATTAAAGAAAAGACAGAGGATGAAGAGACGGGACCAGCTTCTTTCTTCCCAAATCTGCTCTCGTATTTATTTACACAATTATTCAATACAAATCATCCCTATTCAAAAATGTCCCTAGTGCTAGTGGTTATTGTCCATCAATCTCAATACTAAATTCTCAACATTCATGCTGGTTCTAGGATCCACATTCCATGTAGTCTCAAACAAATAAACATTTAGATGAAAATAATACATTCACACATCGTCTTCACATACTCATACTTCAATACTCTTCACATACTCATACTTCAATACTCTTCACATGCTCAATAAACACAAATACAGTAGTCAAGGCCTACCTATTCTGATATCAATCAATAATACAGTACTTCTCTACTGTAGCTGAGTTACTCACTCAAAATATTCTAAATTGGCTTTTCCAAATTATCAGCACATAACACTGGGAGCTATCAATATAATACACTTTGAACTGTAGTCTCAAAATGAGACTTTCATCACTCAATAAACTCACACACTAATAGTACAAAAGATCGGTCAAGTGTAATCAGGAAAACCACTCTCACTTTCACCAGTTGTTGGGGTGCCGTTTTGTAGCTGGCTAGCTAGCAACGAAAATACAGGACGGCCACGAGGCACAATTCTCTTCAAAATAACACTTCACAACATTCACAACAACATATCACATCCCTCAAATGTATTCTACATTCATATAATAACCTTGGAAGTTGGTTTTAAGTGCTTGTCACGTTTTACTAACCTGGAAAATATTAAAGAAAAGACAGAGGATGAAGAGACGGGACCAGCTTCTTTCTTCCCAAATCTGCTCTAAAGGAAACGCGCGTGCGCCCTCTAGAGGAAACCGGGCACTAAACCATCTGACCTGCTAAACCTAACGTCATTGGCTCCCCTCTCCATACCTTATATCAACTAAATGTCTTACAGTTTATGTAGAATTAAATTATTAGTTTGAATAAAATAATATAAAAATATCAAAAGCGTATAGCTTTCTGAGAGTACTACACGTACACCCGAATTAGCATAGGTAAACTCCCCGCCAGCCCTATATAAGGACATGCAACTACAGTGTCGCACACAGTTGTAATTTCTCAGTATGAATACCGGCCATCCGCGCCTTTGACTCGCCATCTTTTCGATAGCATGATGGTTAAGGTGGGGTTGTGCCAGGTGTGTCGGCAAGTCAAAGGACAGCTGATTGAATCCAGCATGGGCAATCGAAATCAGATTTTAATTCAGCCAAGTAGACTTCCTCCTATGAGGAATTTGCATTGTTGCATGGCAATAAACATGTTGAGACAGGACAGTGTGAAATAGAATGTCGAAGTGAGAGAATACAATATACAAAATATATACATATACAAAAATGTAGGCAATAAAATATACAGCTGACACACACGCCCAAATAAAAATCTAAAGACCGGACTCCACCTGTAATATTGAGTAGTCAGTAAAATGCATGGGATGATACTACCCCTCTGAATGCTGTATCTGGACAAGGGCACATAGTTGGACCAGGCGCATCAGGGATTTTATTGGAAAGACAGCACTCTCACTTTGTAAAATAATGAAAACAATTATTAAAAGATATTATAAAGTATACAAATAGTATGGTATTGCAATCCTATAATGTTATACAACTGTAGATTTGAAGTAAACACTATCACAAATTATTTTAAATGAACGTATCTTTTGCACTATGTCCGTAGGCTACTTAAGACTGCTCTTCTGTGTCCATAGATTTTTTTTTTCCAAATGTGAGAATATTGGTGAATGCCAGAATCTTTTTGGAAACGGTGTAAGTGGGAAGAAATCTTATTTAAATTTTAACTACATTCCTAAATGAGGCCCATTCTGTTGAGCAACATCACCAGACGTAACCACATTCTGTTGAGCAACATCACCAGTCATGATCACATTCTGTTGAGCAACATCACCAGACCTCATCACATTCTGTTGAGCAACATCACCAGTCATAATCACATTCTGTTCAGCAACATCACCAGTCATGATCACATTCTGTTGAGCAACATCACCAGACTTCATCACATTCTGTTCAGCAACATCACCAGACCTCATCACATTCTGTTGAACAACATCACCAGACCTACTTAAATTCTGTTTAGCAACATCACCAGTCATAATCACATTCTGTTCAGCAACATCACCAGACGTAATCACATTCAGTTAAGCAGCATCTAGCAACATTACCAGACGTAATCACATTCTGTTGAGCAACATCACCAGGCATAATCACATTCTGTTCAGCAACATCACCAGACATAATCACATTCTGTTCAGCAACATCACCAGACATAATCACATTCTGTTTAGCAACATCACCAGACCTCATCACATTCTGTTCAGCAACATCACCACAGATAATCACATTCTGTTCAGCAACATCACCAGAGATAATCACATTCTGTTCAGCAACATCACCAGTCATAATCACATTCTGTTTAGCACCATCACCAGACATAATCACATTCTGTTTAGCAACATCACCAGTCATAATCACATTCTGTTCAGCAACATCACCAGTCATAATCACATTCTGTTCAGCAACATCACCAGTCATAATCACATTCTGTTTAGCAACATCACCAGTCATAATCACATTCTGTTTAGCAACATCACCAGTCATAATCACATTCAGTTCAGCAACATCACCAGTCATAATCACATTCTGTTCAGCAACATCACCAGTCATAATCACATTCTGTTTAGCAACATCACCAGTCATAATCACATTCTGTTTAGCAACATCACCAGTCATAATCACATTCAGTTCAGCAACATCACCAGACGTAATCACATTAAGTTAAGCAACATCTAGCAACATTGCCAGATGTAATCACATTCTGTTTAGCAACATCACAAGGCATACTTACATTGTTTAGCAACATCTAACAACATCACCAGACATAATTACATTCTGTTTAATCACATTCTGTTCAGCAACATCGCCAGGCATAATCACATTCTACTCAAGTTGAATGTGTTGTTTATATCAAAAAAAGCTATTGTCCACACACTGCTGAGGCTCCATGTTCGATCAATCCACTCTAGGGGGATTTTTTATCCAGAAAGCTCAGAGGGGTTTCCTGCAATCCACTTCCCACAAAATCTAACCAATCCCAAAACAGTTTGCAGGTGCCTGGCATTTAGGGCAACCACAGACCTGTGGTTCTTTTGCTTTGTCCTGGTTGCCATGTGAACAAAAATCTAACTAAGATCCAGGTACAGCATTGCAATATTATTCCCTGAATCAGAACAACGCAAACAAACTACAGGTCTGATATTTACTGGTCATAAGTATTTTAGCACTTTAATTGGCACAGCTGTTTTTAAAACTTTAATTCATACGGCAACAAATCAATTTGTTGGTAAAACATTACTTGAAGGGGCTTAACATAAGACATTCACACTGCCTGGCATAAAGACCTCATGAATGTTATGTTAGTCTTAAAGGTTCATTCAGAAATCAATAATCAATAATCAATAATCAATGATCAAAGGATAAAGGGAGGGATGTTCGAGTTAAATATCTGCATAGAATCACATAAATAATGACTTCCCAGACCAAATGGAATGCAGTATGAGTACTGCCCATTGGGTGTGATACATATACTCATATCACAGTATCACACCCATATCAAGGAACAGTGAGGCTGCCTACTGGCTTCTCACATATGTTGAACATGAAGGGGATCTCCAAGAAACCTACCAGTCAGTTAGAGAGAGCCAACCATCGTGCATTTAATTCAAGGAAGCTATTTTATCAAGAAGTCAATGGCATAATTGACGTTAAATGGCATTAGGGACTTTGACTGCGAAGATTTTTTAGAAGGGATTGTATTACAAAATTCCGAATGTATAAAACTGTGCATGGATGTTACATGTGTGTGTGTAAGCCTTACACATTTCTGAAGGTTATGAAAAGCATTTCAGTTGTTGAAAGATTAGTGTATACATATTTCTACAGCTATATAAGAATGTTTTATGTGTTATTTTCCATCAGGCTCCTGAACAATGAACACTAGCAGTCTGTGTCCGGCTTGCATGCCACTCACACAGGCTCCTTCAGACTCAGACTGTACACACACACACACACACACACACACACGCAAACATGCAACAATGCATATTTGCACGTTCATGCACTGCAAACTTTACACTCACTAGAGCCTTCTATTACATTGTCTTGCACCATTTTCATGACTAATAATTGTAGCTATTGTTTTTATTACTATTATCGTGTTTTATACTGTATTTACCATCATTATCTTGTGTTGTTATTCTCCTGTATTATACTGTCTTTACTGCCATGGTCTTGTGTTTTTATTATCTTGTATTATACTGTCTTTACCATCATTATCTTGTGTTGTTATTCTCCTGTATTATACTGTCTTTACTGTCATTATATTGTGTTGTTATTCTCCTGTATTATGCTGTCTTTACTGCCATGGTCTTGTGTTTTTATTATCCTGTATTGTACTGTCTTTACTGTCATTATCTTGTGTTATTTTGTTGTTTAAATGAGGTTGAGAAGCCAGAACCCAATAATATTACTCCCCTGTAAATGTACAAAGGATGTAACAATAAAGGAATCTGAATTTGACTCTGAATCTCGAATGTATCCTTTTAGCCATATCATTTTCTGTGGTCGGGGTGAGGCATTTCATCAAACCTTTCAATAATGGAGCCATTAAGGTTATACTGTATTCATTACTGGACAATGTGCATGAATGACATGACCAGATCTGAGTTTATTTAAATCAATGTTAAGAGGTCCCTTATACGAGGTACAGTAAGCCCGATGTACCACTACCGCCGTTATCTAAGCTGTTTAATATGGACATTTCATTTGGGTATTTCAACACTGAACAGATGAGAAAGTCATTTAAAGTGATCTCACTGAATGACGTCAGAACAAAGTAAACTATATTTGGGTGGAACAGACATTGAAGTGAGAGATTAAAATCCAGTTGGGGGTTTTCTTCCAAGCTGACAAAGGAAACAATGATATTTGGGGCTCCAAGGGGCTTCAAAGGCCTGGGAGACTAGCACAGATAGAAGATAAAACATTAATCTCCATCGAAAAAAAGATATCTTATGAACCTAATGGTACCATACCCTTGATAGTTTCTGTGAATTGTCCTCAATGCTATACAGAGCACAGTATTTTGTAGATCAATGGACAGGCAGTCTGCCAAAACAGCAGTGAAGCCCAGGTGAATGCCAAAGCAAAACCAGGAGAGAGGGAAAGCACACCCATGCTTTTATACATTTTAAGTGGGTTTTCTTTTGGGTTTCTTGTGCTGGCGTGTGGCATTGGCGCCTCAGATTCCTGCATCCCCCATGTAGAAATCTCTCTGTTCTCTCTGGGAGTGCAATGCTCTGGGCTGTTTCCTGGCTGCCTGCCTCTGCCATTGCAATGGTCCAGCTGCCACCTGAGATATTCTGCGCATGACATTTATCCAGGGGAGGGCATTGACAGATGCTTCAAAGCGGCTTTGTGCTATGGCCAAGAAAGGCCCCCTAGTCACATTAGATAAGGCAGGGGACTATCACATTAACCTGTGTGTGGCGCCGCCAGGTTGCAACACGCAGGGCTTCCGTTCTGCTTCGCCTGCAGTGTGAGCCTCTGAGCGCCCAGGGAAGGTAGGGAGTAAACGCTTTTACAAAATGAACATTACCGCACGTCTTTGTGCTAGTGTTCACATAGGCAGGTGAGGGTAGTGGCATGAGCTTGTAAATCATACCTTATTAAATAATGGTCGGTGTGTAAGGGGCTACAGCGAGACAAGCTTGAGCTAACAGACAGGGATAAGGGAAGCTGTTAAAACGAAGACAAAAAAAAAGTGTACTACTAAATGTTTTTACACTGCTGTATTTTAACAAAGAACATTTAAGACTATTATTTTAAACTGTAGCGGTAAATTCTCCCTCTCAGCCCCGTGAATCAGCTGCTAACAGACTGTCATGGCGTAGTGAGAGAGGAGCTGTTGGCTGCCCTTGTTGCCATGGCAGACACACTTTCCCCCGGATGCGTCTAAATAATCAATTCTGTCTTTATTTCCCATTCAGTCATCCCGACCACAAACCCCTCACTCGCCCACCCGATTACTTGATGCCACACGGATTTAGACTATGTCACTGGAGCCTGTCCAGGGGTTAGGACCTGTCACAGGTTGTTTTCTGTGTAAACCACCTGTCCGGTTCTCTCTCCACGGCAACACGTCTGTACTGATCAGCTACATCTGGTCGGATGCTTAACTCTAGTGTTGCTCCCTGGTGTCGAATGAGCTGCCAACTCCCATTCTCTCACTCTGGAAGTGCTCTTCAAGTATAGGAGAAGATTTCTATGGCAACTCGCAGAGGCCAAATGTAACTGTGCAGTGCTGAGAATTAGAAACAAAATAGTTTTAGTTTTTCCAACAACTGTTTAGTAATTGGCTTGTCAGTAAGGTCTCCTGTCCCAGTCTGTATGCCCTCTAACATAGGCTACCATGATGACAGTTCTGTAGACGATGAAATATATAGGCCTGTCACTAAATATATAGGCCTGTCACTAAATATATATGCCTGTCAAAATATATAGGCCTGTCACTAAATATATAGGCCTGTCACTAAATATATAGGCCTGTCACAAACTATATAGGCCTGTCACTAACTATATAGGCCTGTCACTAACTATATAAGCATGTCACTAACTATATAGGCCTGTCACTAACTATATAGGCCTGTCACTAACTATATAAGCCTGTCACTAACTATATAGGCCTGTCACTAACTATATAAGCCTGTCACTAACTATATAAGCCTGTCACTAACTATATAGGCCTGTCACTAACTATATAGGCCTGTCACTAACTATATAAGCCTGTCACTAACTATATAGGCCTGTCACTAACTATATAGGCCTGTCACTAAATATATAAGCCTGTCACTAACTATATAAGCCTGTCACTAACTATATAGGCTTAAAACAAAACATAGCCGCTGTGTTCAGTGAGCGTTTGTACCCTCTACCAACTCTGAGTATGTTCAGTGTCATTCAGAGAACAGACCCCCGAGGAGTCTTTCTCTCAGGCACAGTCACGGCTTGTTATGCACAGACTGACACCGCGAGCATCGCTGCGATTCTTATCTCTGTGTTCACATCAGATGGGAAAACAGAATCTGACAAAAGCAGGCGCTCCTATATACTGCTCATATCTTCCCTTTTAACGATTCCATCAGTGGCTGGATAAGCCTGATGGCAATACGGACAAGGTAGCAAAATGCACACAAATCTCCATAGCATCAGCTCACAAGATTGTCTGGTACGGAGCTGGAATCATCAGAATATGGATGAGCTGATGAGGGAAACGAAAATATATTAGATGAATAAAGAAGAATAGATATTAGATAAATAAAGAAGGAAATATAGTGAATAGATATTGGCAAAGAAAGGATCATTGTGGAAAATGTTACTTTAATGGATTATTCAGGTTTCAAATGAATGTTTTCAAACGTGTTTGTGGCAGATGTCATAATTGTCCCTTGTGTCGCTTACACATGTACGCTTACGCTTGTGTCAGTAGTTGTCAATCATCAAGCAAAACAATAATAATCAATTGAAATGAAATCAATCTTTATTTATATAGCACATTTCATAAACATAGGCACTAATAAATAAGGAGGTGTAAGTAACATCACAATACTGTCTACCCCATTCATTTGCCATTAAGCTTCAATTTTTGTAAAAAAATTTGTATGAGGGGGTAGAGTAAGCTAGATATTAATCAAAGCCATCCCTGAGATACAAAGGGTACTGTATACAGTTAGCAGCCCTGAACCAACACAAGGATTTCCGAGCCGTTAACAGAGTCTCTGTGTGTTTGTTACGGCGGGGTTGTGTGCTGCATTATAGGTTGTAATGTCCCGTCGTCGGCCTCCAGCGGTGGATTAAATTGCAGCTTTACACTGTGGCGCTGTGCTCCATAGGCGGAGTCAAGGCGTCTCGGCTCCCCTTGCCCGTTGAACGCCAGCCTCATCCTGAGTGACGGGCCGCTCCCCACAGAACAGAGGGTAATTGGCATTCAGGATCATCTGGGTGATAGGGAGGGTGGCGGATTCCGGGGGAGATGCCGGAGCGAGCCTCCATCTTTTATCCTGCAACACAAAGTTCCCTCTGCCAACCCACGCCCCCTCTCCCGAGAGAGAGAGAGGGAGGGGGGGAGAGAGAGAGGGAGATAGTCAGGGCAGAGGAGAGAAGGGGGGAGAGAGAGAGAGAGAGAGAGAGGGGGGGGAGAGAGAGAGAGGGAGAGAGGGGGTGTGAAACAGAGAGGGAGAGAGAGGGACAGTGTCAGGGCAGAGGAGAGGGGGGGGGGGTAGAGAATGGGGCGGGGGGGGGGGGACGCTGCTTTGCATGCAGTGAGTTGGCAGTAAGCCCCCCAGGGAAACATTGTCGTTGAGGGTGAAACGGCTTTCTATGCATGAGGAGAAATCTCCTTCAGGTTTGTGCTCCTCTCTCCACACCCCTCATGTGTCTGTAGGGATTTATGACCTGTCACCTCAGAACTATCAGGGGGGGGGGGGGGGGGGGGGGCTGCTCTCAGCACATCTCTCCTCCCCACGCGGTGGGTGTGTCAATCTGAGAAGGATTTTGCTCATTCAACCACGCGGCGGCGAGGACTCCGAAATTAACAAGGGATTGAGGGAGACAAGTATATTGTGCTGCTGCTGCTGCTTCTACACTACACCTAAAGCCTGCTCACAAAATGATCCCTCTTTTCATAAGCAGACGCCAACCTGACCGCAAAGTTTGAAACATGCCTCCTAGATAGATTTGCTGTTGTTTTGTTCCCCCGAGACACACTCTTAAATATGATTCCCCCCTATTCAAGGGATAGAGGGACAATCAACCGATAAGACATTATAAGGTTGAATGGGAGAAGAACGTGACACCTGGATTCAAAGTGCTGTTCTGTGTTCTCTATTACTCCAAGGGCAGTTGATGGAGGATTTTAACCTAGATTCCTGCCAACTCTGATGAATCACTCAGCTCTACCTGCGCCTCTAAGGTACATCATTAAAATGGTTGATGGCTATAATAACCATTCCTAGTACACTGCACTTCGGTGGCTTCCTGGGCATGACAGAGGTGCTTAGCCCAAATGGAAAGACCCAGACGAAGTTCTATAGCTGCAATGAATTGAAAAGGGATCAACTTTATGATCTTTTTATGATGGTCATTTTAACAGTTAGCTATTGGACATTCATTTTGTTTTTGTTTTTACAGTGAATGAAGTGAAAACATTGTCAGAATGAATCAAAAGTAATCAGATATGTCATACCAGTAATCAGATATGTCATATGAGTCGATGTGCCCTGGAAAACTAACATTTTCTTGGAGATAGAAAAAGTGCACTTCACAGATAAGCGCAGTAAAAACGTATCTTATCGTATTATCTGATACAATATGATGTAAGATATGTCTATTTCTCAAACATGTGAGTAACCAAGGAGGGCTAGCTCTTTGAAGAAATATACCCCTTTGCTGGAATGACGAGGGATATAATTAGGAATTAATTGGCAGAGAGATTTGGAGCAGACTTTGGAGCTCCCACGGGCCTCCCTGGAGTTCTGTAGATCATATTAATGATGACTATATAAAGGGATGTAAAGTATGCATTTCCTTCCCTATGTATGGGAAATGGTTTGGGGATTAAAGTACAATAGCCAGTTACGTACTGTAACCATGCCCGAGACATTAAGGCAGGCTACTGGCTCCCTGAGGTGATGCATATATACAGGCTTTAGCTTAACAAACTGCGCCTGATCTCACTGTGATACCTGAAGTGACGATGTGTACAGTATATACTTACATGGTACTGTGGTTCGATGTGTATTCATGACAGCAGGAGAAACACATCATCTGTAATGTCTCCCTTCTGATCTCACCTATTTAGTATGGCTACAGGCGGATAGTTACAGAATAATCTGAACCTTCCTTGGAAGGCGATAGCCTTGACAACTATCAATAGTTGACTGCTTGACTGGGTTAATGTATCTTAGCGGTTGACCTCAGTTGGCCCGTATGGTATTCATTGTGTTTGTTCTTGGAAAGCAATGAATATCTCCCTCACCTGCTTTGAGTAGGGCCGCATCGATGAATATCTCCCTCACCTGCTTTGAGTAGGGCCGCATCGATGCAAAAGGAAGGGAGATGGCCTCTTATGCTTGAGCGGCTAGTGTCAGCATGATGGAAGTCACTCAGAGGAGCAATCCCCTTTCTCTGCTCCCAACATAGGTCTGGCAGGCAGTCAATCGGGCGTGACTTTGTAATATACAGCCAGATTCCTCCCTCCATAACATCCTCCTGCAGATTAGGGCACGGATGACCCACCGTGGAGACTGTTCGACATGTTGACTCCATGCATATGCAACAGCTGCCTTACCAGGTCTGCCCGGAGTGTGGAAAGTGGAGGGAGAGTGGATCTTGCCAGTTGTTGCATGGGCCATTGATGTCGAAGAGCTTGCAGCTCTCTCCAGGAAACCCATCTGAGAAAATCATATCCATTCTTTTCTGAGGGAGGTATATACGTATACACACTATGAGGAGCCTATGTGCTGACTATGGCTGGATGTTCAATATTATAACGATAAATGCTAATCAATCCATATATGCCAGATGTAGCTGTTCAGTATTGATATTACCTGGTAAAAGATAGCATAGCTCTCTGGTTAGTTTAATATCATTTGTTGCATGAGTGTGTAAATGTGTATGTAGACATTTTTCATTTCAACCAACAGATTATGTTGTTCGTTGTTGTATTTCCGTTTTGAAGAAGAAAAAAAATAGACTGCATTTGTAAAGACTGATTTGAATACTCGAGTCCAGGGGTGAAGTTTTGAATCATGGCGGGCCCATTAATCAGGTGAGTAATGATGTTTAAACATTTTACGTCAAATATGTGTTTGTTTTGTATGTTTCTTCATTTTATTGAGTGCATGTTATTTACAGAGTGCATTTTCTGCAGTGCTCACACATCAAATACAACGATCTACAAAGCCTGCTTGCCAGAGCTCTGTTTTCCAGGCAGGATATCAGCCACCCTGTAGTTGCAAACAAATCTGACTCTTTTCAGCTATTTTTATTCCTTCCTTTTCCTTACTTCATCCTTCTCTTCCACGTTCCCCTCAGACACAAAAGCTCCTTTGTAACTAAGTTTGTTCCAGGCAGCCTCTGGTCTGGTTGGAAACAGCGAGTGGTTAGAAGACAGGCTGGATCACCAAGTCAAAATGTAACTCCATCGCTTCAGCAGCTGAAGGTGAACACAATATTTTGACCAGCAGAGTCCTAAAATACCTGGCTGCAGTAGCCATTATAAACTACATGGTGTGAGAGTTCCAGAGTTGACAGACACAGGCACCTTGGTACTGTAGGGTGACCCTGGAGGAGAAAGTGACACAGGGCCAAGCCAGAAAAAGAATAGTCCAGGTGTGCCTTCTGACCTCTAAGTAAGTTACAACTAGAACACAAAGTGCAGACTGACTCTTATTCTGCCTCTTTTGTCCTGTGTTCTGGACTGTGACTTCTGTTTAAAGGTGCATGCTATACAAAACAATGTTGTTTTTTTTGTGAAAACAGAGAGAGAGAGAGAGAGAGAGAGAGAGAGAGAGAGAGAGAGAGAGAGATTGATTGCTAACACTATAGTTCCCATATAACAATGCTGATGTTCTCAAGGGATCCCCTATAACTCATTCCAAAGGAAGGATTACAATGTGTTTATTTCACTCCACCATGGAATATAAGCCACTATCTGTGTTCCCTTGCAGATCTGTTTGTCATTACATTTACATTTAAGCTACGTCCTCTGAGAAATAATGTCTTCGTTTTATTCAATTTCGCCTTAATTAGTCACAAACATAATTTGTTTTTGTTGTTTCCCAATGAATGTGGAAAAAATATTTTCATTTTAGCAAGGGACCGTAAAGTTAAAGTCACTAGTAATTTGAGCCTTAACCTCCAGAGTAAACGACTTCCTTCCTTCTACTTTGTGGTTTATCTACTACATGTGAATCGTCTAGAGGCTTGTGCAAGTACAAACTGCTTGTTGATGACATAGTAATCAGTGAGAAAGACGCTTCTAGGTATAACCTACTTCACCAGCAAATGAATATGCTAACCCACTTAGAATATAATGAGGAATATAGCATTCAAATATGCAGTTTTCTACCAAGGCGCTGCTAAACGTATTAACATCAAATAAGAATAGTGAGATCCCACAAGTCAAAAGGCCTACCATAAAGCTATACAACCCCATTAACCAAACACAGAGCTAAACTAACTTCTTAACCTACCGGACCATAGACCTAAACTATAAACTACCATCAAACTAAACTAACCTATTAACAGCTTAACTTACCCATTAACCCACCAGATGCCTAAACTAATCCATGAACCACTACCTGAACATGAGAACTTCATGGGAATGGACAGAGGAAGCATCTGCACTCTGCAACTCCAACACACCATGACCTACCACCTCTTCATTCATTCATTCATTCATTCATTCATTCATTCATTCATTCATTCATTCATTCATTCATTCATTCATTCATTCATTCATGAGTTACATTTGACTGTCCAATGTAACTTTAAGAGGCAAAAGCAGGCCTCACTTGGCTTCCTGAATCTTGCCCATCTCAGTGGGTCCCTGCATGGTGCCCCCAGCCCCTCGTCCACTGGGCCTGTCAGAGCCCAGTCTGACCTCTTGGAGTGTGAAGGAGCAGCCTGTTCCACTGGAGCTAATTCTAGACGACACATTTAGCGCATGATTTAGCTAACAGTCGTACAGCTGTGTCCCTCACGACACTCACGACAAGGCAACTGGAACGGGCAGCAAGTGTATTTAACCCCTTCATTATGAAAACAAGAAAACATTTATGAATAATCCTCTCTCTAGTGTAACAGATGTGACTCCATGCTCGGCTGATTCGCCGACTGCCTCTCCTGCAGAGCATGTGATGACATCACTCGTCGTCTGGGAGATCTTGGAACAGCAGATGAGGTGGTTCGGGGGGGGGGGGGGGGGGGGGGGGGCAAGACACTTGACAACTAATTATTGAACCATGGTTTCCCCTGCTTGAACTACCTTGATTTTCTTGCGACTGTGCAGAGTGAACTCATGATACTGTCTTAGACGTCCTGCATGCTGAACTAACTGTACATGCCCCCTATGCTAGATTATGTGAAATATGTGATAGCACACCTTTCTAAGAATACCTTGGCATTTCCAAGACCATACTCACAATTATTTAGCTAACAGCATGTGTAGCATAAACAAAATGGGGTTTAACTGAATATTCCATAACTGAATTAGACTCATTTTTAGCCCACAGCAGATTAGAAGACATGTCACATGTGTTAACCTCTGTATGGGCATGTTGCTTATGCAAATGATAAATAAACTTGGGATTAGTCATACTGAGCACAGCGCCAATGACATTTATGAAAGGGAAGACACAGCTGGGAAGTAGCCTCTGTCAGTGTGTGTGTGTGTGTGTGGGGGGGGGGGGGGGGGGGGGGTGCGTGTGTGTGGGTGTGTGTGTACGTCTGTGTTGGAGTGTGTGTATGTTTATGAGAGAGAGAGAGAGAGAGAGAGAGAGAGAGAGAGAGATTTAATTCAATAAGGCAGATGGGTCTTTTTAGAGTATGAAGTTTATCATCAATGAGAGGGCCAGTCTGTCACCCTCATTATATATTGTTTTAAACTAGCCTCCTTAGGTTTTAAACTAGTTCACACTCACACCCTCATTAGGTTTTAAACTAGTTCACATTCACAACCTCATTATGTAGGTTTTAAACTAGCATACATTCACACCCTCATTATGTTTTAAACTAGCGCACATTCACACCCTCATTATGTTTTAAACCATCACACGTTCACACCCTAATTATGTAGGTTTTAAACTAGCACACATTCACACCTCATTATATAGGGTTTAAACTAGTGCACATTCAAACCTTCATTAGGTTTTAAACTAACTTACTTTCAGACCTTCATTAGGTTTTACACTATGGCACATCCACATCCTCATTATGTTTTCAACTAGCGCACATTCACACCCTCATTATGTAGGTTTTGAACTAGCGCACATTCACACACAGTGTCTTCCAGTGCTTGACAAGAGATGAACGCAGCCTCATGAGATAGAGGTCACAGCTGACCGTATACTGTACATTATACCATGGCCTGGGTTAATACTCTTTTCTGATTGGCCAGCAGACGTGCGTTAAAACCGTGTATACGCACACGTAGTTCGGCTGAAGTTTAATTACCAATCTAAATTAATCCGCCAGCTTTGACAGCAAGCCGAATGAGCTAATCCCATAGCCTGCTGTATACAGTATACTTACAGTATACTGAACGTACAGACGTGGTGTAATGCTATCCTGACTACAGCCCCTGAATCTGAATTTTCAAAATGCAATTCAGGGTCCGGAAAGGATCTTGTCCAGAGTGATCTCTTGGTTGGAATTCCAACCAGGCCAATCAGCGTCGTTTGAATTAAACTGTGTTGTGATTGGTAGAGACAGTGAAACCAGGTATCATCTTATCCTGTCCTGTAGTCCTGTAGGCAGCAGTTTATCCCATCCCGTAGTCTAGGACGGGATAAGTCAGGGGGGCATGGTAGTTAAATGACCCCGTTGTCTCCTCACTTTGTCTGAGCACTCTTGATTTGCATACACACACACACACACACACACGTTGAGTTGAACAGTTGCACACTATTCATGCCTATGGCCTGTGTTAAAAACATGTTTACTAAATCCAATTGGCCATTTTGTATTAAGCCATAATTCCTTATATTTTCCTACTGCATGTTAGTCTAGAAGTAAATGCATTTTAACTGAATGCACAATTTTCCTGTTAGGTAATCAAAATGGAAGCAATTTTCCGGCATGTGATCAAAGTGAAAATGAATGCATAATGGGAGTGTCCTTTCGTGACACCCTGGGCCTTGCTTGAAGTGTCCTGACTGCAGAAGAAACACAGCACATGGTGCACAGCCAAACACACAAAATGAACTGTTCCTATCGTATTTATGAATATTTAATTCTTAACATGTATTATTTAACTGTATTCTCTTTTTAGAGGAATGTTACAGTATAACAGTTGTATGATTCAATGACAGATTTCCCCAAAGAGCCCTCCCTATCTCCCCCCACACATGGGAGGCATGAAAACATAATATAATGTATGAATATTTCTAACATATTAGTTTACCCTTTGCCAATAAGTACAGCAAAAAAGGGCCATGATTGACACTGCACATCATATTTCCTGACACTATTGCTGGCATCAGCAGGGAATTTAGGGATGTCAGCTGCACTCTTGCCATTCAGTATAAAACTCTAAAACATCAATATTAAAAACAGTCTTGAGTATATATATCAAGGTTTCAGATTGTAGGATATGCATCATCAGTTTGAGATCTAGATTCAGAGGGTCAATGCTACCTGCTACTTCCTCTAATAAGTACCCTTGTTCGTCTCCTTTTAAGCAATTAACAGCTTCTTTTGATCGATGCGTTCCCTTTCATCCTCAATCTGTAATGAGAAGTAAACTACTGCACCTTGCCGGTGCTACAGAGCAGGATTCTGACAGAGCAAACATGCAATCATACCAAAGAGAGAGAGAGAGAGATGATAAGTGTCTTGGCAGGGGGGCTAGCTTGTGAAACGTTGAGTCTGTAGAAACCAGACAGCACTGTCAGTTGTCCTCTGCTACTGGTTTGTCTCCATGATGTTGTTGATGTTCCAGAAAAAGGACACCTTGTTAATTGTACCCTCTTCATCGTGGTTGGTGATTTGAGGTGATCACATTAGGAGAGATTAGGTTCAGTGACAGGTAGATGTTTCACTAGAACAGAACGAGAACAGTCTTACATGCTTGGCTGTAGGCAAGGCTATGTGTTGCTTTGAAGGGCTCTTTCATGTTTCTACCTCAGAACTGCTTAAGCAGCCTTTCATTTGGGGACTGATATCCCATTGTGATTCTCTTTGTCTACCCAGTGAAAACACCTGTATGCTGTTATGTTAGGAATGGGTGTGAGTAATTGCTTTTTACATGGGAACAGAAATGAATAGGCAAAGGAAGGTAATAGTTCATGTTGGATCATTGTTAGTCATTGCCATGGGTCCTAATCTGGATCTCTACATTACTGCCAAGGGCATCTGTCAGATTCTCTAGCATACTATACACAGCAGCACACTGTTGAAAAAAATGCTCAACAATGCTCAAAGCTTTGCCTCCAGTTTCTGTTTTGTGTTTTGAGTGTTGGACTATTCACACTGTTAAAGAAAACTAAACTATTGAGATCCAAGACTGGCATCACACAAATGATGACACATAACTCCAAGGTATGTTGAAAACCTCAGGGAGCACAGCAAAGTTTTATTTATGTAACCTTTGCATTCACTCCTATAATCTCCCATGACCTTTATCACAATATCTTAATCAAAATGTCTTAATGCCTGTCTGTCAGACCTGTCTCTCAGTTTAAGTGACAGTTACGGTCTTTCAGTTCTCTTACTCTGAAGTGCCTCTTGCAAAATAATGACTGTAAGGAGGATCGGCTTCATGTACAGTAGTAAACTTGACATTAACGGAAGATCAATACAGAGCAGGAAGATAGATGGATGGATGGATGGATGGATGGGTAGATGGATGGATGGATGGATGGATGGATGGATGGATGGATGGATGGATGGATGGATGGATGGATAGATGGATGGATAGATTGTTCAGGTGCACTCCCAGGAACTTGTACCTGAGTCCACCATCTCAACTTCCTCCCCCTGGTTGGTGATGGGGGTCGGGGGTTTCTTGTTCCTTCTGAAGTCCACCACCAGCTCCTTGGTCTTACTGATGCTGAGTTGGATATGGTTCTCCTCAGACCATTCAACGGATCTCCTGATCACTTCACTGTACTCCTCCTTATCATCTGCCCTGATGCAGCCTATCCCGTTCTCACGAGCTCACATTCTGTTTCACTAACGCAGAACGGTCTGGCCTTCGCCTCCTCCAGAGCGATTATGCCAAAATCCAGACCATACCGGGCCAATCAGGGACTGTCTTTTAACTGCTGTCCCGCCCCACAGTGGAAAACAGCGCCTGATTGGTTTGTGTCCCTGCCGCTCGCTAAACAAACATGGCGGCTCCCGAAGCAACAAGTGGTAAGTGGTAACGTTAACGTTAGAAGAATAAACGCAGCTATAAGTGCAGTTATTGCAGAAATAGACTTAATCACAACACTTAAACAAGAACAAGAGTATGCACAAGCGGAGTTTCTCTGTGGAAAATACGTTTTTGCCGTTCTTCCGACTGGATTTGGTAAAAGTTTGCTGAACGCTAATTGGCTGAAGGTATTTGTCTGTCAAGGCAAGTACTCCCTCCCACATAATCGCTCTCTATGCGGCGAAGGCCAGAACGATATTGCGGAGCGAAGCAGTGAGCTCGCTAGATCGGGATGGTCATACCAGGCTAGATGCAGCCTACAATAAAGGAGTCATCCGAAAACGTCTGGAGGTGGCACACTCCAGAGTTGTGGCTGATGTCGGAGGTGTAGAGGGTGAACAGGAAGGTTGATAGAAACTGTTCCTTGGGGTGGCCTCCATGTTGCTTATCAACACATCAGACAGGCATCCCTGCAGGTGGACATACTGTGGCCTGCTAGTGAGTCCATGATCCAGGCCACCATGTTGTTGTATACCCGCATTGCTGGGAGTTTTTCTGCTAGCCGGAGGGTCAGACTGGTGTTGAATGCATTGGAAAAGTCAAAGAACATGACTCTAATTGAACTTCCTGGCCCCTCTGGGTGTGAATAGGCTCTGTAGAGTAGGTAGATGATGGCATTGCCCACGCTGATTTGGGCCTGGTACGCAAATTGTAGGGGGTCCAGGAAGTCGCTCACCATGGGCTTCATGCGCTGCTGAACCAGTCGAATATCTTCATGACATGAGACATCAGTTCTACTGGCCTGTAGTCACTGGTCTAGAACATTGGAGCTCTTCAATCAAGAATTATGCTGGTGACTGTTTAGCAAGATGTATCTCATCAAGCATGACTATGAACCTGTGAAATCAGGTGAATGGATGGCAAACCACTAACATTGTTGATAGAGACATGGCATTGGCAGTGCTCCATTTTGGCATGAGAGCTTATATGATTTGGTAAAATGTGTCTCGCTGCTCAGGTCTGCACATTCTAAACAAAAGGCTGCTAAATAGAACCCCTTGTAACAATAGAACAGTCCTCTGAAAAGAGTGTAACATGGAAATGTCAGAGTACTCTTTTATTCTTAAGAAGGATTCTATAAAGCACCCCTTTTAATATACAGTAACACATATTTTACATACATTTAAAGACAGGCTACTTACTAGGAGGACACATTACTGTAGCAAATACTGCAGCATACTTCAACATAATATTGAGGTTATTCTGAGGTTAAATTGAAATTGTATTGCAGTTGCTTGGTGTTGTGTGTTCAGTACACTCTTCCATTGGAGAAACACGATGATGCTGGGTTTTCCTTTTAAAGCAACTTCAAGGCAATATGATAGACAGTCATAGTTAATTCTTATCTTGTATGTGTCAATCTAATGTATGTGGTTGTGTTTGTTCCTGTAATTGCAGCTTGCCGCACCATCTTTTATTAGAGGGGCAGGCTGATCTTTCTGGGAAAAAAATATAACTAGACCTAAAGTGAAACATTTTGCGTCTGCGTTTTTCTGCCACGATACGTGACAACCAAACCGCCCACACGCGGTGTATTTGAAGCATCACAAGCAGGAGAGCAGAAATCCTGAAACAACAAAAACACAACCATCTTAGAATGCATTGAAGTTGTTGGGAGCAGGGGAGTTGAAGACTCAGACTGGGCTTGGAGGAAATTTACCACCTGAGGAATATCAGCAACACGCTGAACTTGTCTGTCAATCAGAAAAACAGACAGAGGAGATATTACTGCTCTTTACCCTTTACACAGAGAGGAGGGTATGTCAGTCAGCATTTAACTACCTACTGTACTTGTTTGCTCCTTCCAATATCTCAGAGAGAGAGAGAGAGAGAGAGAGAGAGAGAGACAGAGAGAGAGAGAAAGAGAGAGAGAGAGTGAGAGAGAGAGAGGTCAGCCTAAGACAGCATTGAGTAGTACTGTCTGGGGATGATGTTTTCTACGAGATAGTTGTTATAAACACCATGGTTCCCATACAACAATGATAATCTCAAAATACTGTCCTCAAGGGTCCTTTATAACAAATGATATATGTATCTATACTTGCAAGCATGACACTGTGTATGATGATGATGATGATGATGAGGATGATGATGTTACTGTTGTTGCTCTTTTTTGTTTTGTGTCTTGTATTTAGAGATACTGTATATTGCACTGTTTCTCTCTTTTTAACGTTTTATATTGCTTAGTGAGTGCACAGTCTGGGAGCTAACAGAAACATGTCATTGCTTGTTGTACTTGTATGATGTAGCATGTGACTAATAAACTTGACTTTGACTTTCATCCTCACTAAACTGAGTAAAACAAATTAATAAAATTCAATACACTCCACTTCCTTACAAATGCTGTACAATGACACCATATAACCCCAGTTGTTTGTGTTTCAAATACATTGAGCAATATGTTTAGACACGTATGATGAGATCATTGGTGCTGTGGGCTCTAACAGAACATGATGAAAATATGTTCTGCTGTGAAACAGTGCATGAAGGATATGTTGAATCCAGGCAGAGGTGATTGGAAGGGTGTAATGGGTCCTTGGTGTAGAAGAATCCATAGCTAGGCTCTTTCGGGACTAATATGACCTAACAGTAAACATGTAGCAATATTACCACCTTTGCTATAGGAGTGCACTACTGACAATGTGTGGTCAATATCAAAGCACACATATTAGAGACCACACACAATGCAGTGAAGTGATGGACTATCCTGTTTTGTCCAACTATTAAAGAGGGGTGAAAATTCAATATCAATCTAAAGCTTGTATCAATTTCCACTTCTCTACTGTTCCCGCAGAAAGAGGTTCCTGCTCAAGTATCACATTTCTGCAGAATTTAATGAAAATACAGTAATTATATATTAAGGATGTATTTCAAGCTGATCAACAATGGCAGCTTGGAGCAGCCATATTATGCAATTCACTGCATCCCAGTCATCAAGCACACGTGCAACATATTCCATACAGCAATTAATATCCTGAGGGAAGAAACTGTACTCAAATAGTTTTCAACTGTACTGTAGTTACAAAGTCAAGCCAAAATAAATGTATATTCCAACAAGCAGTAGGTGTGTCTACATGTTCAACATAAGATAGCATGATTGACAGACTGGCAAAGAGGACCAACTTGTTGGATTTTAGGGGGAAGGTTTTGAGAGGTGAGGAGGCGCTAGTTTTGAATATCGCCGACATGAATAAGCGTTTAAATGCCAAGACACTACTTTTATCTTATCAAGAGCAGCATTTTCAGGATGCTAGGCGAAGCATGAAGTAACATAATATGCCTAATATGTGAAACAAGATGTCTTAGTGTGCACTAAGTGAGCCTAGTGCAGCTGACTATGCACATTCAGAGGGGTTCAGCTGGGGATGCAGCTGTTCATCCCTCTATCCTACCCACCAGAAATCGATTTCAAATACATTTTATTGTACACATTGGGTATAAAGGTTATACATTCAAATCAATCATCATATAAAAACAAAGGTCGAAAAGTAAAATATGAATTCTTAAACATGTGGGTAGAATATATTCGCGTAGGGGTAAACCTGAAGTGACTAGAGTCAAGGCAAACGCACAAACTATCACAAGGCTACTGTACTATATGCTTTGAATAACCTGCAATAACAAGGATCTGTTGTGGATGAATTTTTTCAGGGAAAAAAAGCATCATGTTCAAACGAAGCCTGCTAATGTCTTTAAAGCAGCGTGGTGGAATAGCAAGGGGCTTTCTACCACCCAGGCCAGCAGCACTGCCCGGTACAGACCTCGCCAACAGTCCAAACATCCATTTACACATAGAGTGGCTGATGTCATGCTGCCCGGGACTGTGGCTGTATGTTCAGATGTTCTCCCTCCCTCCCTCCCTCCCCTTTTATAGTAGATTGCATTGGTCAGAATCCACTTGGGATTTGAAATGGCAATGCTTTTACTGGGGCCTGACCCTCCAAACAAATGCATCTCTAGTGCCATTTCACAGGATTAGTTTGGATCACGTATTCATTTATTTTATTTTTTTTCGGAATAATTGTATAGTATGACAAACGCTATATTTCAGCATTTTACTGTAAATTGAGGACTGTGATGATGGAGAAAGTGAAAATATTTAAAAAACAACTGCCAGGTTGCCACTGCCAGGTTGCTCACCAGGTCAAAGAAGTCATGGCATATCACCCCCATCCTTGCCTCCCTACATTGGCTCCAAGTGCAGCCCAGGATCCAGCTGAAGGTCCTGGTGTTCACCTACTGAGACCTCCATGGTCAAGCCCCTGTCTACATCTGCGACCTCATCCACCTATACTCATCCAGCCTTAAACGTCTTAAAAATCATGTGTCTGAAATCCAAACTACAATACCTGCCTGAGTAGCATTAGCAATCTTCATCACCCGGGGCTTGAACTCACAACCAGACACCAAGAGAAGATCCTGTTCATGTTGAGCCAAGTGAGTAGGCCTACATACTGTGATGGGAATGAGTTGTGGGACTCTGGATTGAGCATGATTCACTGACTGATTTGATTGGATTTAACACAGGTGGGACTGATTGAGATGTAAGCAGACAGAAGACTGGTCAGATGAAGCAATGCAAACAAGAAGAAACAGTAACAGCTGCAACAAACAAGACAACTACTAATTAAAAATATCAAAAAAGCACGTCACACAGCACAATGGAGTATGCATTAGCATTTGTATTCTGCATCTCCCTGTGCTTGAATTGTTGTTGAGCCATGAATGGCTTCACACTGGCATAAACATCACAATCACAAGGGTTGCATGCAAATGTCACAGGTGCTTGTAACACGGAGGTTTAAGCAGTTTCCACAAAAAAATAAAAAATAAAATAAAGGCACCACGAGGGGGCAAAAACCAAAAGTATTGTATCTTAGTTTTTGAGATACAATTCTGAGAAATATCAGACTACATCTACCATGTCATGAAAATGTGGTCGTTTTTTAACATTGGAGATTTATTGAGCGAGTATTTGCAGTAGCTTCATGCAGTACAGTTTACAGTAAAACATGTTGATGTGCTGTGGGTACAATTTTTGATATTTCAAAAATGTGTGGAGATTGTTTGTGGAGGACAGTCTGAAGATATAGTGGAGCAATTGGGTTGTCAACTGACCAAAACATGTGTGAGGAGTAGGGTTTGATACAGTAGGTTTTACAGTTTTTGAGAAAAACAGAGTGATGGACTTCATTATTCCTGCCAGCTCAAAGCATATGGAAGTTTCTGCTCACTTGGGCCTACATTTTGGTGGTAGTTGCAAAGTGATAGCAGGCATAGCTGATTTGCTATGATTTTTTAAGTTTTAAACTTTAGACGGTTGCTGTAGCGCCACCATCAGGACTATTGGCCCACAATGCCAGTTGAGGACTTCTGGCACGGGACTGGATCTATGTGCAAAGTTTGGTGATTTTTCATGCAGGGACAGTCAAGACTTCCTAGGAAGAAGATTCAGAATATTTGTAAATACAAGAGGCTGCCCGGCCCCTAAAAACATTTGTCAACTAGAAATAGTGCTCAGTGAGCACAGACCACCCGTGAATGCATTTTGTGGCTCTGTGCGCACAAACATGTTTGGTATTGCTGCATTTATTAGGCCAAAAGCATTATGCCAGTCCAAACCGCATATCTCTGTAACCTTACCTCCTGAGTCTGTCCAAAAAATGCGAAAACTACCAGATCGATTGTTATGAAACTACATTTTGGAGCAGATTCGAATCATGAGGCGAGTCCACAAGCCACCCAAACATGTCCATTCCATTCACATCCATTAATTTTTTGAACAGGCTCAGGAATTAAAAGTGTCCCCTATTCATTGTCAATGGGGGAATTACAGCAGCCATTTCTCAGCTTGGGAAGGTTACAGAGACAGAGGGATTGGACTGGTATAAAGCTCTTGACCTAACAAATGCAGCAATACTAAACATATCCTGCTTACATGCACGTGCCTGCACACAGAACCACAAAATGCATTCATAGGTGCTCTCTGAGCACCATTTCTAGTTGTTATTATTATTATTATTATTATTATTATTATTATTATTATTATTATTAGTAGTAGTAGTAGTAGTAGTATTATTATTATTATTATTATTATTATTAGTAGTAGAAGTAGTAGTAGTAGTAGTAGTAGTAGTAGTAGTAGTAGTAGTACTATTATGAGAACGAGTAGGCTGAATCTACTTCAGATAAATTGACAAACTCGGTTGCACAACTGATTGCTATGGACTGCAGGTCAATTGCTATGGTACTATGCTAAGGGCTTAATGGAAGCATTGTTAATTACGTCCTCCAATGCAGCTACAAGCTGCCATCAAGAGGCACAATAGTTAAAAAAATCCACAGACATTTTGGCGCAAGCCACCTTTTGTAATGTGTATTCAATGCTTTACTCGTCTGTCTCAATAACTGATGTATTTTATTTGAATTATCTTCATTTGGGGGCTTTTCCCAGAAAAAAACGGGACAATAGATCGACCGAATCGTGTAAGGACAGAGATGCACACATGCAAAAGCATGCTTTCATTTATCCTGTATTAAAGTGCAAACTCCCTCTTTGTACCCATAGAACTATGTGGGCCGAAACCAAACCCTAGTGGTAAGAGTGGAGTACTGCACACTCTGTGAGGTTCTGAGATTAAACCCCTAATTGACCAGTAATATGGCATGGTCTTTTTCATCAAAGCTATAGGATCAAGCCTCCAGTGAATGTCAATAATTGTGTAGCTGGATGCAAGGGTTGCTTCACCCTCATGCAAATTACATAACACTAATAATGTGTAATTACCGAGGGAAGATTGGAGTGTCACTGTGTCGAAAGAAGATATTAAAGGGTTCCTATTGAGAGGGGTGGTGTGCCTGAGCTGTAGGCAGAGACTCTGTGAGGGACAGCTGGCTTTTATGCTTCTCTGTTCACTGTTTCTGTAGACTGGGTCCACTTGATTTACTGCTGGCCTTGCATGCCTAGGATGAACTCAATTGGTTATATTGTTCCTAAATGGTTAAATCAAGTACATCCTAAATTATCTAAATCTGACACAGATATGTAGCAAAACTGCCTGCAATAGCTAAGATGATGCAAGAAAACGTGTATCAATGGGCAGCATAGTTTGCAGATATGAATCAGCTCTGTGTTGAGCAGGGCTGGTGCTTCTAGTCATGTCTTTGAGTCGGTAGTGAAAGATGCAGGGCCATCAGAAGGCATTACATTTCCATTCTAGTCATTTAGCCCGTGCTTTTATCCAAAGCCACTTACAATAAGTACATTTTCTAGAGTAGATGAACCCAGGCATCGTCAGTAAAGCCCATAAGAACAGGTGCCACCAGCACTCACAGTGCCAAAGAAAAGAGGAGAACCAGTCCACTTTTCCCTTTTTCAATATCCCGTTCCAATGGGAAAGCTTAGGGAGTGTTGGGAGGTGGAGAGACCAGTTCAGTTTTTCATGTGTCTCTAAAGAGACAGGAGAAGCAGCCAGGAGAGGTAAGAACATGAAGTACTCATGGTAAGGTTTGGAAATGGACAAGCATGTGCAGAGAGGGAGGGATGTGCTGTTCCTTTTACCGCCCTGTAGCAGCGGGGCCTTGAATCGGACACGAGCTGCAATTGGACCCCATGGGAGATGGAGGTAGATTGAATTAGAGTAGTTCATTTAGGCTGCAGCATTAACCTAACTCAAAATACTCCCGATTAACTTATTTAAATATAGCCTGCCGCAACAGAACAAGGGATCCTTCCTTCTGTAATGTTCGTACTGTACTGTAGGTGTAATGTATATTCTCACTGTAATGTTCATATTGTACTGTAGGTGTAATATGTAGATTATTACTGTAATGTGCATACTGTACTGTATGTGTAATATAGAGATTCCTACTGTAATGTTTGTATTGCACTGAAGGTGTAATATGTAGATTATTACTGTAATGTGCATACTGTACTGTTCATGTAATATGTCAATTATTACTGTAATGTTTGTACTGTATTGTAGGTGTAATATGTCGATTATTACTGTAATGTTCGTTCTGTATTGTAGATGTAATATGTCGATTATTACTATAATGTTCATACTGTACTGTAGGTGTAATATGTAGATCTCTACTATAATTTGGCAGGGTGTAGTACAATACTAAGAGGCCACACAAGGCCAGTCAGAAAACAGATAGAAATGAGCAGAATGTGTTCAACGTCTGTCTCTGTTTTGGTTGTGTATTGAATATGTAGAATGTAGGCACAAGATTTCTAAAAGCTACCAGACTGTGTTGTTCCCCTTGGCCAAACAGATAATTATGTCTGCATTCGTCCAGCAAAATGTTCAACCCTTCCAAACTTTTTCTTCCGGCAAATCGCATGGCAAGAGATCAGAGATCTGTTTGGATGTGTTGTCTACATCGTCCGTCATGAATTGAAATTGGCAGATACGGAAAAACACAACAGACTAGTTTGGCCAGAGACTTGGGTGCAATAATATTAACATTCACAACCTACAGGTGTTATCCTTCCTCTGGAAGAGCTTCTACCCTAATTACTGTCGGAGTGGGCAGAGGCTGCGACCCCACTGTAATCATTAAAGTTGAGGCGCTGACGTGCAAGTCTGTGTGGTACAGGCAAAGTGCAGAGCAACCACAAAGGTCAAGGGGAAAAAACGGCAAAGAACAGAAATGTTTAATATATGAGACATAGTGAGAAGTCTCAGAAAGACAATTATTCTAAAGGCTAAAGGGTTCATATACAGTACATATATGAATTCCTATATATACATGATTCTAATGCAGAGATTAAAAACGGAGGTCATTATCAACATTTAGGGCTGAGTTTCGGGGCCCCGAGTGTGGTGTTTAATTTAATACCGGTATAACATTTATTTATACACATTTTATGTCCCAGATTAGGCTACATCTCGGCAGATGAACTAAGCCTTTAATGTACAACTGTTCTCTGAAACACAGAAGCACAGTATGAACAATTCTCTCAGAAACTAACCTCTCTACCCACCCCCCCCCCACACACACACCTTTCTGTCGTTCCTCCCTCTCTCCCCTCTCTGTTCTCTGAGAATGCTCGAGAGGGCCAACACTGATAAATCTCTCACATTTCCCCTTTGATGTGAGAGAAACCTGAAGAGGAAGGCACTTCATCACGGGGAAAGGCTCTCTCCTATCTGCCTTCAGCACTTCTCACCTTCATACGAAGAGGAAATGGCACTAATAATGTTTTGAGGCATGTTTGGCTTGGTGAAATGGTTTCATATATCAGTTTCATGAGAGTAAGGAGAGATGTCGATGCTGAAAGCCTGGCTATAGTTGTTTTTTTGTTGGTTTAAAAAAAAAAAAAATACCGCACCACATGAGCCAGCATGGCATTGCATCTAGGCTAGGCACACAGCCTGTGGTATTGATTCTGTCTAAATTGTATATTACATCTTTAGAATTGTGTCTCATTTTGGATGATTTGGATAGCACCGCTATTGTAATCCATATAAATGAAAATGACACCAGAACCAATCGGGTTGAAATGGAAATGTAGCACTATCAACCATGCTTGTGCTGCAGTATTTGTAAAGGAAGCCAATATTAGCAGTTTTTACAATATCTGTTGGAAAACAGCTTTGGCTAATCCCATACTCATTCTCTTCTCCTTCCTAACTGATCTCTATGTTGTGGTTCAGGGACTATGGTATTGTTTATTTTCTGATGATACTATAAGCCCCTCTGAAACTAAAGCTGTGTGAGCAGATGCGGTGTGATCTTGCTTATTATGTGACTTTGCAGCCGTGAAGAAAGTCCAGGAGGAGAAGTGTTTGTCAGGAGTTTTGTTCCTCCATTACCCACAGGGGTGCAACGCTACACATTTCTTCTGTAGCTAGTCCCAGGGTTGTAGCAGTGTTATCTCTTCACTGCCTTCTTCTCCCTCTCAACTAAAAGACAGCGTTGGCATTGATTAAGGTGCACTAAGAACCTGCTTATGTGTTTAAATTATCTGTGCCTAATGCTTGGGGCAAGCGTTTGCAGCGGTGCCCTGGGATCGTATTACTCCTGCCATGGGAACTCTTTGAGGATCACAGCTTTGCATCGTATTTGGCGCATAGCCTTGAGTTATACCACAGGGCTTGAAGTCCATTATACATACATTGATTAATTCCTACGCAATGATAGATGGGGCAAAGTTAAGGGAGGTGGGGAGATGGGACAACATGAACCTACATAGTGTGTATCAATTTGTACCCAGGCAACGCACCCTAAGAGCTGTTTTATTTGTATTTTTATACAGTGCAGGTATGTATGTGGCTCAGACAGCATTCATAGCATACTTTGCTCGGAGTGAAACATTTACAGTTTATTTCAGGGCATCTGGTGAGAGAGAGCAGTGTCGTCTGTCATTTCAGATGAGAACCCAGATGAGATCATTAGAGTATATTGCTGTAACTGATTCTCATGCTGTCCTATTATTCGTGATGTGGAATCTAAAATGGCCTCTCGGTTTGGTCTCCTTTGTTTTCCTGTGCAGTCGCTGAACTCAGAGCTAAAATCATTGCGGTCCACGCAGACAACGCAGCGCTGAACTTCACCTTAGCCAAACAGCGACTGGTGAAAAGGTCACAGGCATGGGGATACCTGCTGAATTCAAAATGGCTCTTTTTCACTGCTAAGAGCCTTTTTGGAAAAGCCAGTGGTGTAGACACCACACCTCTGAATACCATACATACAGTTTTTTATATTCCTCTTGTTTTTTCACATGCTCACATGTTTGAGAAAGAAACAGTGTGGTTAGTTGAATTGAGTTATGTATCACTCAAGTTGATTGAGTTATGTATCACTCTTAATTTGCCTCTCGGCACCCGTGTTTAATTGTGTAGGTGTAAAAAACATTCCACGTGAAAATATGTCAATTTGAGGATTCCTTGTGACAATAATTGACGAAGAAACGATCTGTTGGTATTTTGGTCATTATACACCTGCAGCTTTCACTCAATGTTACGTTACCTCTGGTATTCTACAGCGTTGTTAGAAGTCTACTGTTGTTTTGGAAGAGAATGATGAAGAGATGATTCAGCTCTCTCCTTATTTGTGTTACACTACTGGAGTTTGCAGGGCAAGGTCATTTTTCATTTCTTTACAGGTTATACAAGTGTAAATTGTAAGCTTTCAAGTGATGTGCCATACATTGAATTCTGCAAATATTTATAAGAAGATATGCTTCTGTGAATGTTGGTACACCTGAAATCACTAAGCAGAGAAAAAGGGCTTCAAAGATTCAGAACTGTTCACACTTCTCACAGGACATGGACTTGGACATGGACAACAAAACATTACAAATTCAGTTATCCTAAAACTGTTGTTTGTTATATTGAGCGGATTCTTTGCAACTTCAATTTTCGTAACATGAAAAAAAGGAAAATATTAAAAATAGAATAAAAAATGTATTTTGCCCTCTAGCACATTTTGAGGACCGCCTACATCAGGACCAAACCTCCAGTGGTGGTCACATTTAATTCACTGGTACGTTTGTCAAGTTGAGGACAAACTACACAAACTGTACTGTATCTTAGCTCCTATCGGTCCTGTATGTACAGCCACCATAGCGCTGGATGATCTAGCACGCTCAGTATCTACAGATCCAGAGGTACTGTTGTACAAGGGTTACTGGTACATGGGCAGAATATGGGCAGAACAAGGGCGGTGGGTTTTGTATCCATCTTCCTTTGCTGGGAGAAATGATGGGATTTGTGTGAGACACAGTGACATTAAACATATCAAGAATTAAATAAACAAATAGTATAATTTATAAGCCACTGTTTGTTAATTAAATCACATTTTTCATGACATTTAACTAATCTATTCCAGGAAAAAAAAGTGGGACGGTAGTTATTAGAATTTCTGGCCGGGAGTGAAATAATATCAGTGTAAATTCATTTACAGGCCCAGGGAGCCTGGCTCTGGCCAAGCAGTAATTGTCTTCTTGAATTACAAACCTCTGTAGCACCTGCGCCCCAGCTCTGCGGGAGCACTGCTGGAGAGGCCGGGGCGTTGGCGTGGCCGGCCGTGGTCAGGGGGCCGCGTCCGCAGAGCGCTGCAGCGCTAGGGGCATCGCAGGTCAGGGATGACAGATGAGCTCAGCGCTGCTGCACAGCTTTTGGGAAAGTCACAGGCATTGATAAGTGGTTTAGAAACAATGGTTTGTAATATTGTCATAGTTGGGGTGTTGCATGTACTGTAGAGTATGTCTAGGTTCAAATGAGTCAAGTTCAATCTCTGATTAACATTACAATCTCTGATTAACATTTACTGTAAACTGCTGTGATTCGGCACAGGATACAGTTGTTTTGTTATGGATTAACAGTATATTGCCGTCATGTTTTGCTTAGACCCAGCATGCATGCCTATCTTTTGCTGTTACTGTATTATATATAATACATATAACATATTCTTATTCCAAGACTGCATGGTTTATACTTCTCAACCATGGTCTTTTCTTGAATGTTTAGAATGCGACTACTGTTTACATCCTGCACTTCTGTTTCCAAAACCAGAGACAGCACAGAGGCCGAGTAGCAAGATAGGTTGCATCCCACTGCACAAAACAATCCCTCCAACTGACTCGTCGATATTGAAAACTCCAGTTGGTCTAGAAATACAGGGTGGCTCTACTTGTAGCTACTGTACAAGGCTAGGCTTCACACTGCTATATACAGTAAGTATTACCATTCCTACAGTATGCGAAACAAGAGTGAGGTTATTAAACAAATAAACATATGAGCACCGATTCCATGTCGCCAGCGACCCAAATGCAAAACAGTGGCTCTCAATGAGACGGAGAGAGGGAGAGAGAGTAACTAGAGACAAACAGACATGCAATACTGTATATGTGTGAAATGTCATCACAATGCTTGTGAAACGTCACCGCAACATGCATATCCTCCTACGAGTGCCAGAAACCACATAATACACTGTTTTCGGGGACCACCTTCTTCAATGTGCCCCATATTGCCACCTAGTGTTTTTATGAACTTCATTGCACCCCTTTAACTACTAGACAAACAGAAATACATTGACCCAAGACAGTAGGATACATCATCACAGCTCAGGCTTTAAGGCAAATTGCTCCATTTATAATTGGTGTCTGTTATAATTGATCGTACTGTATAAAGATATATGTTGATTAGGTATTCATATCCTGTTGCTACAGTCTATCTATGTTAGTCCAATAAACATCTTATTATGAAGAGTGCCAAGGCCTTTTATTGGTATAACAGCCAGCCTGCTAAGATTTGACATCACACTGTGTCCTGTCATCGGTTCAGTAACACACCTCACTTTCATTATGACATCAATGCCAAGGGCATTCCTGTATGAATGTTCCTCCCCCCTCCAATGACAGTGAGAAGTCCTTGAATCTCATTCGTATTATGCTATCAAATAAATATACAATCTGTCCTCTTTTTTTTCCTTCCATGCAGCTATTATTAACATGATTTTCACCCTTTCTCTCTGCAGTGCCTCGGAAAAATGAGAATGAAATCTTAAGGGTTCTGCGGTGGCTTTTGCAGTACAGAGAGGGAGGGAGGGAGGGAGGGAGGGAGGGAGAGAGAGAGAGATGGAGAGAGAGAGAAAGAGAGAGATGGGGGACACAGTCTTCATCCAGGGCATACTTGGTATGCATGGTGGACAGGAGCGTAGTCAGCGGGCCTCAGCTGCACATTTACCCACATTTGTCCACATTTACGGTCAAGCGCGCCACATTTGCATCCAGATGAAAGTGAAGGAGACTGAGAATAAAACATTATCCACGGTCAAGAGTGGGGAGAGCAAGTACATTCCTTCACTGATCATTTTACTGATCATATACCGGCATAAATGTGGTGAATAAATTGAATGTTGAACTGTATGAGGTCATATTATTGCTGATCGGATTGGTTGGATGTTGATTAGGTTAATGGTTTAACTGTCTGTCTGAAGAGATTGTGTGAAGGATGCAAGGGTTACCACAAATGGTGAGCTTCTACTTTCGATATTTTCACAGGCTTATGCTGACAGTGACAGAGCTCGAAGGCTCTTCTTTTTACTGCAGATACTCCATATTCCTTTCAATTGGATTTTTAGAGACATTTTGTTGAACTGCACATCACTTAGCATTCAACTAGCCGCATAGCCTTTGAGATACCGCATTGTGTTCTGTCAACATCTTTCCCTGTCATTCCTTTAATGTGGATCAACAGCTGAGGTGGAACGTGCTGATCCCGGTCTTGCTCAAGGAGTGATGGGCGTGTTGGCACAGCAAATCAATGGCCACATGACAAACAAACACAACAGCACCTCAAATATTTGAGGATGCAAAGGATTGTAGGTGAATTGTAGGCTTTAGCAAACCATCCCAAAGCCTGGAATTAATTAGCTTACCATGTTGTTTGAACAGTAGTTTGATTTCTGGGCAAACCCAACGTAACATCCTGCATTTCAATCCTAATAGAGTTGAAGGATCCTAAGCCTTAGAAATGTTAACCCATTCACAGTCTTTTTACCTTGTCTTCTACAGATAAATAACTCACTTTCTCTGATTTGCTTTAGGCATCTAACAGACGCTTTTATCCAGAGTGACTTACAACCTGAATTACTGTGTCTGGCCTGGTCTCGAAACAACTACCTTTTAGACGCTGGTCTGATGTTCAAACCATGAGCTGCTCTAGTTCATGTGCTCTCTAGAAATTGTCAGTGTGATGTGTGTGCTTCACATGATTGGTACTTCTTTGGTCTGTGGCGTGGAACAGCAGGGAGGGGGTTTAGTTAAGTATTCACCGCCCTGAGATTGGCTCCCTACACAAGAAGCATGGGGAGAACAGTGGCTGGATTGATTACAATTGTTAATCAGGATCCAGTTCAATGCACTCCAAGAAAGACCACTTAACAGAAGAGGCAGGCTCCATCAATCGCTGGAATTCACTCTCGCCACAAGGATTAGTTGGTAAAGTTTAAATATATTCTCCTTAAGTATTCATAGGTTTGGTAATGAAGACTATTACTGCAGAACAACGGCTGAGGCCTTAAAAGTTCTGAACCCTAAAAGCAGTTCCTCTGAGCAGTGGGCAAGAACGGCTGACTGGATACAACCAAGATCGTGGCTCCTAAAACAGTACCTCAACTACAATAACTGAGATATTTATGTTTCATTAATACAGCATGCACGCACGCTCATGTGCACACATACACACACACACACACACACACACACACACAAACCAGTACAGCTCAAATTGATGCGTCTCATTATTTACTTTGGCAAGAAGAGGGTTTGGAGAAGTGAATCTGGATGGAGATGTGGCAGGCTTGGCTGCAGGCTGCAATCATGTGCGCCATCATGTGCCTCATCCATGCGTCTGGTAGGTGTGGTTCTGTCGGCTCGCTCTTCATTTCACATCCAGGAAGACAGTAGGCCCTACATGAAGAGATCCCAACGCTGGACAGAGAGACCGTAGGCCCTACATGAAGAGATCCCAACGCTGGACAGAGAGACCGTAGCCTACATGAAGAGATCCCAACGCTGGACAGAGAGACAGTAGGCCCTACATGAAGAGATCCCAACGCTGGACAGAGAGACAGTAGGCCCTACATGAAGAGATCCCAACGCTGGACAGAGAGACCGTAGCCTACATGAAGAGATCCCAACGCTGGACAGAGAGACCGTAGCCTACATGAAGAGATCCCAACGCTGGACAGAGAGACCATAGCCTACATGAAGAGATCCCAACGCTGGACAGAGAGACAGTAGGCCCTACATGAAGAGATCCCAACGCTGGACAGAGAGACCGTAGCCTACATGAAGAGATCCCAACGCTGGACAGAGAGACCGTAGCCTACATGAAGAGATCCCAACGTACAGCAGGACAGAGATACAGTAGCCTACATGAAGAGAGTAATTTGTAAATTAAAAATGTTTAATCGAGTATTAGAGTTCATCTGTATCGAGCATAATCGTGGAGCCGGCAGCAACATTTCACTGTGACTGCACACCTGTACATTACATGTGACGAATACAAGGAATCATGAATCTTGAGATCACAAATCAAGAATGACAAAGAGAAACATGACAGGTAAAAACTTCATTCTTGATTTTTCAGATTTTCAGTTTGGATTTATTGTGCATACGGTACAATGATTGTCCCACTAGACGTGGCTGTCATTTATGCCCTGATGGATGTTCTCTCCCATATGTTCAGGGTAATCAAGCTGTCGGCTGCTGGCTGGAGTTACGGAGGGGCCATGTGCGGAGACTACAGAGACTAAGGTGTTTGGACAGAACTGTCTTCGTTGACAAATGGATTTAAAGCCGAGCAAAAATAATGTGGAAAAAGAAAGGTATTTGACAAACTGGAATATATTTATGTATGTGACTATTTCCTCTCCCCCCCCCCCTTCTCTCTGCCCCCTCTCTCTCTCTCTCTCTCTCTCTCTCTGTCCTTTCCCCCCGTCTCTGGCAGCTTGCGACAGAGGGGCGGGAGGTTGTTTGGCTGGAAATTAAAGGACCCCTGATATTTGTGGTTGGAGATGGATTTCATAGCGGCGGAGGTGCCTGAATGCTAAGGCGCGCGCGAGCGACGCTTTTTCCAATCATCTCCCCCCGGAATGTTCCGCAT
This sequence comes from Borostomias antarcticus, assembly GCF_949987555.1. NCBI lineage: Eukaryota > Metazoa > Chordata > Actinopteri > Stomiiformes > Stomiidae > Borostomias > Borostomias antarcticus. The sequence continues at coordinate 25,463,889 of NC_140237.1, forward strand.
CTGATCAGTAGACACCCGGGGCGGAGGAGGCCACGCAATCCCCCGTACCTGGGAATCTCATGACCAGCTGGCGCACCCCCGCCCACCACACACACACACACCAACAGACGCCGCCGCTTGTAAGACGCTTAGGCCATGACTTCAGACATACCTGCCTGTCACCACCGAGAATAGTCTAACGCCTTCGCGCTGCTTTACTCCTGTCTGTCTTATTGATGCAGCTTCTGTCAGTAGAAGTCAACCTTAGTTCGATTCTCTTCTAGCTGTCTTTTGTTTTTGTTATTTCAGGTCTACAGAACTCATTAGCTGACACACACAGAGCGTAGCGCTGCTCATCATGCAGCTCTGAACAGCCAGGTCTGTGTGGGGGTGAAGGGGACCACCCAGGAAATGAATTTGCATTGTTTGTGAAGTCATTAAATTACTTTAATTCCTAATGATTTTGAAATTGCCCTCAGTGGCCCAACAGCAGGTGTCCATATCCCAGCAGTGCCATATGTTTTGCCTGGCAAATGGTTTACCTCCCCTGGACTCACAAGAGGTGCACGCGTAAACAAACTGAAAATTGGCCAAGGCCTCCAAAGAGAGGGATCAGGGAAAGCTGCAGGTGACTGAAACGCACGCACGCACACACACACACACACGCACACACAAACACGCACGCACACAGACAACTACCTCGTGTTAAGTTTTGATGTGAGAACCAGTAAAAGTTAAAGGCGTAGAGATTGGATCCCTGGAACTGTCTACAGCAGTATTTCTGGAGTGCAGTGAGGACAGGGAGGTGACGGGTGTGAGGGTGCCATTGGGCTTAGGTTGGGTCAGAGGTGGTTTAAGGAGATGGAGCAGGGTAAGAGGACACGCTGTGTGGTTTTCTGAGAACCTATACTGTAGCAGCGTTGTCTGCTGGGGTCCTGCTGACTAGGCTAGGCCCTGCCAGATTGTGGACTAACTGCAGGTGGATAGAGTGCCTACTGCTCAGTGCATGGGCTTGGTGGGTTGTTGTCACAATGCCTGACATCATGCCTTTCCTTCAGTACAGGCACGTCATTGGTCAGGGGGATTTTGTAGGTGTTTTTTTTTCTTTCTTTTTTTCTGTGCACTTTTTACCCTTCCTATGTGCCACAATCCAGCAATAGTGTTTAGGTCAGTGCTCATCCATGCAGATTTGCAATTTGAACCTATAACCTCTGGATTATCCTGATAGCCAGCACTGTTCACGTTCAAAACGCTAGGCTACCTCAAATCAAAGCTTAATGCACATGATTGCCTTTCATAAACACCGCATGCCTCATAACATGTCTCTAAATATGTCCCCTGTCTACTTGTTGATGACAGCTATGATACTAGAGTGAACAAATAGACAACACAACAAGAGCACTCATCCACGCTGAACGAACAGAAAAGTCAGGGGAAGAGAAAGGAAACACCCATTAAGTTGTTCTCAAACACTTTATTGAGGTTATATAAGTGCAATCTATCAGTGAGATAGTGAGAAATCCATAACAGTACAGGAATTCCACCCTGGTGTGCTGTTCCCTTTATGAAGTGCAATCTCGCCCGGCCCTCTCTCCCCTGTGGTGCTCATTTTTCAAACACTCCGGAATGGAATGGCCATGTCAGAAATATAGAAAACTGACTGGCGGCAGCCATTTTTATGCCATCTACTGTACCTGTCAGAATGCCCTGTCATTCAATTTGCCCTCCACACCATTAAAAAGCACCCTGTTACATCACCCATTCCATCTGTGAATCGCGATTGCTGTGAGATTGCTGCACTGGGTGATTTTGAGTGGGTCAAGTCCAAGATTTGTTGAAATATGGCTCATAAATGTTTAAAGGAAGCTCAATAACACAGAATAAGTTCATCATGTACAGTACTACTAGGCTAAACAATATCCAACATCCCAGCTGTTTCTTTCAGACTGCCGCTCAAAAGGGCAGTGTGTTTTAAGAACAGAGGAATAACATTGTTATCATCATGCTCCCATTACTCAACAGTATAATGCCAGTGTTGCTGAGGGATCTGATGCCAGGGGAGAGGTGAGCTGTAATGTACCATATCACAGTATGTCGGAACAATAAACTCCCTGCAACAATCTGAACCATCAAACACCACCCATTAGACACATACCACACAGTAACTCCCCCTCCGGGCCCCTGGCCCCCCTCAGAACCACAGCTTCAGAGTTCCACTCTGGTTCTCCTCAGACCCCCAGCTTCAGAGTTCCACTCTGGTTCCCCTCAGAACCCCAGCTTCAGAGTTCCACTCTGGTTCTCCTCAGACCCCCAGCTTCAGAGTTCCACTCTGGTTCTCCTCTGACCCCCAGCTTCAGAGTTCCACTCTGGTTCTCCTTAGACCCCCAGCTTCAGAGTTCCACTCTGGTTCTCCTCTGACCCCCAGCTTCAGAGTTCCACTCTGGTTCTCCTCAGAACACTCGCTTCAGAGTTCCACTTTGGTTCTCCTCAGACCCCCAGCTTCAGAGTTCCACTCTGGTTCTCCGCTAAACTGCGGCTCCTCTGAAGAGGGAGGCGCAGGCCGTCAGAACAACAGGAGCCTTCTGAAGAAGTAATGTCTGTTTATATGGGGAGGCATGCGAGGAGCTGTCAGCCGCTGCCTTTCGGTTGATTTACAGGATTGTCGGGGAGGGATGTGGATGCGCGGAGGTGAATCATGGATTGTCAGAAAATCAATTCTCCAGGCTGTTCTCCTGGGAGAACCCTAGACATCATCAGCTGTGGGAGGATGCAGACGGCGAATCTCAACAATGTTATGCTCCAAGTAATGCTAACGCTAGAAGGTAATAGGATTTTTGCTTCAAAGGGCAATAGCTGATGAGTGCTAAATTAGATATATATTCTGTGCACTTTAACTTGAAAGCCCACATGTGTACTGAATGTAACACATGCACTTCTAACCACCTGTCACTCTCACTATTATTCTCTTTGCAGTTCATTCAGCAGTGTGGTCACTCTGGCTCATGTTCTATAGAAAACAAACGCCTCGTAGCCGCGATGGATCACAATTCCATAGAAATGTTTTATAAAAATGAAAAAAATAAGTCTTGAAGTGGGGAGCTCTCTGTGTCAACGTCAGGGACTTGCCGTTCAAACACTGACACGTCAATCTCCCTTCACATCTCCCCTGCTTTGCATTTTACAGCGGGCTCATTACTGCTCCACTGCTGCCACCAGCTCCAAACTGGCAGAGAAGCTTGTTTGCCTCCTGTGCATCACTGTGTCGGCGTGATACTGTGGTTCCTCAGTTTCCAGAATCACAGCTTTATTACGACGCTGTTTGTCACTGCATGTTTCTCATAGTCGTTAGTTCAAATATATTGGCAAAGAGCTTGCACTTCCTCCCAGACATTTAAATGAAGATGTATCAAAAAAAACTGACTGTGCTTGTAGCTATCACTTCAGGTCCTCAGGACATTTCCTGACTAACTGTTGATTGTTGCTCAGGTAATATGCTATTAATGTGCAGTGATATTTCAATAGATATGGCAGCACATTAAAGGAGAATGGTCTTTTTCGACAACCTGGACCTTATTTACGGCATATTATAAGACGTTTGACTCACCGAGATAACTTTTGTGTAATTCGGAGGCCTGTAGAAGAAATTAAAAATCCAGCGCGAGCCAAGTATATCCATGTAATGGCGGTGGATGGGGCACCGAGAATGCAGCTTCTAAAAAATTTATTTTCTGCCGCAAAACGGTTGTTTTCATCAATCTATTTTTATGAATCGCTAGTTGTGCTTCCATAGAGTGAGGGCTTGTTGTGGTTTTCACATGCCTCTGTAATATGATCTTTAGAAACGTCTTTAGAAATGAAATAAAGCTTCCCCACTTGCCCCAGCACGCATGCGCACAGCGCGCAGACTGGCTATTCTCCGTCTGTAGGCTACACTCGCGGCTCACATTCTCTACGCTACGATTGGCTTGTTGGTGCCTGGAATATTGTGTGCAATATGGCTGAATATTTATCAGATTTTGAGGATATAGAAGATAACTTAGAATATGATGGAAGCCGATCGTAGCGTAGAGACTGCTTTGGGGCATGGATATGTGTTTTATGTCGGGACTCTTTTTGACTGCGTTGACCATTCTTCCTTCCTCCAAGCCCTCCTCTCCTTCCTCTTGTTGGTCCCACGGGGTAGTCAGACAGGCAGTCTCTCGCCTTACTGCTGGTGTGAAGCCTGGCACCTGTGTGTGTGTGTGTGTGTGTGTGTCTGGTGGTTGTGTAATAAGCAGGATTTGTGCTGTGCAGACGTCCTGTTTCCTCACCGAATGCAATGAGTACCTATCAGTAAGCACAGTGATTTACAGGCTCTGGCTCGACTTCAGCAGAAAACACTTTTCCTCTGTAATCATGTAGCGAAGACCAAAAAACCCATGTGGACTTAAGTTTCTACACAGAACTACAGCAGATTAATCTGCAGCTATCACTATCACTGGCCTTTATACTGCATAGGGGCGATGGACCGAGAGTAAACAAATTGCTTGTTCAAACCATTTGGATAGTCAGTTTTAATTTCTTAATCTCCTCAGATGCGGTTATTTGATTAAATCATAATACAGTGAAAGACAATGCCTGGGATTTCAGTTTGATGATGTTGTCTTATCACTGCGCAAGTGTTATTGATAATATCATGATATTGATCAGTGGTGCAATATTAGATTTTCAATCAAAAATAATGCCTTTAGTAATGAAACCCCTCCCTGCTCTCTCTCTCTCTCTCGCACACACACACACACACAGTAGATTTCCATTTCTGGGAGAGAAACCAGGCCAGGTCCAGCCTGGCTTATGTGCGTGGCTGGCTTGTTTCTGTTCAGGACTGGTAGGACGGAAGCTAGTCATGCCACTGAAATAGCTGTGAACTGAAATTACATTAAATAAAGTCTGATAAATTAAGATATGTCTTGTCGCCTGGACACATCAGTTCCAATGCTTCCAATGCTAATCCAGCACAATAAGAGCGGGATAGCCAGTTAGCTCATGAGCTCACAACAACTAGCAGCAGCTTCCAAACATTAATGATAGCGGTCAGTGGCTAAAGCAGTTACACTGATGATAACATAAAGTCATCCCCACCGGGTCTTGAACCATTGTACTCACCACTACTCTAGACCACTACTCACCTCTCCTGCAATGGAGATCGTCAGGTTGGTTTTGGTGTCCTTCTTCCAGTCCCTAGTGTGGGTTGGGGTTCTTACTCTAGTAAGGGTTGGGGTTAGAATAAGGGTTGGAATTGGGATAGGATCTGATTTAGGGTTGGAGTGAAAGGATGAACATACGGTCATTCCCACCGGGTCTTGAGCCCCGGTCTCCCGGGTGGGAGTCCAATGCTCTGACCACTACTCTACTTGTGCAGTGGAGAGTGGCGGGGTGATTTTGGTGTACTTCTTGATTTTGGTGTTCTGGGACGACTGCCTCTTGTGGTGCCAACAGAGAGATGCAGGCCAGCATTGTCTGGAGTGACGGAGTGAGGGAGGGAGTGATAACCGGACAAACGCTATACTGGGTGCGCTGTCTTACAGCCATGCACAAAAAAGACGAGTAGTGAACAAGTGTGGTAGTCAGAGGCAGGTTGTGTGGTTGTGTTATGTGGTAGTCAGAGGCAGGTTGTGTGGTTGTGTTATGTGGTAGTCAGAGGCAGGTTGTGTGGTTGTGTTATGTGGTATTCAGAGGCAGGCTGTGTGGTTGTGTTATGTGGTAGTCAGAGGCAGGTTGTGTGGTTGTGTTATGTAGTAGTCAGAGGCAGGTTGTGTGGTTGTGTTATGTAGTAGTCAGAGGCAGGTTGTGTTATGTGGTATTCGGAGGCAGGTTTTGTGGTTGTGTTATGTGGTATTCAGAGGCAGGTTGTGTGGTTGTGTTATGTGGTATTCAGAGGCAGGTTGTGTGGTTGTGCTACTGGTCCCCGTGGCCCCTCGCCCTCCCCTGCCCTGCCGCCGGTGATGAACAACACCCCGTCTGGTGATCAAAGGAGGTGGGCGGAGTCACCGGCCAATCTGAGGGGCCGCGGTGAGACGCTGCCTTCTCGCCGCAACAACACAATGCCGCCACATTTTTATACACCTCCACTGCCACAGTAATGTAAATACTGTACCTCTGCTGCCACGGTAACGTACATACCTGTACTGTACCTCCGCAGCCACGGCCGCGACAGAGACCCTCCGGTCGGCGGCAGACGAAGGCAGCTTCGTCACGTGCTCTTAACACGAAGGCACCTTCATCAAGTGCTCCTTCATCGGACGATACTGGCCCCCGCTTAAATAGCCGCAAACACAGCTCCACCCTCTCCGCTACAGGCGGCAGTATCTCACCTCGTAGGATGAGAGCGTGTACTATGGACATGCCTTTTTATTTTTTTTAATATCCCCTATATACAGTCATGCGCATCTACAGTAGATGTCACCTGCATGGTGGTGAAACAGGAAGCTTGCTGTGGGTGCTCTCAGCCCCCGGTCGCTGCTCTCCGCCTCCTGGTTCCAGACGTGGTAATTGTCTCGGGCTGGGGGGACAGCGGGGCCAAGCCTGAGAGGTGCAGCTGCAAGGTGCTTACATGCTGGAGCTGGAGCTCAATATCTCAGGCTGAGAACATCCCCCCCCACACATACACACACACACACACACACACCACCCCCTCTGTGGTCTGAGAACGGCTGTCACGCCTCAAGGAACCCCGCCATGCGGCCTCCCTTCTGTTACAGAGCCCACACACACACACACACACAGAAAACACACACACATATATTGTACCAACCATACAAACACACATACTGTACACACACAATACAAGGACACTGACACACACACACACACACACTGAGAGGCAGACAAACAAACCACACAAACACATTGAGAGGCAGACAAACAAACACACACATACAGTACCCACACCCACACTGACACACTGTACACACACACACACACACACACACATAGGCAAGGCAAGGCAAGTTTATTTGTATAGCACCTTTCAGCAACAAGGCAATTCAAAGTGCTATGAGACATTAAAAGCATCAAGTCAAAGTGCAACACATAAAAGGTCATATAAAACGTAATGCAAAAAAGTACATCTAAAACAAAATGCAGGAAAAATAAAATACAGGAATAAAAGTTACAGTGCAGTGTATGAATTAATAATTATTTGATTTAATAATGGCAAAATGAAAAGTCTTCAGTCTTGATTTAAGGGGAGACACCCCAGGTGAATAGGAAAAAAAAAGCCTTAATAGGTATCACCATCAAATCCCCCAGTTTGTTAGGTACATTAAGGAGCATCTTTTTTGTATTACAAGTTTTCTGAAATCTTATGGATTAATATGCAAATTAGGCATTATATGCGCTAAATATGCGCTAATTTGCATAATTTCGGACATAATTTTTTTTTATTGGTTCAAGCCAGATTCAAAATTCTTGTTTCATTTTGTTCACATATCCCTATTTAAAACTTTGGCCAGGGGGATTTTTGATATCTCTTTTCTTCACTTCAGAAATCAGAAAATACTGTCAACAGTCATAAAAAGACCAATTTTCGCCATGTTTTAGGGATAAACTGTTATATAAATCAGGCTATGAATTAAATTTAAAAAATCCCCCTTGGCCAAACCCTTCAGAATATGGATTGGAACAAAACTGGAAAGTTAGGTGTATGTAGGTGCTACTCAAGTGGTGGTTTTGATGTCCCTAAGATGAGAAATAACTCATTTTGAGAAAACGGGCTTTGAAAATTTGTATTGTAAAAAACCATACATTTGCATTGTAAACCAATATTTACAAACACAATATCCAATCACATCATTAGTAACAACATTACACAACATCTGAAAACACATAGAAACTGAAAACTGAATAACACAGCATGTTGTGGATTCAAAATAGTCCAGGAGTAGACATTTTGTATAGAGAAGCAAGACCTGTTTAGTTGGAAGCCCACTCGCCCGGTCAAGGTACAGCCCACGAGTGGGGTGTTAGTAAGACGAGACTGGAGACGAGACAATGTTAGTAGGGAAGAGAACATTCCCTATTAGAAAGCTTGTATTATTTTGTTAAACAGATCATGGACAAAGATAGACACATTTGACGAGGACATGCATGAGAAAACAGATTATCTAACTTTTTGTGTTTTTTTAAGCGTTTTACATGGAGAAAACATGAATGAATGAATGAACATGAAGAGTAAGCTGATTCATAAATACACAGGACAAGATGTGGTAAACAATGCAGGGTAAACACTAATAGAAGCTTAATATAGATTGCCAAACAAACAAGTGATATAACCATCGTCAAAAGCAACACCAGGAGACATCAAGCTACGCCGTGATAGGTCTACAGAGTCACTCCTCAGATGGCACCACACTAACTATCCACAAAACTGTTCTAGGCAGCTGGTTTGTAGAACCCACTCAGCTGCAGTTCACAAAACTGTTCTAAGCAGCTGGTCTGTAGAACCCACTCAGCTGCAGTCCACAAATTGTCCTAAAACCACAATATGTTCCTGGTGCGCATGGGGTTGTCATCAGTGAAGCAGACTACCCCATATTGCCGCCTTCATGTTGTCCACTGAACGCTGGTTATTGAGAATTATTGTAATAATTCTCAATAACTGTAATAATTTTGTAACATTTTGCATTTATTGGCAGTCAGCTTACCTACCTCTGGGTCCACATCTGCATATGCCTGCCTAATCTGCTCTCTGCTTCTGTGCAAGGACTCCAGACCTCTCTCTATTTCAGCAACTGAAATTAAAACAGTTTATTTGGTCAGTTTATGGATGCATGTAGAAATGCCACAGGTAGAGAGAGGGAGACTACTGTGCATATGTAGGCTATACAGTAGGCTTCTGATATTGGCTAGAGAGAGAGAGAGAGAGAGAGAGAGAGAGAGAGAGAGAGAGAGAGAGAGAGAGAGAGAGAGAGAGGGAACACGTTTCAATAGCCTACCTGTCACCCTCTTGTCATGTTTCTGATATGTTTTCAGATGAAGCCCTGGGATCCAACACTTTACTAATCTTTTGGAGAGCTGCATACCCCATCCCTAACTCGTGCGCTAAGAGGACCATCCTCACATTGACATCAAATGCAACATCATTCCTAGTTGTATCATGAAGCCGAGTCGATGTGTAGACACTTTTGCGATAGCCATTGCTCACAAAGACTGCACTCTAAGAGCAAAGTATTACAGAACCCACTATTCTGAGGATCTATGTTAATTTTAAGACCAGTCCCTGCACAATTAGGACAAATCAACCCAGTTATCAGCTCATTCAAACGCGCCGCATCTCTCTGCTGCTCACTGGACATGCTAACGCTAGCCTCATCTCCCTGCTGAGGTTTGGTTGCGATAATAGTGTGCTAGAGAGCCAGAGCTTTCTAAAGATACCCCGGATGACGGGATCCAGACGAAAGAAACGCTGCGAGAAGTTCCGAAAAAAGGCTAACTTTTGGTGATTTTAGGAAGAATCTACAGACGCAAACAGACTAAATGAAGTAAAATAAACATCTTAATGCGTATTTTTTATGTTTTATTTCCACTAGTATGAAAGAAGACATGTTATGGAAGCAAACTAGCACAAAATCTCACATTTGACCAGGGCGTTGAAAAACTATGTTTTCACCTACCGTGTCTCCCCTTAAAAGAACTGACAGTTGGAGCAGACCTGCAGATTACTGGAAATGTGTTCCAGATATGTGGAGCATAAAAACTGAATCCTGCTTCTCCATGTTTTGTTTTAACTCTGGGGACAGAAAGCAGGCCTGTGCCAGATGACCTGAGAGGTCTGGATGGTTCATAACATAGCAGCAGATCAGAACTATATATTTCGGCCCTAAACCATTCAGTGTTTTATAAAGCAACAGCAGTATTTTAAAGTCAATTCTTTGACAGACATGACGCTAGTTTAAGGGCCTCAGAACGATTGCTGTCGATTGCTCTTATAAGCCAGGGTAAGTCTGGCTTACCCATACAAATCCAAATAAAACTTGTTTTTTGCACCTTCTTTCAGTGAAAGAAGGCACGAAAATCAACTTTCATACTGTTTTTGACTTAAATGCGTCTTGTATTCTGCCATAGCGCTTAATTTTCATCCGTGTTTAGCACTTTGGTACTGCTCCGTCTCCCCCTACAGTCTTCATGAAAATACAGTCCACGTTACGGTCCGTTGACAGCTGTTTTACTAGCTCGTCATTCACTTAAAGGATATGTACACTGAATTTCATGTTTAGCCCTATTCCTGGCTTCCCTGGCATCTATCTGACTAGTACCGGTTAACATATTTCTGTTTTGTGCAGTACAGAGTTCTGTGTCAATAATGTCGACGCGTGTACCCTGGCTCGTTGCTAGCTATGGGCACACTCGAAAAACTCTAAAAAGTATGCTATCAAGTTGAGGAATTACATGGTTTATGCTTACCAAGCTCTGAAGTCGTCCTGTAAACACCATAGGTCCTTTCGCCTCTGCATTTTGAAACAACAGTAACTTGTAAACAGTACTAATTTCACCGAACATACAACAGCCATCCCTTCACGCTGTAAACCTCCACGAAATTCGGATTCGGATGAATTACAGCGAAAGAGACAGGCCCCAGACTAGTAGCCTACAGACGGAGAATAGCCAGTCTACACGCTGCTCTGCGCATGCGTGCTGGTGCAAGTGGGGAAGCTTTATTTCGTAAGGTCCAGGTTGTCGAAAAAGAGCCTTCTCCTTTAAACAAAATGGCAACTGCACCTCCTTTCTTATGCACTCTATCCTCATTCATAAAGCTGAAGTTGGGAGGGGTTGACTCGATAAGAACACCTGCACTGTCACCTTGGTCTAACCAAGTTTCAGTTAAAAACATGAAATCAATTGTGCTTGATCATAAAATTATTGATTAAAAATGTCTTTCCTGCTAGAAACCTGACATTTAATAAAGCTAAATTTAGTGTTCTAAAGTTATTGTCTGCCCAGTTTTCTGTGATAGTTTGTGGCTGATGAGGAATGGATGCTACATTTGATAAATTTGCAGAACCAGTTGAGTGTTTCCTGTTACTTAGTAGATTCACTATTCTTTTTCTATTACCTATCAAGACAGCAATTGAGGAAGATACTAGCACATTGGGCCCCGGCTTGTCCTGGAAAGAGTTGTGAGTGCCATTAGCCTTGTAACCTGGACCCAGTACATATCAGTAGAGCTTGCTGTATTTTGTAAACAAGTAGCTGGATGTGCTGAGCCTTTATCAGACTGGGGAGACAGAGGATGGTTCTGATGCCGTCCTAGAGGGGGGATGGGGTCCTGGCCCAGTGACTGAGACAATTGTGCGGGTGAAGTGGGGGGGGGGGGGGAGGGGGGGGGGTCTGGAGACGGGTGGGAGTTGAGGGGAGATAAAATAGGTGTATGGCTTGGTTCCGGCAGTGATTAGCTCTTTCATCTGGTCAGTGAACTCCAAGAGGGGGGAGGATGGAGAAAGACTGGCTGGAGACAAGGGCAAGTTGGATGGGGTCTGGGGGGGGGAGAGGGAGGTGGATCCTCACAGGTGGGGGCCAGTGAGGGGGTGTGTGAAGACTATTCCTCCTGGCTCGGGTGTCTCCTATAATCAAAACTTTGTTGAGGCGGGGGCCGAGGCAGCTCTTCTTCAAGGTTTCTGCCATGTTGTTATGTCTTCCTCCTGTCTTGGTGCCTCTTGTCTCTTGTCCTTGGCAGAGGGAACAGATGGATGACGCATGAAGTAGAACAGGTTGGAGGTAAACAGTTTTACTCCTGACTTGAGTCCATTGCCTTAAAAAGATGTCTGCACTCCCAGAAAAAGTTGAAATTCTCAATGAAGTGCACTGAATGGATGGTACATGCAGTTGACAGCCATGTCTTTGTTCAGTGCCAACAGTCTGCTGACACAAACAGGCACACATACTGGTAAACACACACACACACACACACACACACACACACACACACACACAATGTGTAGACTCACATAATAGGAATATGGCACATTTGAGATACACACCCTCGTACACACAAGCACACCTACTGCACAGTTCATATCAAACAGCAAGGGTGCTTCAACAATACAACAATAATACCAATTAACCCCCTCCCGCCCCTAACTATAGTACACTCTCTCTCTCTCATACACACTGACATGCACCCGCACGCACGCACACACACACACACATTGGGATCTCTAATCCCTCAGGTTCTCTCTCAATCCCACAGAGCCACTGACCATTGCAGGAGGAGAGGACTTCTGAACAATTACCTCAAAGTGCTGCCCTATCTCCCAGAGTAAGCTGCTATTTACATACCAGCCTGGAACTGTGAACTGAAGATTACCAGTCATTTGTATCCCGTCACTCTTCAGGCTGCAGAGTCGGGCTTTGGGCATCTTTCTTCAAAAGCCGTAGAAACGCTGACCACTATGCAGGTAGAAGTCACAGTCGATAAACAGTTTCAAAAAGCCTTTTGATCTATTGTAGTTTTTCTTCTTATGTTACAGTGACATTTTGTATTTTCTAACAGCGGCTTTGTGTTTTTAACCTGTACGGTTATATTACCGTTAGTCCTGTACAAATAGTGTTACTTAAACTCATTGTAGTAGCACATTGAGCCTGGATATACTGCACTAGAAGGGAAGGGGACCTGAAATGGGAGATGAGACCCTATGAGAAATTAAAGGATGAGCTGGGAAGTATCGCTCAGCTAATTGGATATTTGCAGACGCCTTCACATTATTCTGATATGAATTTTTTGCGTGGTGCAGTTTGACATTGCAGTTAGGAGAATCATTTCCTGATGCATGGTGGTATGAACAATGTAATTGCATTTTAGAGTTTGAATTATTTCATTATGTAAATTACTTCACAGTCATGTGGGGAATGTTGACATCCTTTTTAACCAGCCTAAGGAACATTACAGCAATGGAGAAATGCTTTTCAGCTTTCTATTGAAGATACAATTCAATACCTCTTTAAGATACAATGTAGGCTACTTTTATTACACGTGGCAGCTGCTTCTATATGTGATATGTGTGTCCTTGTGTCCGTAGCATAAGATTTTGACCAATCAGGAGTGACCAATACCATTGCACACCAGCACTAGAGGGCAGGTATGATGGAAGCATGGCCGGCTTCATCTTACATTACACATTACATTACAGTCATTTAACAGACACTTTTATCCAAAGCGACTTACACCTGTACAATAATTGCATTTAACATAGGTAGTCAGTGTACCAATACTCACCAGAACTTCACAAGTGCCTCTCCTTTCTAAACAAGTGACTAAGAGCATAATCTAGAGTGCAAGAGCAGCAACAAATAAATATAATAGGTGCTTAAGAGGAAGGATCCTGGTAGTGCTTCTTTGTGCTTCTTGAAGAGGTGAGGTTTGAGCCTGCGGTGGAAGATGGGCAGCGACTCTGCTGTTCTGACATCAGTGGGCAGAAAACACATTTCAGACAGATCTCAAGAAGTATGCATGTCATAACTGAAATATTGCATAGAAATCCTGGGAACCTGATGAACAGTTTGAGATATAATATGTCTGTGCAGCTTAAACTGAGTTGTGACAAGTTAGAAAAAGGGTATGACTTTGAAATTACCAACTGCTGCTAGAGTGGAGAACTCCACATTTCTGTGAAAGGGGAACAGATACTGAATATTAAAAAAAACAACTCTAAATGGCATCGTTTATATATTTGAATGTGAATGAAAGCATGAATGTATAACATATGTGTAAGTACTGTGACAATTGTAGGAGTAGCGTCAGTTTACCAAATGTGTGGATATTTTCACCCAATTGCCACCATTCTAACAATTGAACATTCCATCATTCATGTCAATAGGACAAAAACTAAAGCTAGAATAGAATAGAAAGTTTATTCGCCATGTGTTAAAAAGTATGGGTACAGGTACATTGGAATTCTTATAAATGCTTGTCCTTAGTGTATCTTATCAGGGCTGATCAGCTGCTGTAAACCTTACTGTAAGTGCAGCCACTTCTATCTGTGATGTGTCAGTGTGTGTCCGTTCATGAGATTTAAACCAATCAGGCATTTCCAATAGCGTTGCACACCAGCACTAGAGGGCAGTAGAGATTGCTCATGAACCTGCTTACCGCTTACTTCACCACCTGGATGTGTTTATTTTTTTTTATTTTTTTTTACAAATACTTAATGAACTGTCAATCAATTGTAAGCACATGGACATTATAGAATATTACAATCTGTAAGTTGCTATCTTAAAACAGGTCAAGTTTATAAATGTTGACATTTAAGACACAAATCTAAGGAAGAAAGTTCTCTGTGTCTCCCAGGATGCAATTCTCTTACTAGTTGTGCTTCTGTGTTCAGTCAGCCTAAATCTGCATCATCCTTAACGTCAGTCTGACCAGAGCATCTGCTCCGCATGATGGTCAGTTCCAAGCTCCTGTGTCCGGTGGCTTCCTGATGTGGTCCGGCAGATGTTCATTAGCTACACAGCCTTTCATCTCAGCCCACGGATAACAATGGTCTGGCACACGCTGCTCCCTTTCATGGTGGTGTGCTGTGTGACCTCAGACAAGGCATTATTCCAAAGTTGAAATGGTCAAGGTGGCAGAAACTTCTAGATTGTAGGAGGGTGGTGAGAGAGGGGGCTTGCTATTGTTTGATCATTCACATGCAAAAGGTTTGTCATGTTCAGATATTTAGAAAAGGATAACTATGAATGTCATGTTGTAAATGTTATTTACAAGCGAACAAACACCGAACAAACACAAAACAAGAAGACATAAGCAACAATATACACAAACAAACACAGAAAACCACAAACACATCCACCCACACACGCACCCCCACACAAAGATCCCCGCACACACACCAACCCCCCCCCACACACACACACACACACCCCGAGACAACAACATTCAAGTACATGAGCAGGCATACACCCAAGACAGCCCTCCCCCCCACCCCACAGGTCCAGACCATATATATATATATATATATATATATATATGTATATATATATATATATATGTATATATATATATATATATGTATATATATATATATATATATATATACATATATATATATATCCTACAGGAATGGCTCAATAAAGGAGGATCATAAACTAATATTTTTTACATTTGCACCATGCATACGAGCCACTGGCATTTCCAGATTGTCCAGGTCTGCTGCTGAGGACAACCACTGTCTTGTATGTGTTTTCTGAGTTTCCATGTAAGCCTACAGTAGTCTACAAGTGGCTTGGTATGTCTTCTGGAACAGATGTGATCTGTGATCGTATTCTCATTGTCAGAGACTGTCTCAATGATCTGTGCTGGGAGGCGTTGCCATGTTATGGTACAGTTAGAGTGTTAGAAGTGATATAGTACAGGGGCTCCAGGGTGTGTCTCAGTCCTGTGTTCTCCCTTGGCTATGAATGATCTGCAACTTTCAAAACATGCTATAGAGGCTGCAGATTGTGGTAGTCTAAAAAAGGGTAGCCTGGCTGAGGACATTTACCCCCAGAGTACACTGACTAACGATTGCAACCAAATATGAAGCATCTATTCTGTATGATTTATTTGGCCTTCCTGTATATCTATGCAGTGTACCAAATAAAACCCCATAAACCTTGGTCTGCATGTGGGATTCCTACAAGAAAAAAATGAATACATATTCACAACCAGGGGCGGTTTTGGTGATTTAGAGGCCTGAGCCATTGTGTGTGTGTGGGAGGGGAGGGGGGGCGGGGGGTCATGGGGTTCTCCCCCAGGAGATTTTGAGCATCTAATACTCCATTTCCTGCATCCAGGTTAATTTTTATGCACAAATTTGTGCTGTAGACCTGCTGCTATATACAGTAGCTAAGACTCATAGGCGTAGATTTTGGCAAAGCAGGCACCTCACATTACCTACTCTAAACTACATCACACATGTAGTGTTAGTAGGCTAATATTCACCAGATTGTTTTGAGAATTCAAAACCTCCAGTGTAGAGCACAATGGAGAATATCAGAGATTTTCAAAGCAGGCTGTAAATTTGCTGCAAAATAGCATGTCAGTTGAAATGCTTTTTTGGTCAAGGTGGAACAGTCCATTTGAAATGTGGATGATAAGAAATACTGGCAAATACTGTATAGATATATTGGCAAATACTGTATATATATTTAAGATAGATACTCATATCAGTAGCTAGATAGATACTCTTGTAGCGGAGGAGCCATGCGTAGGAAACCCAGGCCTGTTCCCTGGGGTCACCACTCCAGATAAGGCCAGATAAGACCTTCCACACTCACGCTCTCACTCCTCTGAGTGAGGTCATAAAGAGGGTCAGATTATACTTTTCCCTTTGTTGTAGGGGGCCTGTGTAAACAAGAGAGAGAACCAGGGCTGTTCACACCACGTCCTAGGACCACATCAAAAGACTCGCCCGGAACAGGCCAAACTTTACGACCGGCACTCTCTCTCTCTCTCTCTCTTGCTCTCTCATCACCCTCAGCACCCAATATTCTCTGGAGAACATCCCAGAACATACACGCATAAGAAAACTGCCATCCCAGCCATGAAACTGAGTCATTCTCCCAGTGCCAGTGTTTATTCTTCAATGGTGGACATAGCTGTGAATAAACGGGGTTTGGGTAGAGAACGGGCTCAGAGCAGTATTAAAATTGTGAATCCAACATGTGGGTGCGATTAAAGATGCAATCGTTTGGACTCTATGTGCTCCGGCCAATGTACTGAATGTGATAACGTCAATTGTACTAATGTCCTCCCAATGTGTTGGCAATGAGGTCGGATTAAAGGTCTCCCAGATTCCTCAAGGGAGGGGTCAAGAATCTTTTGGCCATCATGGGCCAATCACTCAGATGGGGTCACAAGCACCCACCCCTCGGCAAGCCGCAGGTATTTAATCTGTGAGACTCCATCTTGTCTTCCTCTTGTGTTTCATCTGTTCTAAACATCAAGGATCTTGTGTGCCGTTACAAGCCAGTAACTGTCTCAGTGGAACTCTCAAGACCAGGCCATAGGTACATGCGAGTCGACGCGCTGCACTCGCCTATCATCTATTCCCTTCCTGCTTTGTTTCCATCCTGCCACATTTGTGTTCCCATATATTGTTGAATTGTGTGTTTTCATATTATCCTGATAATTGATTAGTATACTTCAATAAATATTCCATGCTTTGATCACATCGTTTGATCACATCAACAGATCTCTAGGTCACTGTATTGAGTCAAGAACTCCTCCTGCAGACTGAGATTGATGAATAAATTAGACTATTGATAAAGGTTATCTTGTTTCTCTGTACAAAACAGGGTGGTGCCCCATATACGAGTTGATTTAGTGTAGTTAAATCCATTTTCCTTCATAGTTGTGATAGCTGCGGTATAATCATCAATTATACCAAGTGATAGTCATATTTCCATAAAGCTATAAGCTCCTAAACTGCTACACTCTCCTCTCATCCATCATCATCATCATCATCATCATCGTCATCATAAGTAGTCCTACTGTACAAATACTACAGCCACAAAGAGGACTCAAAAATAAAGTGGAACTCATTCTGATAAATTTACTGGATGTTTTTGTTATTATGTTGACAAAATACATTAATATTCCTAACCCTAACCATAATCAAGTGAATGTCTTCTAACCTTAACCATACATTAAGGTTAAGTTTGGGGGGCAGGGGGGGCTTAATTGAATCTTGAGCCCCAGGGGTAGACTGGCCATCGGGAGCACCGGGATTTTTCCCGGTGGCCTGGGAACTAACTGGCCGGGCCCGCGGTGAATGGCCTGCCCCATAGCCTACTACAATGGAAAGACTGCTCTCTTTTCTACAGGCATTGCACTAGTGTAGAAAATATAACATTTAACAATAACAATGTTACTATGTTCTTTTGAGGTATAAAGACAATTGTAATTCCACTGGAGATCTATAAATCAATAAAATAGTAATTTAATTGTTTCCAAATGCTTCTCTTCTTTCCCGGCTGACATCTGTAGCCTGAGGTAGTTCGAGGTTCTTAAGAGGATGGAAGGTATGGTATTGCTAATCCATACTAACATCCATACTAAGACCTGAGCTGATTGATTCCAAATATAAAAAGGGAATTCGGGTCATATGAAATACTTTGCTTTAAAGATGTTTTGCTGAAAAAATACCAAGGCATTGGCAAGTCACGTTTGGAATTAAAATACATGGAAAACAGATTAAGCAAAGTTGACATTCAAATGTTCGAAACACTTTCAAGGGCTGCTTTCATTTAGATTTCATAATTCATTATGATGTTTATAAAGTTAACTTTGTGGAATGAAAATAAGTTATAATTCCAATTCATTTATTTTGCAGATTTGGCATTTTAGAGATAGGCCTACATCTATTGTATTTCTCTATATCCGTTTCAACATAAAACATTGTCAGTAAATAATTCATTCCTAAGGCTAGGATTAGAAAGGCATGAAAACATTATATGGATTACAATTCTTCATGGCCTTCTCTATTTAAACTCCTCTATTAAACTTGTCTGTTTAAACTTCTACTGTATTTGAAGCTTTGGCTCAATGCACCTTCGTGACAGACACCTTAAAAAGTAGCGTCAGTAAATTTTCATCCATGGGATAGACTTTGAATTTATTACATTTGATAGATGTGTTCACTGGGACTAGGAATGACAGTTATTCATATGTTTGCAGACAAATGCAAAACAAAATGCTGTCTTTCAGTTTTCCCCTGTCTATAAGTATCGAGACTGAAAACAGTGTCACAGATTGACAGCTCAGAAGGCCTGCATGTCTTTGAGTGCCCAGTACAAAGTTTGAAGAGGAAGACACCAAACCCAAAGTGTACTATCACAAAAGCCACATGATGCTACTTTTTACTTCTGACAGATAAAGCCCAGCATTCTTGTTATGTGTTTGAACAGAGCAAAAAAAAACAACAATATTATCTTGTTCATACACTGGTGTCCGAGGGTAAGCGATGTGTCAGCTATTGAATGATAGTGACACATCAACAAGAACGGGCAAACAGCCAATTCTTTATCACAAGTTAAGTTGTTTTCTTTTATTGTTCATGGTATTGAGCTGCAAAGGCGCAATTACATTCATCCATTATCTTCCAAAACAAAAAACAAAACAACAGTTGACATGTCTTTGGTACCTTTCATTTAGTCTGTCTCTGGATCATGAATTCAAAGATAGCCGAAAGGCTGCCTTTGCCAAATGTGTCCCAAACAAATGGTGCGTCTGCCAGCACGGCCCTCCTGGGAGAATGCCCTAGCCCAAGGCTGTAAATCACTGGGACTGAGCCAGCATCAGCACAGATACTTCAGGGTGACACTCCGGGGACCAGGGGCGTCAGCGGGCTTGGCAACTCACCAGGTCTCTGAGAGGGAGCCAGGGCTGCCCCATGCCACCCAGACACCCCCGGATGTGGGGTGTGGGGGGGGGGGGGGTGTGAAGACTCAAAATTAAGTCATGAAGATCACAGAGAAGGAGATTGGCTAAATTGACAGGGACTTGATTTAATTTAATCGGAAATGTAATGCATTAGGATTACTCAATTTCAATGACGTACTCTGATTACTTTTAATTACTTCACCTTTGAAGGCCATACACCATCTTAAAAACCGGAAAGATTCGGACTGTTCCATTCCAAGCTTGTTTCAAACATACAGATACATTTGTCCATATTCATAAACCTGTGTGGGGGGGACTTTTATGGCGTGACTGATGACTGAACGTAACTCTTGTCTGTAAAGATCTTGAGGTAATATGTAGCTGTCCCATATTGATTGAAAACACAATTTCCATTGTTCATTCTTCTATGTTATACTCTGACAGAGGCACACATTCAATAGCCTCATAAGCCCATCCTGATCACATGACGTCTCATTCTATTTCATTCCACGGATCAGTCTGGCAACGCTGAAATCGATGGTTACTGGATTATAACTCCAGTTCTCCATAGAGGGGCTTCTCTCCTAATGGTTACCTTTTTTTAACTTCATGACTGAAATAAATAAATAAATGAATAAATAAAAATGGCACACATCTGTCAGCCAATTGGAGTACAGGTGCCTCTCCTCCCCGAAATAAAATATATCAGCGAGATTGAATGAGGCCCGGCAGGGCAGGAAGCCCTATGGGGCTTTCGCTACACTCATAGAACTGGAGTTACATTCCAGCAGCCATCGTTCTATGTCATGGAGTTCCGCCCCATAGGGGGGCTTCACTCCTAATGGTTGAGGCGGGGCGAGTGATGACCAGTGTGCTCCCTGCTGAGCCCAACATCCTCTCAGAGAACATTAGACTCAGCTTGGCTGAGGCTAACTCCATGGTAACATACAGTACTCACAGTACAGTACACAGTGTGTGTACAGTGTAATGCTACAGTACAAGGGCCCTAGTCAACCTGCCTCCACAGGCCAGAACTGGTAGTTAGGTTAAGATGTTCTGCTGAGATAGAAGGGAGGTCTGTATCATAACTCTGATTCTACAGTATAAACTCTCATCTCACATATTTTGAGACTAAGCACAACCATATGCAGTGTGGAAAATAAGTATTGAACGCGTAAACTTTTTTTTCCAGTAAATATATTTCCAATGATGCTATTCACATGAAACTGGACGTTGGTATTATCTCTAAATGAACACTAAATGAAATAACAAAAATAAAGTCCACAAATAATTTTCTGTCAATAAAATGGAATGACACAGGAAAAAATATTAAACACAAAGTGGTATACCAAGGCATGGAAAGGCAAGGCACCAGCTGAAATCCGTAAGTCTACCTCCTACAGTATCTGTGCAAATCAACATCAGCTGGGCATGGCTGGACTGGCAATCTGGCATACCGGGCAAATGCCCTGTGGGCCAGACGTAGTTTTGGGCCGATCTAAAATTATTATTTTTTGGGCCAATTTTTTTATTTTTTTTGGGGGGGCCAACGAACTAAAAGCAGGGACAGCGGCCCATTGGTCCATTTTCTATACTGACACTGGGCTGGCCCAATCATTATGTAGGCCCCACCCCTCCCTCTGTCAGTTTCACGTGTTAGATGCGTGGGCCGTTAGAGAGCCAAAAGTCAATAGATGGAGAAGGATGGATAAAGATAAGCATGAACAAAAGCGCACGGGAGGCGCAGAGAAATTACGGGCAAAAATATAATAATCTTGATGCTGCCAAATGTGCAAAAATCACAGATATGTTTGCTGCAGGGGCTGCTTCAACATCTACAGCCGCAGTCGACGGTGTGCAGCAACAACAGGTGCAGGACGTTGAACACGAACTTGAAGGAGAGGTGGCTGGTGGCCAGGAGCAGGACAGGGAAGCAGGACAGGGAAGCAGGACAGAAAATATATTGTTGTTGTAATCTTTTAAGATATAATGTTGTTTTTGGTTCTGTTTATTTAATAAACAATATTTTGTATCTGAATCGGCACAGGTCCATGTCTTTAACCAATTCCATAGAGTGAACTATTATGAAAACCCGAGAGGCTATGTGGATTCTGTCCACAGAATAGGCTCAATCTGAGACGGTTCAGGTTACAGCGAGCGGGGGCAGGGTCATGCACACTGCTCGGGTCCCTGGACTGGAGGTAGTTGGTCCGCCCAGGGTTGGTGGCTGGAATTACACCAACGGTACAACTTGGTTAATCTGTACTATCTGCTACGCCAGGCGTGGTTTAGTTGTGACCACAGCGAGAAGGAACTGTTCGTTCTAAAACAACAATGACAGAGCTGCTAAAGAGGTTAGCATAGATGCTGCTATAGCATCAGTTATATCTGAACTTGAGATTATTTCTTCATTGAAAGAAGAGCAAAGAACGCTCTGATGGCTTTTCTTGGAAAAGATCTTTTCGCTCATCTCCCGACTGGCTTCGAGTTTGATTTAACCGTGATAGATGGTGCATCCAGTCAAGTAGTCTAGCGACAAGTCCTCGTTTTTGAGATACCCCTACCTGAGTTAGAACAAGCCACAACAAGTTTTTTTTTTTAATATCACTTATGTATCCCATTAATAACTTCATCAAATGTGCTGAGGTATGTACCAGGTGTCTGTCATACATCACCAAAGAGTCAGAATGTACTTTATCTTTACAAATACTGAAATATAGTACTGTAAATATAGCTTTAGTTTAGATGGAAATGGCACTTTTGTGGTGATAGGAAAGGAGGACTCCTTTACTTTTATCTCATTTATCACAAAAACAAATTCCTGTCATGGATATGGTTACTGAATTGCCTAAGGTGCTATTGAACAATAGACAGTGGCTGTATGGAGATATCTAGTACAGTTTTACTGCAAATGAGATTTCTTTAGACATACCCCTTCTCTGAGACATCCACATTACAGTAGGTCATTCTGAATGGGGGGTAGGTGACATAATAGCTGTACTGCATCAACAGTCAGAATGTGAGTAACCCAATAAAGTGAAATGTAACTAAAATCACGAGCCTCTAAAATATAGAGATACAAGATGTAAATAGAATTATAAGTTTTATTGAAACATGTATATTAAAACAAACCTTTTAAATCAGTATCTCCTACATAAATCTAGGTAGGAGATACCATTGAGCTTGTTTTGACATGACAAAATAATACATTACTATTATAATTATAATTATAATAATTATTATTAATAATTTATTATTATACATGGCTTTTCTATAGTGCCAAATCTCAAAGCCGTTTACGTCATTTCATAGACAACGGAAACTAGAAAACAAACAAAAGAACCAAGACCATACAAAACGAGGACAGAGAAATAAAATAAGCGTGTGTGTGCTTGCATGTACCAATGTGCATCTGTAAGCGATGAATGGATGAAGTAATGTCAAGTATCAGCAGGTGCAAAATTCCATACAGGAAGGCCATCAGAGAGGCACTGACACTTTCTTCTCTCTCCACAAATAGAAATGAGAAATGTCTCTCACCTCTGTAGGTTTCTTAAATAGGACTGGTTCAATGGCTCCATCTCTGACAATCCATTCCTTACCTAGGACTCCCTAAGTGGGGCGGCTGTAGCTCAGTTGGTAGAGAGGGTCGTTTAATGATCGAAGGGTCAGTGGTTTGAATCCCAGCTCAGACTGTCCACATGTCGAAGTGTCCTTGAGCAAGACACCTAACCCCAAAATTGCTCCCAATGAGCAGGTTAGCACCTTGCATGGCAGCTACCGCCATTGGTGTGTGAATGTGTGTGTGAATGAGAGGCCATTGTAAAGCGCTTTGAGTGCCGCTAAGGTGGAAAAGCGCTATATAAGTGCAGTCCATTTACCATTTACCATCTAACAGAGGTTTAGGGATGTGACTGGTACCATATCACTATCTGATACTGTACATTGTTCTCTCTGTTGTTCAAATGCATCCTCTCTCTTGCAGATGCTCCGTCTGTTGTTTGTGCAATTATGAACCTCAGTTTATCCAGGATAGTGCACAAGCACATTATTCTCCTTTTGCTTTTTTGCATAAAGCAGAAGTGCTTATTCTCTTGCTACTGGATCTCTCTAAAGCCTATGGGTACAGGGTCCATTATACCCCACAAGCTGGTCGAAGAGGCACTGAATCAGCACCATATCCCAGACGCAGGTGAAGGACAGGAGATCACTGATCCAGAATGAGGTGTGAGCAACAGTCGAGCCAGCAGGATGGTTGGAATCCAGCAACAGGGAGCCTGGACAAGATGAGAGCAAGAGGTGGAGCGCAAAGTCCCATGGGTCAAGCTTTGGAAAGCCGGGTCCCATCTGAAAATATTTTTAATTCAGGCTGTCTATGACATTCTACCCAACCCATCCAACTTGTTCTGATGGTGGAAAGTGGAGTCACCAGCTTGCCCTCTGTGCCTGAAGAGAGGGACCCTGGAGCAACTCCTCAGTTGCTGTTCGAAAGCCCTGGGCGAGGGCTATGATCAAGTCCTGAAGGCAATAGCAGACACCATCTGCAGTGGGATTTGCCACAGCAAGTGCCTCTGCCCACCTAGTGAAGAGGACCATCACTTTCATCAGGGCTGGGAAGAAGCTAACATGAGCTGCCAGGACCCCCTCCTCTGGCCTGCTAGCAATAGCACAAGACTGGGAGCTGAAAGCTGACTTGGGTGAGCAACTTCAGCAAGTTCCCGGAAACTGTTGCGACAACAATGTTAAGGCCAGACATGGTGTTGATGTTGGAAGCTTCCAAGCAGGTCGCTCTCTTGGAACTCACTGTTACTTCCCTGGGAGGACCGTATTGAGGAGGCCAATAAGAGAAAGAGGGCAAAGTTCACTGAGCTAGTGGAAGAATGCTGAAGCAACGGGTGGTCTTCTTCGTCTTCGTTTGGGTAGGTCGGTTGATTCGTCCTCTCTCGCCAGGATTGGGGCCGAGGGGCTATCCTTTTACCGCCCCGAGCCTGGATGAGCGGTCACCCAGGCTGTATATCCGGACAGTCCAATATATCGGACAGTCCTGGATGACGTGGTCTGCGGTTTGTTCCTCGGCGGCACACTCGCACGCCGCACAGGATGCCAAGCCTCATCTGTGCATCGATGAGCGGAAGCGTCCGATGCCGGTCCCGAGACGATTAATCCTCACCCACGCCGGTCTGGGTAAGTCCATCCCGGTAGGGGAAGGACCAGCGGCCGGGATGAAATCACAATCAGGTGTTCGCCACCCACTCTGTACACTAGATGTAGTCCGCCCACCCTGCCTCGCTGATGTTAAGATCTCTGCATTGCTACAGGAGATCCTGTGCGGCAGGAACAAAAGGGTGTCTCGACTTGAGGCGCCGGGAGGGCTGTGTGTTACAGCCACCGGGTCTTTTCCTTCCCAAATATGATGGCCGTTAGACAACTGTATAGGCTATTACAGTGTATGTTTAGTTAATTCGTTTTGTTTATTGATTTATTTGATTCAGGGACATTGTACATTAAAACAATAGTGACAATTAAAAACATACAACAACATGTCACCTACATTACAGTATTTGTTACATTTTGATTGACCTCATTTGGATTTATTTGGTTTCAGAGAAGGGGTATGCCTAAAGAAATCTCATTTGCCATAAAACTGTACTATATATCTCCATTTCTACAACGGAGAGTTTGGATACTTGATTCTGATTAGCTAGCAGCCATGGTAAAATACTCTATAACCCACGTCTGCGACCGCATAACAATAAGTATTAATGCACCATCAATCTCATTGACGAGGCCATTTATACTGTAAGATCAAGCGGTAGGCTATGCTTTGCATAGCAACCATTCGCAGCAACCTTGCATTTTTCGTATTCTATTACAAAAACACACTCATCAGTCCGACTCCAACACTTCCACACCCCTACCAGGAAAAACGAGTGCTCTGGAGAAGTGTTTTAATAACTGCACTATAGCTGGAAATATTCAAATAAAAGTGAACCACCCGAATTAAACATTAAGGCTTATGTGAACATGGCCAACCCAAATATGTGAGATAGCCTATGTTGCCTGGCAACCATTTAATTCAGAACTATAGCCTATTGCAAAATATTTTGTAAATACTAAAATGATAAGAATGATTAGGGCAGTGGCTAGTTTTCTGTGCAAAACTAGAATGGAGAAGTAAGACGCCTCCTTCCCTCCACTAGTCTGGGGGTCCACCTTGGGCAAGTGGTAGTACCCCCTAGCCCCCCTACCTGGGTTTACAGGTAAAATCCCCTGATGACAGAACAACCAAAAGGAAGAGAGACCCGGCTCGGAGGAAGCCCGGGGCCCTCGTCTGGAGCCAGGCCCAGACGGAGGGCCCGCCTGCGAGCGCCTGGTGGCCGGGCTTACCACGGAGCCCGGCCGGGCCCAGCCCGAACAAGCAACGTGGAAGCACCATCTCCTCCTCCATCGTCCCGTGGACCCACTACCTGCGGGAGGAATTGTCGGGTGCGCTGCCAACTAGGTGGCGGTGAAGGCGGGGGGCACCGACGGACCGGATCCGGGCGGCAAAGGCTGGCTCTGGGGACATGGAACGCGACCTCGCTGGGAGGGAAGGAGCCGGAGCTTGTGAGGGAGGTGGAGCGATACCAATTACACCTGGTGGGGCTAATCTCCACGCACAGCACCGGCGCCGGAGCCAAACTCCTGGATAGGGGTTGGACCCTGTTCTTCTCCGGAGTTGCTCACGGTATGAGGCGTAAGGCAGGTGTGGCTATACTAGCTAGCCCCCAGCTGAGCGCCTCTGTGCTGGAGTTCACCCCAGTGGATGAGAGGGTCGCCTCCCTGCGCCTTAGGACTGTGGGGGGGGGGCTCTGACTGTGGTTTGTGCTTATGCACCGAAAAGCAGTTCAGAGTACTCGGCCTTCCTGCAGACCCTGAGTGGAGTCCTATTGGGGGCTCCTGCAGGGGACTCCACTGTCCTACTGGGGGACTTCAATGCACACGTAGGCAATGATGGAGAAACTTGGAGGGGCGTGATTGGGAGGTATGGCCACCACGATCTGAACCCGAGTGGTGTTTTGTTGTTGGACTTCTGTGCTAGTCACGGTTTGTCCATAAAAAACACCATGTTCGAACACAAGGATGCCCACAAGTACACCTGGCATCAGAACACCTTAGGCCGATCTGAGGCCATGTGTTTTGGACACTCGGGTAAAGAGAGGGGCAGAGCTGTCCACTGATCACCATCTGGTGGTAAGCTGGTTTCGATGGTTTCTGGACAGACCTGGACAACCCAAGCGTGTAGTGAGGGTAAACTGGGAACATCTGGAGGAAGAGCCTGTCCGGAGAGATTTCAATTGCCACCTCCGGCGGAGCTTCTCATGCATCCCTGTGGAGGTTGGGGACATCGAGCATGAGTGGTCAGTGTTCAAAGCCTCCATTGCTGAAGCTGCGGCTGGGAGCTGTGGCCTGAGGGCCATAGGTACCTCAAGGGGCGGTAACCCTCGGACACCGTGGTGGACAGCGGTGGTCAGGGAAGCCGTGTGACTGAAGAAGGAGGATATGGATATCGAGGCGTAGCCGTGGGGAGGTGGGTTTGCAGTTCGGTGAGCTGGGGATCACGTCGCTGCTTTTTGCAGATGATGTGGTCCTGATGGCATCATCTGCCTGCAACCTCCAGCACTCTCTGGATAGGTTCGCAACTGAGTGTGAAGCGGCTGGGATGAGAATCAGCACTTCTAAATCTGAGGCCATGGTTCTCAGCAGGAAACCGGTGGCCTGTCCGCTCCGAGTAGGAAATGAGTCCTTACCCCAAGTGAAGGAGTTCAAGTATCTGGGGGTCTTGTTCACGAGTGAGGGAACCATGGAGAGGGAGTTTGGCCGGAGAATCGGAGCAGCTGGTGCGTTTCTGCAGTCACTTTTCCGCACTGTTGTGACGAAAAGAGAGCTGAGCCAAAAGGCAAAGCTCTCGATCTACCGGTCTATCTTCATCCCCACCCTCACCTATGGTCATGATGGATGGGTCATGACCGAAAGAACGAGATCACGGATACAAGCGGCCGAAATGAGTTTTCTCCGGAGGGTGGCTGGGGTCTCCGTGAGAGATCGGGTGAGAAGTTCAGTCATCCGGGAGAGACTCGGAGTAGAACCGCTGCTCCTTTGCGTCGAAAGGAGCCAGTTGAGGTGGTTCGGGCATCTAGTGAGGATGCCTCCTGGGCGCCTCCCTAGGGAGGTGTTCCAGGCGTGTCCGGGTGGGAGGAGGCCGCGGGGTAGACGCAGGACTAGGTGGCGGGACTACATCTCCGCACTGGCTTGTGAGCGGCTAAAGATTCCCCAGGCAGAGCTGGTTGATGCTGCTAGGGAAAGGGATGTCTGGGGCCCCCTGCTGGAGCTGCTGCCTCCGCGACCCGACCCCGGATGGAGGGATAAGAATGGTCAGTAAATAAATGATTGAATGTTACAGTACTACTGAGTGTTTTTTGTGAATATATATATTTATTAACCGTTTTTTTACCACAGCTACGGAAAATCGCGTCGGGTCTAACAATGCCCCGTAGCTGTGGTAAAATCATGTGTAACCCATTGCCTCTCGTGGTCAATTGCTTAAACAACCACTGGCTATTGTTCAATAGCACCCTAGGCAGTTCAGTAAGACAATCATTTGTTTTTCTGGTAAATGAGAGAAGAGTTAAGGAGTCCTCTTTTCCTACCTTCCCTTCCTTGTCACAAAAGTAAAATTTCTATCTAATTATATGTTTACAGTACTATATTTCAGTATTTGTATAGGTTATTTACATTCTCAAGTTATGGGCTTTTTACCCCTATTCGGACTGGCCTAATTTGGCTCTTTTCCAGAGATTGAGGTAGGTCTAAAGAATAGCCCAAAAAAACAAATTCTGCCCAAAATAAAAGTCCACAACAATCCATTTAATTAATGGGAGACATATGGTATATGAAAAGCCACTGTTGTGTTTTGTTCTAACTCAGCTACGGGTACGGCACAGCTGTAGCTCAGGAGGTAGAGCATGTCATCCAATGATCATAGGGTTGATGGTTTGAATCCCAGCTCCTCCTGACGACATGTCAAAGTATCTTTAGGCAAGACATTGAATCCCAAATTGCTCCCAATGAGCAGGCTAGCACCTTGCATGGCAGCTGCTGCCATTGCTGTGTGTATGTATGTGTGAATGGGTGAATTAGAGGCATTCATGGTAAAGTGCTTTGGATAAAAAGTACTATATAAGTGCAGTACATTTACCATTTACCTGCAAATCTGAGGGCCCCTCCTGTTAGACTAAAATACATGCTCTTTTCTAAACAGTTTCCTACAAAGAGTTCCAGATGGTTGTGTGGAACAAATCATCTGACACATCAGGTTAGGTCTTATGTAATAGTTAAGTGACAAATTGAACAAAACTGCTCAACGGTAGCCCAGCTCAGATGAGCAAAGAATCACAGCAGTTTTGGGGGCGTTTTTTCCGCCACAGTGGAGGTTGAAAAACACGCTCGCACGATGAGGAAGTCATGACTTTATAAAGTAGGATGTTGATAGGACACAAAATTCAACCTCTCTTGAAAATGGGTATGAAGTTGCATAACCCACACTATTTTGTTTGGGAGATTACTTTCACCAAATGAATAAAATGAGAAACAAATGTCCAGTCCCACCAAACAATATAATCTAAAATATCCATTAGGCCTACAGTAACATACTCCTATGTTATCCACCATGCTCCTCCCAACACTCAACATCAATTAATGTTTGTAGCTCTTGTAAAAGTAATCCTCATCATTTAAATTAATCTAAACCCCTCAGCAGATAGTGAAAAGCCCACATCAACTCACCAGCTGCGGTCTTTAAGGTCCCTGATCACTTCAGCAGGCCCTGGTGGCTAGTTTGGATATTGATGTGGTGCCGTCTGCCAGCATGCTTCTTCCTCTGGCCGCCAGCCAGACTTAGCAAAGACATTAGTAGAAAAGTCATAACCCACAAGCCACCTTAACGCCTACCAAACAACAAGACTGCCATTTGGAGTTTATTTGCTGAGGTTATTTGCATACGTGAACAGCAGTGTTACCTCGCTTACACCTGGATTCATTGCCATTTCCCTTGTCCAATAAGCTATTTGCTAAATTATTGAGTAGCCCCACAGAAAGAGAATGCTTACAATGTATGAATAATAAACATTTGGCAGATAGATAATGTCACTTGTGGTGCATGAACACATTGAGAAACTGTACTTGGCCAGAATTTGCTGGAGCAACATGTGGTCAAGTACGAGCATAACAAATACTCATTACTACTCAGAACACTGCTGGAAATATGAATCTCCCATGTCACAATTTCACTGGAAAGATGTGAATCATTCAGGTAAAGTTGATATTTAAAGTATCCATGATATTTACATTTTATTTGAGATACTTTATCTTTTAGGCTATATTATAGAGGAGAGAGTATTAGTATAGTACATTTTGCTACAAGTTAAAAGTTAGAACAATACTATATTACTATCCTTACTGCACCTACACTGTATAGTAAACTATGATGATGCCAGTGATATTACTAATGTGATAGCATTCACAACATTCAGGCACAGGATAGCATTTACAAAAATGACAAACAGGAGGTACTGTAAATGTCAACAACTCCCATAGTTCCCTGGTGCATCAACCATCCAGTAACTCAGTTTATCTCACCACAACTCTGCAGCGTCAACACAGCTGTGGAAAATGTCTGGCTTGAATGATTTAACATCTACGGAACATGATCGTATTCGTGGACAGAAATGGACAGTTCTAAAGATGTCTCAGATTACCTAGGTGGCAAACAAATACTGCTTCTAACAAGTATTTTTGGACACATGAATTAATCCCTTTGACCCCCCCAGCATTTCCCAGCACTTTCAGACCACATCTTATCCTGCAAAGTGCTTGTGTGCACCATTACCACATTGCTATTTTAAATGCTATAAAAACCTACTGAGGAATGGGACAGGGGTTGTGTTACTACGATACGAGCAGCGTCACCATCAATCCTCTCTTTCGTACCTCGCTCTACTTCATCTTACCCTCAGTTTGTTGCAACACGCAGCGAAAACCACATATTGGGTAACACAGACCCATTTAGAAAGCAATTTAAGTAACTCCACTGCCTCCTGCAAGTCTGGCGAGGAAGTATTGCCTCTTAATTATCCCATATCACGGTTGCCTTCAGAAGCTGTCAAAGTAATATGGCTTTGTTGTCTTCTAGTCAGCACATGGACTCACCTACATTTAAGTAGTACACAGAAGGAGGTAAAGATAAGTCTGTCAAGTTGAAGACTGACCGTGCTTCCATTAAATATAGTTTATACACTTGAATTGTATGTCTACATGTAGGGAACCACATAAGTACAATAAGTATTATCATTACAGAAATATAACAATGTGTGTTTCATTCATAAAATAAAAACTGACTAGGTTGCTCTTCAGTGGATAAGTAGGTATTACTTACCCAAGGGGAAATTATGGAAATATGCTTCTTACATACAGCCACGATTCCAATTAAACCTTTAATCTAACAATCCTCAGTTTTGGTTTAATGAAAACACAATGAGCTGTGCTGGTCAATCAGCGTTTCATTTCCTTGGTATTGCAGTTTTTCTCTGCATGTCAGGCATGTGTTATTACGCATCCTTTTCTCTGTGTAGTGTTTCCTAAAATGAGGCGATTCAACAACTGGCCACCAGGAAGGAATGCCTTCAATCTGCTTAACTCCTAACACAGAATTTAATTTTAATTAAACAGTTAATGAGCCATGGGATTAATGCCAATGACTTTTTAAAGCAAACATCTATAAATCATTAAGGCCCCATTTGAGGGGATGAGCGAACGTGCCTCTGGCAGGGATTGGTTTACCACCCCCCCCCCCCCCACCCCCACCTCTCTCTCTGGGGCCTGATTGGACAAGCCAATGGATCCACTGGGTAGATTGAATACCGACAGAGACGTGTGTATTGAATGGACCCCCCCCCCCTCTCAACCTCTACTCCCTAAGCCCCACCCATAATGCCCTTGCAACACACACACAATAGTGGAACAAAATCTGTTAGGCTGATGGTATGTCTTAGTTATTACGATGTGACTTGGTGGAGGTCCACTGAGCTTTTATCAGATATAAAGACATGCAGAGATGCTTGGACAAACATCCTCAGAACCAACTAAGGACTTCAAAATTCACAAATATCGTCTTCAATGATGTATTTAACTTTGAGAAGAAAAAAGTACTCTATTCTTGGAGTCTCTGTTAAACACAGACCTTATTTTCGTAATTTTTCACGAATCCCATAAATTTTTCCCATAGATATTTTGGACTACACCCCACAATGGTGGCAATGCTAACTTTTCAGCCAACAAAGTGACATCAGACCTCACCACTCGTTTGTAGTCCCTAATCAAATCTTATTAGACCAGGAGTGACAATATAAACATGTACTATTCTATGATTTCTCTGGTAGGCTACACCATCCATATAAATTAACATAATTCATATTAAGGAATACAGGGCATTTCATAAGTGGGATGGTAACTGGTAGATAATAAATAGACTGCACTTTGTATCCACTTTAAATGGCCTCTCATTCACCGATTCACACACACATTCACACACCAATGGCGGCAGCTGCCACACAAGGTGCTAGCCTGCTCATTGGGAGCAATTTGGGGTTCAATGTCTTGCCCAATGACATTTTGACATGTGAACAGGAGGAGCCGGGATTCAAACTGCCAACCCTACAATCATTGGACCTACCCGCTCTACTTCCTGAGCCACAGCCGCCCCAATGTTCTCTGAATGGCATCTGTTACTAGCCTCATGAGACCATCCTGATCTGGTAAGCTCATATTCTGCTTCTCTCGGAAATCAGTTTGGATACTCTCCATAGAGATCTGTTTGTGCCAGATCAGAAAATGATCTTGCCAATCAGCGTTGGTCCTGAGGAATTTGAAATACAAACAGCTATGCTGGGCAGGTTTAGGTGTGATGACAATGAGGAGTGGTTGACAGATGGTTCTAATCACCTGCCAGGTTTTTTTTTGAAAGTCCCTGCCCTTTTCCAAACAGTTTCCAACAGAGAGTTCCCAGATGGTTATGTGAAGCAAACCATCTGGCGCGTCAGGTTAATCTGTTGCACCCCTGTAGAAAAAGAACAACTTTTGAATCTCAAACTATTTAATTTGACAAAGTCAGTGACTGGGGAGCCAATTGCCCACGTGTAGATGATTTATCTGGCCTTCCCCCTGCCTCTGAAGTCTATTGTACTACAAAAAAGAATTGGATGTAAAATCCCCCAGTGGTCTGTGCTAAATTTACTTTAAACCAAATTACTAAAGCCTATTGGTGCTTGACAGGCTAGGCAGGTGTGCAGGCTTCACTGCGATAGGAAGGGTAGCTAGCACTGTGTTGGTGTGCCGTAGGGAGGCTATAGCACTGTGCCGGTGCGATGTAGGGAGGCTATGGCACTAGGCTGGTGTGAGGTAGGGAGGCTAGCTAGCATTGTGCTGGTGTGTGTAACCCATATGTTTTGGCATGCCTAGGGCAGGATTAGAACCCCGGTCTCCTGCTTGGGAGGCGGACACACTTACAGTTGCGCCAATAGAGACAATAAGAGTCTTGGAGCGACTGTCAGTGCTGCTTTAAGGAGTGAGTTTCACCAGCTATTCCACATTTCACTTGGTTACACTCACCCCTCCAAACTCACTTCAAACCACTGGACATCCGGGTCATGGCACCATTGTAACCCATCTGTTTTGGTATTCTTTTACATTTTGCACTGCAGATGATGCAGTTCAATTTCGTTGTTGTGGAGATGACAATGACAATAAAGAATCTAATCTAATCTAATCTATTCCCCAGGCAGGATTAGAATCCATACGCTTGGGAGGCAGAGGCGCTGACAGTTACGCCAATAGTGACGTCCCTTTAGAGGGACTGTCAGTGCTCCTTTGAGGAGTGAGTTTGACCAGCTATTCCACGTTTCATTCCGGTAGTCTGATTCTTTCATTCTGGCCCTTTATGCGTTCTTATTCATGAACCTGCCTCTCCTCATGTGGAGCCTTGATTAACTGAAAAGAACCACAGAGTCAAACAATATGACTCCAATTTTCCCTTTTCAATTCTGCTTTCCTTTTCTTCTATAGCTACTGGGTTGAAAGTGCTTCATACTGGGCGGTGCTAAAAATGAAACAAAGCATATAATAAGTGTTTCCTTCATTACTGTATTCCCCCATTGCTTTCTTTTTAACCCTTTATCCTCACTGATTAAGATTTCAGACTTCTTTTTTTTAACCTATGAAATAATATACCACTGTCTTGTATTTCTTGCCTATGCTACTGAAGACCACAAATATAATCTAATTGACTGATGGCACCTTGCATGAGCACAACACATTCACACAGGACATACTCTGACAGCACAGTACATGGCAGTGTCAACTGTGATCTACTCTAACAAACACTAGTGTCCAGTGAAGTGTTACCTATACTGACACTGCATGTTTCACTGTGTGTCATGCTGTCTCCTTTCATGACACCGACCCCCCCCCTCCCCCCATGCATATTTCCTGATAAATAAGTAAAATGCCAAGAGAGGAATACACAGGGTAAACACAGCCTGACAGCTGGAGATTGAGTCTTCAGAGTGTTTCTGCTGACGGGGACAGACAGAGAGCATCCTGGTGTGGGTCTCTCTCTGGGTATCTCTGCCCTAGCCCCGACATACACACATGGAGACTGCTGGGACTTATTTCCCTGGGGTAGGGGCATACTTTTTGAGTGGCATCACAAAGACAGCGGCGCAGTCATGCAGACAGGAGAGGTCCTCTGACAGTGAAAGATTTAAGAGTAGAGATGGGGCCCCTGCTTTTAAATAACTAGTGCAAAGTGCCTGTTCAAAATGCACTGGCCATGACATAGTTGCCTCCCCCCTTCCATTAAAGTGTGATGTACATGGGCTGGCTGCTCAGGAGGTCAAGTGGGTCGTCCAATGCGGTTCGAATCCCTGCTCCTCCTGTCCACGTCGAAGCGTCCTTGGGCAAGACACTGAATGCCAAATTGCTCCCAATGAGCGGGCTAGCGCCTTGCATGGCAGCTGCCGTCATTGGTGTGTGACTGTATGTGTGAATGGGTGAACGAGAGGCCACTGAATAGAGCTTTAGATAAAAGTGCTATTTAAGTGCAGTCAATTTACCATTTTCATGTGGTTGAAATAATCTTGGCAGCAGAGGTCTCCTGTTGCATTCAAATGGAAGTAGTTAGCTAGATATTTGGCTAACTTGAATGCCACTGTGTCCACAACACATACATAGCTATATAGCTGTTGAACACGTGCCCGTGCCATTGGGAACCACTGATTTCCACTGCTGTCTGAAGCTAATTAGCAATAAAGAATGGCAAGCTTTACAAGGTAAATATAAGACCATGAGGCATTCCTACGCTATTTACTGTGACATTACAAAAGTTCCCCATGGAAATCATTACCTGTTTATACAGTGTTGTAGCTCAGACGAAGACATAGCCTGCCTGTCTGTGTGTCTGCCTGTATCAGCTCAACAACTGATCATGCGTTTGCCTGCTCACTACTTTAGGGTCATTTGCACTGTTATGATTTGGGCGTTACAGCACCGAGAATGTACAGAATAGATCAGAGTAAAGAATATACATAGAAGAGTACAAAAATATATACATACAGTATGAATTAAATATATAATATATACATAAATTACATTGCATTACAGTCATTTAGTAGACACTTTTATCCAAAGAGATTTACAATAACTGCATTTAACAAGTCAGTGTACTACTACTCACCAGAACTCACAAGTGCATCTCCTTTCTAAACAAGTGACAAAGAGCATAATCTAGTGCTAAAGGCAAAGTGCAAGAGTCGCAAACAAAAAATAAAATAGATGCGTAAGAGGGAGGATCCTGGTAAGGAAAGGAAATGCTCATTTATTTGTATATCACATTTCAGAAACAAGTCGATTAAAAGTGCTTTACAAAAGACATTAAAAGCATCAAGACAAAGTGCAAGGAACACGGAAAGGTCATATGAAACGAAATGTAAAAAAGGTGTAAAAAAAAATGGTAGTACTTCTTGAAGAGGTGAGTTTTGAGCCTGCGGCAATAGATGGCAGTGACTCTCCTGTCCTGACGTCAGTGGGCAGAATAGAATAAAAAGTTGATTTTGTCATACAGTATGTAACAAGTACAGTACAGGTACATTGGAATGCTTGTACATTGGTTTGTGCATTGGATCGCTTGTCCTTACAAAATTGTATCTGCAATTCCTAATTTCAGTCCTAGGTACGCAGCTACAGTAGACATTATACAGTTTTTAATATGGAAATCTACTATCCGTCGTCTAGCAGTCTATCAAATAGATCCTCATCTACTTATTCCATCCAATGATGGTGATATGTCACCATGTGACTGTGTCCGTAATATATATGTGGTTCAAGTAATAATATTCAAGTATACAGTTGTACAGTTGAGTCAGTTGTTATTGTCTATTGTATAGGCAAGAGGCAATTGTTATTGTCTATCATATAGACAGGGTGTTCAATTGTTCAAGTGCTGTCAGGTATTAGGAGCTTGAGATAGGGTCCAGTCATCCACACTCCTGGCAACGTCTAGTTCATTCCACCACTGCGGGGCCAGGACAGAGAAGAGCCGTGACCCTGTCGATCAACCACCGGGGCCTTGGAGTGATGGGGCAACAGGTAGCAGAGCGTAGCGGTCGGGAGGGGGGTGTAGGGCTTGACCATGGCCTGGAGGTAGGACGGAGCTGTTCCTTTCATTGCCCTGTATTGAATTGAATTGAAACCTTTATTTGTCCCTGTGGTGGAATTCAGTCAGGAGTCAGTTAGTGCAGAGTCCATGTGCAAAGTCCATAGACTCCCTGGGACTCGGCCCATAAGCTCCAGCTCAGCAGATCTGCCAGGGTTTGGCCGCTCTGCCTGGTTGTAGAGCCGGTCTCTCCAAAGCATGTTGTGGTCTGACCGGAAGAGGGGGGTGGGAGGAGTCTGTGGCTGCATGTGCTCCTCATCCCTGTTAGCTCGCCATTGAGGGGATGGGCGGGGTTAACCAGGATGACGATCAGCTTCCTACTCGTCCTCTGCTCTGCCACCACCTCCAGACTGTCTTGTTCAGCTTGCCGTTTTAATGGTAAATTCATCTTTTTTTTCCAATAGAACCAATCAGGGGGGCAGAACAGCAGTTAGAATGCAGTCCCTGTCTCCCTGAATGGCCTAATTGCATCTGCAGATATAAACAAAATACGAGCTTCTGAGATCAGGAAGGTCTCACGACTTGGCTCACTATCAAACAACAGTTCCACAAGCAGCAAGTCTGCAACATTTGATCAATTTGCAGTATAAGTGTGCTAAAAAGACACCAACAGCGGGAGCAAAAGAGGCACCTGTAAAGATAAGGGAGGAAATAGAAATGCCAATGTCTCCCATTGAACGTGTGACAAATCCCTACATCCTCATGTCAAAATCAACTGTAAAATCCACATTTTAAAGCAATATTTAAAGGTATAATATGTAATATGTGGATTATTTCCCCCATCTAGTGTCTGAAGATAAGAACTGCAACAACACAGCGTATTGGTTGCCAAAATGCCAGAGAATGTACTGTTTCAGTCATACTGTGATAAGATCTTCACTCCGAGAGGAACATAACGTTACACTAATCAGTAGTCACAATCAAGTATTTCAGAGTGCCATGTAATAAGTTATGTTAGATGCTGTAGTGTGGAGATAACGTTAGGTCTGGCTATGCAGATTCCAAGAAAGATAACGATAGCTAGTTAGCTAGCTTACCGGTCTAGTGGAAAAGTAGCCATGT
This sequence comes from Borostomias antarcticus, assembly GCF_949987555.1. NCBI lineage: Eukaryota > Metazoa > Chordata > Actinopteri > Stomiiformes > Stomiidae > Borostomias > Borostomias antarcticus. The sequence continues at coordinate 25,501,133 of NC_140237.1, forward strand.
CACCATGCGACTTTATCCCATGAAACTCCATAAACTCTGTCCAACAAGCAAAGGCTGGCCCGATATTTATCCGACGTTTGCTCCTTCTTCGGTCACTGAGCTTCTGAGATTCGTATCGCACGGTTCGCCGGGGATCAGGCGGAGAAACAGGACAACGAAACTCGGCCATTTTACCAAACATTTAGCTGAAAAGAGTGAGCGGAGGGGACGGAAAAGCTGCCATTTTATAGTCGCACACACACTAACCAACATCTATAATGCTGCTAATTCATGGAAGTATAATGTTAGCTGGCTACTGCTAATCTCACAGTGGGGAACCTAGAATAGTAGCTGGCAACCCAGCACGCAGTACCAACGCTGTAATACTATTGGCTGGTATGATATCAACAGAGTGTCATTGTCAGGCTGTCAAAATTTCATAATGTAATAATTTAAGATAAAATATATTGTTTTATGGAAAAGCAGTACTTTTACTCTGCAGCCTTCGCAAATCCCTATCGATGGATGTATTATTTTTGAAAAAATGTTTATTTTAATCCACATATTACATATTATACCTTTAATATATATATATTTTCTTATATATATGATCGTGCGGGGCATGCATCTTTGACATGTATCACATCTTTTCCTCCTCTCCTCCTCAATGTCTTTAGCCACCAGCCTGCCCAAAATGTAAATATTCACATGACACATGCACATCCTTGGGTCCTGAGCAATACACCTAACACATATCAACTTCATACAGTGGGACAGATTTTCTGGAGGACAGAACAGATACAGTTAGCAGACCGTAGTTAGCATAAAGTGCTTTGTCATTCCACAAATCACTTTTTTTTCACAACATTTCTGGTCAATTTCTTTGTTTTTCAAATACCAGTTTCTGCCATCTGGGAATGTACATATATATATATATATATATATATATATATATATGTAAGAAAAAAATAAATGACCTTGGCAGACATCAGGACCAAACCTCCAGTGGCAGTCATAAATGTTCAAACAGGGTGGGAAGTGTCACCTATGGTCAAATCATGGTCATTCTTTCTGGCATAGACTCATGGTCTCTAGTTTCGACCTGGTGATTTATAGCATTTCTGTTTGTGTCATTGTGGAGATATTCAGAATACAGACAGACACCGTCCAGACACCGTCCCTCCATCCAGACCCTGTCTGTCCATCGACCGTTTGTGTCATCATAGGAAAGATAATGACATCCTTTTAGACATGTTTTATTGTTGGTTTTCTCTGGGTTTGCTTGGCAGTAGACACTCGACACAGTGCGGAGTGAGTGAGATGTAATAAGTGTTATCAAAATGAATGCCGGCCACTGATGAATAACTACAGAAAATAAATCTGTAGTGTAGCGGTTTCTTGCATTGTTTCTCTGAGGCCCCGTCTTTGGACATGAAACTCTGGTCCCTTGGTTGTAGTCAGCTGTCAGGGTTTGAGTGGCACAGCGTTAGATGCATGATTACCAATAATTCTCTCCCTTGGAACTAGTTGAAGGCAGACACCCATGGAGTTATGATCCCCTTTGGCAAACAGCTCTACTGTACAACAGCATAATGATATGCTCTTTTGAAACTTAACACCAGTGTCCCAAGATTGCTGTAATGGCTTTGTAAATCAAAACTCTGATTTGTACAATGTCAATGTGGAATACCAGATTTTTGACCTGTGAGCTGACACCTGAGACAGAGGTGGTTCGATAACGAGTGGCCTTTCCTGACAACTGAAAACCATTTGGCCATATTCAACCCCAGTCACTGGGCTGTTGATGCCATAGGAGTGACCATAGGTCTGTAGATGCCATAGGAGTGACCATAGGTCTGTAGATGTCATAGGAGTGACCATGGGTCTGTAGATGCCATAGGAGTGACCATAGGTCTGTAGATGCCATAGGAGTGACCATAGGTCTGTAGATGCCATAGGAGTGACCATGGGTCTGTAGATGCCATAGGAGTGACCATAGGTCTGTAGATGTCATAGGAGTGACCATGGGTCTGTAGATGTCATAGGAGTGACCATGGGTCTAGCATTTCAGGAGTATTTTCAGCCTTGTTCACATGCTTGTCCCAGTTCATTCTAAACTGGCAAGATGGACCTATTTTCATTCAAATAATACGTTTAAATAGTAGTTTGGATACTGTTAATTCTGCCTCTCAGTATCACAGGTCTCTGAATTCTGAGATTGTCCGAGCTCACTGGAGGGCTTATTCTGATGTGCGCAGGTATAATTTACTGACCGGCCACCTTCCATGTTGAGACGAGGTGAAATGACGTATATCCGTATATCCGTCCTAATCTCAACTACCAATATATGCACTCTAGCATACATAAAGTACTGTCTCCTATGACAGCTGATATACTCTATATGACTCTAAATCTAGCATGTTGACCATAATCCCTGTAGGTTCTGGCGCTGTATCACAGCAGTGTTTAATCACAGACAGCTCGGTATCTCTTAACCCCTCCACACACGCAGAGGGCCACCCTCCTCACTAATCCACCAGGCCAGGATGATGCCCCACTGTCACAAAATGACAAACCGTAACCCAGGAAACACTTGTGTTTACAGGCCCGTGTCATTATGATCCTCAATCATTATTTATGGCTTCAGTATGTTCAAATTATACAGTAGAATGCTAGAGCCTCTCCTCATCTCTCCCGATCTTTCATCTCTCCTCCCCTCTCTTCCCTCTCCCCCCCCTCCATCTCTCTTCTCTCTACCCCCTCTCCCCTTCTATCTCCCCTCTCTCTCCCCCCTACATCTTCCCTCTCTCTCCTCTCGATCTCTCAACTCTCCTCTTCTATCTCCCCTCTCTCTCCTCCTCTCTTTTCTCCCCCTCTAACTTCCCACTCTCTCCCCCCTCTATCTCTCTTCTCTCCCCCTCTATCTCCCCTCTCTCTCCCCCCGCATCTTCCCTCTCTCACCCCCCTCCCCTCTCTCCCTCCCCCCCTCTCCCCGTACCTCCCCTCTCCCCCCTCTCTCTCTCCTCCCCCCCCATCCCCTGTACCTCCCCTCTCCTCCTCTCTCTCCCTGTATCCCCCCCCTCCCCTGTATCTCCCCTGCCCCCCACCCCCCCTCTCTCTCTCTCTCCACCTCTCCCCTCTCTGATCTGAAGCAGAGTAGGCCACCAGTGCAGCCTCTATTGTGTTGAGATAATTACTCCTGAGTAGAAGCTCATCAGGAGAGAAATTGAAATTATTTCCTCATACGCTGAGACAGTGAACCGTGGAGTAGAAAATGATGAATCTGTATATTTCCACAGGGAAACGCATATGACAAAGTTCGAATGATGAGGTTAAACAGAAGCACTGTCACAGAGATAAACCACAGGCCCACCTGCTATGGTGCTTCATGTTTCTTCTAGTATGTGTATACTTTGTATTGATTTTATAGGGTTGAGGGTTGTTTAAAGAACACATTTTTTACATTCATAATACGAATGGACAGCTCCACCCTGACCAGTTCAGTGTTGTTCACAGAGTGCTTGTGGATTCAATTTCCAACCACGGAGGCAACATTTAAATGTCTTGTAAATTATGTTTATTGTCCTATGTATTTTCCTTCTGCAGTCAAACGCCAGCAATCATTCCTCAATTGTTAATTGAAGTTGCTTTTTCTGGTTATGTAAATTTGTACAATGCTTAATTGGGGTGTAAATCAGGTTTAACATGCATATAGACAAACAATTTACACAAACACACACTCATCCGTCTATACAAACACACAATTACACTCCTCTACACAAACGCACACTGACTCACCCCTCTACACAAACACACTCACTCCTCTACACAAACACACACTCACTCCTCTACACAAACACACAGTCCTCTACACAAACACACACTCACTCCTCTACACAAACACACACACCCTCTACACAAACACACATGCACCCCTCTAAACAAACACACACTCACCCCTCTACACAAACACACACCCACCCCTCTACACAAACACTCACTCCTCTACACAAACACACACTCCTTTACACAAACACACACTCACCCCTCTACACAAACAATCATTCACCCCTCTACACAAATACTCACTCATCTACACAAACGCCCACTCACCCGTCTAAACAAACACACACTCACTGCTCTACACAAACACACACTCCTCTACACAAATACACTCTCCCCTCTACACAAACACACACTCCTCTACACAAACACACACTCACTCCTCTACACAAACACATTCACCGCTCTACACAAACACTCACTCTTCTACACAAACACTCTCTCTACACAAACACACACACCCTCTACACAAACACACACTCTACACAAACACACCCACCCCTCTACACAAACACACTCCTCTACACAAACATGCACTCACTCCTCTACACAAACACACACTCCTCTACACAACACACACTCACCGCTCTACACAATCATACACTCACCCTGCTACACAAACACTCACTCCTCTACACACACACTCACTCCCACACTCCTCTAATCACTTACTCCTCTACACAAACACACACTATTGGCTTCTCTCTGCAATGTTGTTCAGGAAATATGCTCTTCCTGTTTGTCACCCGATATTACCTCATATAACCTTAATTTCACCAAGGAATGTTTAAGAGTATTGATTCCAGAACAGTATTGATTCCAGTGAAGTGTGGTTTTGTGGAAGAGTGGAGTCTTGAAGACGAGCCAAAAGAGAGCTCAGTTGAAGAGTTGATTCAGCTCAAATTTAGGTAAAACAATTTAAGAGTCTCCTGAGGTTTTCGCATTCAGGTCGAAGGTCGTTGTGCATGGTCACCGCAAGGTCATGCATTAAAGATGAAGGTTTGCAGCCTCGTGAGACCATCCTGATCTCACAAGCTCACGTTCAGTTTCGCTCTGCGATCAGTCTGGACTTCCCCCTATCTTAAACGATTTCTGTCCAATTATGTTTTGACCGGGCCAATCAGGGACTGTGTTCTGACTGCTGTTCTGCCCACAGTAGAACGTAACACCGGATTGGTTCCCATGGCAAAACAGTTTCCTGAAGCAACGAGCAGTAATGTTAACACTAGTAGATTAAACACAGCCATAAGTGCAGTACTGCAGAAACAGAGTCTGTAGCTGCGTTTCCATCACACTTTTTCGCAAAATAAAAGTGATATTTCGAAAGTTTCAACAAAGTACAATTGCGACTTGCAGGTGTTTCCATGGAAAGGTGTTTTGCGCAACAGCCGTAACTCTCGTAGTCTAGTCTCACGACGCCACACAATTCACGCAAAGCGCAACCAGGAAGTAAACCGTGGATGTATTAAGTAAACAAACCGTTGTAATATTTGAACTTTATTTTAGCTTTCCCCTCGGCTCCGCTCTTAAACAGCACGCATTTCCCAGCTAAGTATCGTTGCTTAGGGTCTTCCACTTGCTCCGGAGGCATATTGCGTAATTTTTTGAAGCGAGCAAATCACGTGACCCCTACCTCTTCTTCTCCTGCCTAAATTCGAAAAAGGTGTTTCCATTACGCTTTTGCGATATACTTCTATATTGAAACTTCTGAAAAACCACCTCATGAGAGCATAAAGACGTTTTATCGAAATTTGAGAGGTTTTTCGAAATGTAGGTGTTGCCATTACCAATTTTTGATTGCGATATTTAGGTTTTGCGCAATTCTAGGTGTTATGGAAACGCAACTTATGATAAAAATTAAATAAGAACAAGAGTACTGCACAGAGTTTCTCGGGAGGGAAATTATTTTTTGTCATTCTTCCAACTGGATTTGTTTTGTCGGAAAAGGTTTTGTTACGCTGATTGGCTGAAGGAATTTGTCAGTCAAGAAATAAATAAATTGAAATAATTCTAGATAGGGGTAAGACCAGACGGATCTGTGAAGAGAAACAGAATGTGAGCTCACTAGATCAGATGGTCTCACGAGGTGGTACAGTAGCTGTAGGTGTCCCCCCCCCCCACTGAAACTAAACTATACGAAATACATGTAACTGTATGTGAGCCAAAGACTACAACTACTGTACTGCAACTTCTAAATTCTGCAGTGGTCTGTAATAGTACATTTGTGCTGTAATAGTAATACTGTAATAGTACATTAGTGCTGTAATAGTAATACTATAAACTGTGGTAGTAATACTGTAAAGTGCATTAGTGCTTTGAATATTAGAACGTTATATGGAGGCTTTGGCTTTGCCAAGCTTGTCTGTTGATTGCAGATGTGTTTCAAGTAAATTGAAAATACATAATATACAGTATATTGGTATTAAGATTGCATAGTAAACTATAAACTGATGAAATTATAGTCAGTGAGAGAGAAAGAGAGAGAAAGAGAGAGGGGTGAGAGAGAGAGAGAGAGAGAGAATATATAGGCAGATAAATTGTTAGGCATGCTGTGCTGACCAGTGGGGATTTCAGAGACCTTCACATAGACAGTGGCATCACATTACCTTTCATTAATGCTACCTCTGTAGTGTGCTTGCTATGTCATTCACTCCATAAGACTAATGTGTTGTTAAATTATGTTGGCTCATGCTGCTGTTCATGTTTAAATATGACTCGTCAGTGTGTCATGCATGAGGGTGGTAATGCCATGTGTTATTTGATTTGATTTGAAACCTTTATTTATTCAGGGAAGGTGTTTGAGAGCAAGCTCTCTTTTCCAACATCGCCCTGATTACATACAAAGCCTGGGATATATAGCCTGTGGAATCCGCAAGGACATGTGCAGATCTAAAGACTGCACATGACAGAATCTGCATCGATCTAACAAAGTGTAGGGAGAGCCGGGACAAAAGTAACGGAGGGCCAAAGTAACACGCATTTTCTCAGAAACTACAGGAGATGCTATGACGTGGTTTATTGTGCACACGCATATAACAGCACACAAGCTTCATACAAAATCTTGGCGCAATCAGAGTATATTTAGGGCCCGAGCCCTGGCGGTGCAAGGCCCTATTGAAATTCGAAGGGTTATTATTATTCTCCTACCTTCTTCTTCCAAAACAAATGCCTTTTTGGCGGCCTAAACATCGATGAAAACGGATGAACCTTTGCAGATACGTCGGTCCTGGTGAAAAATTCGATAATTCATGGGTGACGGAAATGGGCGTGGCAAAACGGCTCAAGAGCGCCCCCTGGAAATTTTAAAATGGCGAGCCCCACCTTTCAGTTTGATGTAGGCGAACGAAATTCGGAGGGCATATGTATTTCATCGAGACACACTAAAATGTCTCTTGGAGCTATACTCAACATGCAACAGAAAGTCCGCCATTTTGCTCTTAATGTGCCATTTTCCCCTTGTTTTTACCATTTCCATGCCTCGTACTTTAACGAACTCCTCCTACAGATTTCATCCGATCAACTTCATATTCGGTCAGCTTCATCTTAAGACCTTTGTGATCAAAAGTTATTAAAAAAATTAGTTTTTACCAAGCACCCTTGCCATGGCGCCCCGCCAAAGTTTGACATTTCACCATAAAACACGAAGTCCTCATATCTCCTCCAAACATACTCCAATTTGTCCGATATATCTCACGCTTCATGACGGTTCTGTCCTGAACACACCTATGTGTCAGTATTGCGTCATACTTATAGCGCCACCTATTGGTGAAACAGGAAGTCCTCATAACTCCTACATATGTTATCCGATTTACTCCAAATTGCTCATGCTTGATGAAGGTCGCATCTTGAACAAATCTGTAAGTCAGTATTGCGTCATACCTACAGCGCCACCTACTGGTGAAACAGGAAGTCCTCATAACTCCTACATACGTTATCCGATTTACACCACATTGCTCATGCTTGATGAAGGTCGCGTCCTGAACACATCTGTAGGTCAGTATTGAGTCATACTTATAGCGCCACCTACAGGTCAAGCAGGAAGTCATCATAACTCCTACATACATTGTCCGATTTACTCAACATTTCTCACGCTTCATCAAGGTACCGTCCTGAACACATCTATGCATCGGTATTGAGTCACGCTTAGAGCGCCACCTACTGGTGACAGGAAGTTTCTCTCAGTACTGGACACTGAAATAGCACAGCCTTTAACGGCGCCACACCCCGACACGCGTGGGGTGCGAGGGCCCGCTCAATGCTGCTCGCAGCCCTAGTTGGTTTAGCTACCGTCGGAAACCTTTTTTGCACGAGGAAAGTTAAAAAGCGCTCCTGTAGGTATCTTTCGATTGTAGAATTGTGTTTACTTATAAAAGTGTTACTTTCGTCTCAGCTCTCCCCTACTGCGAATAACTGATGTCTGGGATCAGTCAAGTCCCCAAGAATAAGAATTTAATTAGTTACATGTACGGCACCCTGGAGTAGCTCTGTATGTGTTGCTGTAATCAATATGTTCTCACTATATTAATGTTGTTGTGGAAAGTAGCGATGTAATAAGCAGGATAACATACAGCCATCTGGAAGTTGTGTCAAGCACTAATATTGTGACACCTGCAGTTTCTTCGTCTGTTTCATTAAAGAAGAAACTACAGGTGTCACAAAATAATCTGATCGGGGTTGTGATGGGACTTGGCCCTCGTGATCATGTCATGAGGAGCCACTTTCAAGAGCTCAACTGGCTACCAGCTAAGACGAGAGTAGTTCAGATCAGGCTCAACATGGTGCACAAGATTAATCACAGGGCCCCCGCATACCTTAGTAGCTTTTTTTCTAGTGTTAGAGAATCACATAGCCACAGAACAAGGTCCAGCATAGCCAACCTGCATCCCCTAAGGTGTAGAACACAGATGAGGCAATGCTCATTTGCTCACACAGGAGCTCAGGAGTGGATTGAGTTGCCTTTGACCATCAAACAGAGATTGAACCAACATAGTTTCAAGGTGAATGTTAGAAAATGGCGAGTAAAACTCAGGAGACTGGCAGTCGAGGGAGAGTTTCTATGAGGTTTACATTTTGTATATCCTACTATGTTGTAATTTAGTGATCCTGCTTTTTAAGTTGTACTGTAGGTAATGTTATCAATGTTTATGAACTGTATAGTGCTACAGTGCATCCGGAAAGTACTCACACCCCTTCACTTTTTCCACATTTTGTTATGTTACAGCCTTATTCCAAAATTGATTCTACGGATTGAATTACGGCCGGAAGTGAAAAAGGTTGTTTCGACATTTTTGCAAATGTATTAAAACATATATATATAAAAGTGAAGAGTTATGAGTACCTTCCAGATGCTCTGTGCCGAGACCAAGGACCACAACGGAAATGAGTCTGACATTTTTGTGCCTCCTTGACATTTTTAGGATACACGACTTGCTCTATCATGTTTTTAAAGTACTGTCCAATAAACTAAACTATATCCTTGTGTATTTTAGCTACTATCAATGATTACATTTACACAGTGCTGCTGCAGTGATGAATGCACATGTGGTCACAGCTATTGTGCATTTACACGTGGTACTATTTCAATTGTACAGCCACTTTAAATTAATTTTGACTATCAAACTACCAACACTGTCAATCTAAATGCAACTCATGTCGTCCATGTCACAACATTTGTCAGAAGAAACCATCAAGGGACTCCTTACAAAATAAAAGTGGGAAGTGAAAAATACACAGGCCTAGGCGGGAACAGAATGATTAGAGAGCAGAAACAACTTTCTGACAGTTTCATCATGCATTACTTCACAGCAGCTCTGCCAAAATTGACATTGCTAGCTTTGATCAAAGCCCGAAGAGCGCAAAAGAACTGTTTCAAATGATTTCTCTGACAGAGAGCATATCTTGAAAAAAATGCCAGCGCTTCAAGGGAGATACAGTCTACAGTATGTGAGTTTGTGCGCATGTGTGTTTTTCTGTGTGTGTGTGTGTGTGTGTGTGTGTGTGTGTGTGTCTGTCTGTCTGTCTGTCTGTGGGTTTTCTGTGTTTGCATTGTTGTGTCTTTGCAATGCAACTCAAATACTTTTGTGATGCATCACAACTTTGAGTGTATGGAGAATAACTTGTGTTGGTCTACATTAGACAGTTGTTTATTTTTCATTCATATTAGCTTATTTTTTTCTCAGAAACTAGTGACTTGCACTCCCGACCAATATATGTCATCATGCATATTGTGTTTCCCCTTTGATGTATCATTGTTGTGTGTGTGTTGAGTGTTCAGCCATTGTCTCAAGGCAAGACTGATTGATGGCAGTGTCCACGCCCCCCCCGGGAGTGGAGGCGTTTCTCTGTCCCATCCCGTCTGAAGGCCCTGTTGAGCTTGTTAAAGGAGAAAACCTTTTTTGTTTATAGGCACTCTGACTGCACTGGCTGACAGGGTGCTGTATGAGATGAACTCCCTCTGGCAAGCACACGACTACTCTCTCCCTCTCCCTCTCCCTCTCCCTCTCCCTCTCCCTCTCCCTCTCCCTCTCCCTCTCCCTCTCCCTCTGTCTCTCTCTCTCTCTCTCCCTCTCTCTCTCCTTCTCTTTCTCTCTCTCCCTCTCTCTCCCTCTCTCTCTTTCTCTCTCTCTCTCTGCCTCTCTTTCTCTCTCTCTCCCTCTCTCTCCCTCTCTCTCCCTCTCTCTCTCTCTCCCTCTCTCTCTCCCTCTCTTTCTCTCTCTCTCTCTCTCTCTCTCTCTCTCTCCTTATTCCTTCCCTCCCACACTTCTTACTTTGCTTCTCATCATCTCTCTCTCTCTCTCTCTGTCTCTGAATTCTCCTTCAGCGAACAGCGTCGAGCTACGGTGCTCTCCCAAACGCAGGAAGAGAATAAACAACATGTAAGATTGACGAAGGTGACAGAGCTTCCACAAGGCCTCTGCTTCTGAGGGCATCCTTCCCTTCTCTGCGTAGGAAGTCACCTCAGCTGAGAGTCACTCCAGGCGAAGCCTCTCTCCTCTCTCAGAGTGGTCGGGGTCTAGGCTTTGCTATTTGAAGTTGTAAACTGAAGCGTTTACTTAAACACAAAGAGAGCAGAGGGGATTCGCTCTAACCCCCCCCCCCCCCCATGGACTCCACCGTTGCCGGCCCCCCACCTCCGGGCCCGGGCCATGCCAGTTGGAGATCTCTGCTCAAAGGATGTGGATGCGTGTCTTCATGTCTCCTACCAGGGGGCTGCCGCAGCTGCTGGCGGAGGCTTTAGATTCCTAGTGTTACACAAACACTGCCATTTAGAATAAAAAGAACATGAAAGACTGTTTGATGTTCAAGAGTTCACCTTGCTCTCAACAACAACAACAACACAACCAGGAGCAACAAGCGACATGGCGTCTCCTTTGAGGACAGACACTCAGGCGAGGGGGGTGTCAAAAACGAAAATGACACAAGGACAACCTCAAAGAGAAGACCTCCTTTAAAAATGTGTCTGCCTCATCTGTTGAATAATGATGCTGTAATTGAAGTCAAATTTGGACGTAGAGATAGGCTGAGCTTATAAAAAAAACAACACCCATGAGGCAATATGCTGATGTCGATGATAGGAAAACCAAATGTCTCAATTCATCATTCGCCATAAGAGCAAAGAGAGAAAATATACTTGTAAACCAACATGCTTTGAACATGTATAGTTGCATACTGCCCCAAGCAGCGTGCTTAAACACATCAGTCTCACTGAGAGGACAACACTCTATTACAGAGGCTGGCCAGGTTTAAAAGCTGCAATTTGAAAGAGAAGTACCTCTCTGCTTGCTGTGTTCTCTAACAGACAAAAACATGGACGGAACGTAACCCAGACATGGTGTCGGTCAGTAAAATTCAGTGAGGACCTACCAGAGAGCCAGAAACAGAACCTATTTCATATGTTCCCCTTCCATCACAGACCTGACAATTGCAGTGGTTGCGGGGAAAAACAGCCCGTTCTCAGTGTGAGAGCAGCCTGCCGCTCGCCCTGCATTACAGGGACACGATTAGGTCCCTTGATCTGTCCCATGGCAGGAACAAGACCTCAATCTCTCGGTATCTCCGCTTTAATCAAATCCCTGCCTTTTTTTTTTCTCTTCCCCCTGCCACAAAACTGTCACTGGTTGAAAATAAGCCCTTTCTCATCAAAGAGCAGGGCTTCAATTGATTTCCAGGCAAGGGGGGAAATTTTATTCAGAAAGTTCTGAGAGAGAGGGAGAGAGAGAGAGAGAGAGAGTTAAAAAAAAAATCCACCTGCATCCTTCCCCATCAGGCAAATTACTTCTGACTTTTAATTTATTTCTGCAGGAAATGGAAAGCTACAGCCTAACCACAGTCAATAGGGCGAGTGGAGAGGAGGGGGGGTAATCAGGCGGCTCACCAACTCCAAGACTTCCATCCTGTCAGTTTTAATAGCCACTCAGACCACACAATCTGCTCAGCCTGATATGCTCACGCCACTCCCCCAGTCCGTAGCCCTGGACCCTGCCAGACCAGACCCCCCCCCCCACACACACACACACACACACCCTGTCCCTCCTAATGATGGCTCCACGTGTCCCTCTCGTCGTCCTCATCCCTACATTTCAAGGGGTACCAATCACGGTCAGGAGGAGGGCGTTTTACACCCTGGACTGGGATGCAGAAGTGATGGCGCAGGAAATAGAAGAAGTGACATTGCTCTCTGTGTTTAGTTAGTTTGTGAGTTCCTGCTCCGTGTTTCTGATAAAGATGGGCAGTGGCTTGGTCAAGTGGAATCATGAACCCTCTTTTCAGTTGAGGCTCTCTGACTCATGAGAGAGAAGAGTGATCGAGAGAGAGAGAAGAAGAGAAGAGTGATCGTATGTCCTGGTGACTGCATGAGATTTTCTATTTAAGGCATGTTTTTGCTGTCCACGTGAACTTTGAAAATAACCTTGGTCCAGGAAGCCCAGACATTTCAAAAAACTTTCAGTTTTTTAAAAGGGAATGCTCTAATCTTTTCATTTAATTTATCAGAGAACTCCCATCATATAAAGGGTTCAGCGAGAGTGAGTGGAGACTGGGTGGGTGGATTGTCGCTGGCTCACAGACCAGGTTTATCTGGAAGCTGTTTGCTCTCCTATTGTGTAATGAGGCCTTTGTCAGAATAGATTAAATGGCAGTGGAAAAACAATAACCATCTCTGCTCTCCTCCATTTTGCCCCAGCTGTTAGCATATCAGGCCTGCTCTCACAATGCCAAATGTACAGACAAAATTGTGGCGTATTATGTGGTAATCACTAATCAGACCTGCCACAGAAATGGTGTTGTTGTACAATCTGCCTGCGCACACATTTTCCATCCTACAAACTGGAAACATAAATGCAAAATCATAAAGAGTTCCTTATGCAAGTATGAGATTGCATTCACCTCTGCTGATTGGTGGAGCATTTGGAGAGGGAGACTCTTTTCTGACTCGGCATTATAAATTGCAGAGAATACAAAGACGTAATTTACTATTTTACAATTTGGGTTAATCTTGGGAATAGTGAAAACGAATAGTGGATGACATGCATTTGTGAGCTCAGTCTGAGCTGAAACGGCAACACACTTCCTTGTTAGAGTTGTTTTAGACTTGGAACATACAGACCTCTATAGTGGAGGCTGTGAGACAGCAGGTCTGTGTCGCTACAAAGCAGAAACTCAAGAGTGTATTAATTCTGTAAAGGTATGAAAGCACTGGATTGTCTGGTAAACCTAGAGGCCTATCTCAAGTACCTGCTGTCCATGACAATATGTTATTCATCATCGAACTACCGAAGGTTCTTACTCCAAACAGGTTACTCACTCACTCACTCTCACTCTCACTCTCATTCTCTCTCTCTCTCTCTCTCTCTCTCTCTCTCTCTCTCTCTCTCTCTCTCTCTCTCTCTCTCTCACACACACACACACACACACACACACACACACACACACACACACACACAGATGCTATGTATATTTCCACTGCATGCTTCAAATGCAAAGCATGCCCTACAGTATCTGAAACAAAGGGCAAGCACAGTGACATATCTAGCGACCTTGTAGTTCATATCATACAGGATTTGCCATTCCCCTCAACGGGACCTTGATCATTTCCATTGGCTGGAGCTGGCTGTGTGGTATGGTTGGGATTTGATAAGAGTTCATGCTGCCGGGTGATTTGTGCCTGGGGAGAGAGGTCTCCAGCCTTGAGTCCTTGGTGCTCACATCATCAAAAGGCTCGATAATCTCCAGGTTAGTGACTCGGCTGTTTTAACGGCCTGGTAATTCTCTGAGCTGAACAGATCAAGGATTGCAAGCCTCTTCTGGCACATGGCCAAGTGCAAGAGGGCAATAGATGGTGTATATATAGTATAGACTGTCCATTGTAAGAGTTATAATGCCTATCACACATATTACTGTGAACAACATGTAGGCCTGTAAATTGGAAGTATGTTTATAATCAGTCATGTGATGTATACAGTAGGGCCAGGCTTCATTACTAATATGTGTCATAGATAGATAGATAGATAGATAGATAGATAGATAGATAGATAGATAGATAGATAGATAGATAACAGTTATATGTAAGTGTATTGTATGATGTAGTACTAACAGTTATATCTATAAGTGTATTATATGATGTTGTATGATGTGTATTGGATGAACAATGCTGAAGGCAATTGTGAAATGTTTTATTTCATTTTATCTAATCTTTATTTGACCAGTGGAGTCCATTGAGACAAGGGTCTCATTTTCAATGTTGCCCTGGTTACAAAACAAAGCAAAAACATAAACATCATACTTAAAAAAAATGTGCTGTCTTACTGGGCAGACACTGGCAGCCACCGAACCAGCAAATATTGTTATAGTGTGCCACATCGCCCGTTTTAAAGTGTTATAGAGGCCCCACACACTATCTGACACCCATAAATGTTCAGTTTAATTTGCCCTTTCCCTTATACACATCTGCCTTGACCAGATAATTTTTTGTCGTACACGATGCCTTGAACCTTTGACTTCAATTTCCTGGCTCTGACAGAGGTAAATTGGAGGAATGCTTCAGTACTGGCTCTGCTCTGCTAGAAGGGCGTGGTTACAGGTCAGAGGTCAGTGTATGGTCAGTCTTAGACTAAAATGAAGTCAGTCAGACACTGTCTGAAACAGGCCCTAGCTGTTCATGTGCTTTAAACTACTGACTGCAACCATATGATGGGGGCGCCATTCCCAACAAAATATGTTTGCCACAAGATCAGACTGCAGTATGAGGGAAGATTCACAACCATTGTAAACCAGACTGTAATGAACCAGGATCGTGCTTCCATCTAATCAGATAGTGTGGTCAGCAGATATGGAAGTGCATCCCTGTGTGGGCACTGAGGCTGCACTAATGGATCAGACACAAAGGTAATTTATTGCAATTAGCACCATCTCATGTGGGTAGGTAATGACACAGCGACCTTTGAGGAATGACAATGGCTTGTTTGTGGAAGGCTGAGAAGGACGTGTTTGTAATCATTCATTTGGGAAAATATTATTATTGTTGTCACACAACCACAAAACTGTTATAATAATGAGTTCAGATATCATTAACAAAACAAGCCACAGACAAAGCAAACGTGGAGGTGTGTGTGTTGTGTGTTTGTGTGTGTGATTGCATGTGTGCACGCGTGTGAACGTGTGTTGGTGCGTGTAAAAGCCTATAAAGTGTTCTTCTTGCCCGCTTCAAAGGCAGAGGAAGGCTTCATATTGCTTTCAGGTAGCCACCATGAAGTGTGGGCAGATGGAAAGGCCAGCTGTTCCCAGGTTGAGAAGCAGCTTGGAGCTTGGCTCATATTACCCCGGGGCCCGGCGTGGCCCACTGGGGAATAGCACTGCTACACTGTTCACGTTGGTAGCCAGGCTGGGCTAGGCTAGGCTAGGCTAGGCTAGGCTAGGCTAGGCTAGGCTAGGCTAGGCTAGGCTAGGCTAGGCTAGGCTAGGCTAGGCTAGGCTAGGCTCAAATCCAGGTTCTCACCTCTTCACTTCACTTCCTCCTGGTGATTGTTTCTCCCTCATTTGAAGCTCAGCTGAGGTACACTTCAGGACATGGGTTTTCTAAATGAGTACAAGAGAGGGTGAAAAGACACACACACACACACACACCAAGCGTCCTTAATTGTACATAACATAATGTTTCATCCCCTGTATGTAAAGAAACATAATTTTTATAGTCTGAACATAATTATTCCCCATTGCCTTCATCTGCAGTTTTAGACTATTTGTGCCATTTACAGTGTTACATCATATGGTATATGACTGCCTGAGACATTTCGGATTGAATAATAAAACCACGTCTGGAAAATGGCATTAATATTCAGCTCAGTTGTTTCATAACAAGCACATAGTCTTTGGAAAGTGAACTGATGCAGTAAGTATCCCCAATGATTTTTGATGCTCAAAACAAAAAGCAATTTGTAAAGTGATGTCAGATTCAAATCTTACATGAAGGACAGATTGAAACACTTGTTCATATCCCATTCTACAGTTTTGACAATAGATAATCAGGGAAGTTAAAGCTGGGTTGAATCAAAAGCCTTTAAAGATGATACATTCCTGAGGACTGATGATACAATGTACGTACAGTATTTGCTGAAAATAAGTCATTCTCCATTCTAAATTCTATGTCCTCATCCTATTACATTAGATGAATACCATCATTGGAAGTATGGGTACCCGTTGTTATTTGTTGTTATGTTTTGGTGTGCTGGACCATAAAATTGCAATATCATTTCAGAATAGCAATACACTATAGGGGAAAAATGTATCTGATAATTGCATGTGATGGCCACAACTCAATTGTAGATGTTGTAATTACAATAAAAGGTACTGGGAAAGAACCAAACCGTTTAAGGTGGACGAGTTCTCATTTTTTAATTTGATAGCTCTCCCTCGCCTGTCTGTCCTTGTCTCTCAGACGAGAGTTTGGATGCGTTTACCAGGTGAATCAATACGTCGCCTGCCGTATATTTTAGAGGAAGTGGACTTAACTCGTTCAAATATGCCGATGAACAGAATTAGAGCTGAGATCTTTGACACTTCAGGGAAAATGTTGGCTATCTATCAAACTGATCTGGGGTGAGTCCAGAAAGGTTTACAGTATGTGAGGAACAATCACAAACATGCTGCAATGCAGATAACGCCAGTCAGTAATAACTGGATCTTTTTTTTGTCTGTGAATAAGATATTCAGGAATGTGGTTAACCAGATTTATCTGAATATGAATGGGTCTCTGTTGAGAATCTACATATCTGGGCTCAATTCAGCTGGTTTTCCTTTGAAACACAGATCTGACAATAATTGTGTTTGGTGAAGCGCTGTGAGTTGGAAGCTCTAGTTTTTTATACTGTAGATTGAATTTACACGTTACACATTCATTTCCCAAATAGTATCACTGTAGAATTGGAAATATCCATATATCCTGCCTGCAATAAGGTGTTTATGATCGTTCATTGATGACAATCAAAGCTCTGCAATTCTTTAAGCATTCAAATACCATCCATGACATTCTTCTGGATGTTCTCTTCCCGGTATACCATACCATTCATCTGGCTGTTCTTTATCAGGTATCCCAATACCATGCCATTCATCTGGCTGTTCTTTATCTGGTAGCCCAATACCATACCATTCATCTGGCTGTTCTTTATCTGGTATCCCAATACCATACCATTCATCTGGCTGTTCTTTATCAGGTATACCAATACCATACCATTCATCTGGCTTTTCTTTATCTGGTATCCCAATACCATACCATTCATCTGGCTGTTCTTTATCTGGTATCCCAATACCATACCATTCATCTGGCTGTTCTTTATCAGGTATACCAATACCATACCATTCATCTGGCTGTTCTTTATCAGGTATCCCAATACCATACCATTCATCTGGCTGTTCTTTATCTGGTATCCCAATACCATACCATTCATCTGGCTCTTCTTTATCTGGTATCCCAATACCATACCATTCATCTGGCTGTTCTTTATCAGGTATCCCAATACCATACCATTCATCTGGCTGTTCTTTATCTGGTATCCCAATACCATACCATTCATCTGGCTGTTGTCTTCCAAGTAATAAACTGCATACAATAGAACATGTTATACTGAGTAACATCAGTGATGAGACAAAACTAGCCAATCAAGATTTAAGTCAGTGATTTGAGCTTCACTCAACAAGCGAAGGTTTTACAATGAAGGCCTAGATGGGGGGGAGGGGGGGATTAGAGAGAGGCACCTGTGTAGGGAATTAGGGGGTGTTGAGATTGAGAGAGCAGTGTGTGTTGGTCCTGTGTGCGAGCATCTAGCCCCAGGTATTATAGAGCAGGGCTGTTGTGCCTCTTGCATATGCACGGTGTGTGAGTTATTGGTCCAGAGGGGAGCCACTATATATCCCTGACAGCTGGGATAGGTGACAGTGAGGGTCCGGGCTTCCTACCCCTTTATCCAGGCCTGTCTTCTCTCCTGATGTATCTCTCAGCACAACTTGTTCAGATTGGCTCATCTATCATTCCCCTCACATATGAAAATGTGGATGCCGACACGTGGCCCAGTGACATTGTTACCAGTACAATCTGAGGCGATCATGTGGGAGGCCCACCCCCAATGCCACGGAAGGGAGGACATGTGTGTGTGTGGGGGGGGGAGACAAGGATTGAGGGTATGCAGACTGCCTGAACATATTTCATTGAATGCTATATTTGACTGCAGGTTGGCCTATCAACAGATCTATCATTGAGTCCTGTTTTTAAAAAAAACAACAGTCGCATTCTACAATTTCTAAGCATATTCAGATCAGTAAATCATTTTATTTATTTTATTTTATCTGTAAATCATTTCATTTTATTCAGATCAGTGACATTTTCTGATGTCACTAGTATGGAAAGATAGGAATGTAGCCGTTAGGGACACCTAACCCCTGACTAGGACATCATCCGGTCTCAGTTTCACTGATGCAAAAGCACACAGACAGGTCTGTATGAGAGGCAGTAATCTGCAACCTCTCTGAAACGAACACCGGGAGCACTTCTCCACCAGTGATGCATCACACCTTTGTGTCAGGTAAAAAAAAAATGGATAGATTTCATATCCACCCATAATACTAGGCTTATATATCAAAAGAAAAAAGACTAAAACTAAAGAAATGTTCTCTATAATTTTTATTTATTTGAGTTAGTTTTGAAAACACACTACAGTTTAAGTTGGTTATCTTTTTTTTTTTGCAAAGCCTAGTTTTTATATTATTTCAGTTAACTAAAATGTTTTTTCACACCTAGTTTTCATTTTCTAGTTAGTTTTTGTTAACTATAATAACCTTGGTCTCAACACTGCCCTCTTCTGTCTTTCCCCAAGAGTGTTTTATAGTTTGTCTTTCTGTTTAATAAATCTGCAAGTGCGAAGAACTAATAACATATCCATTGCCTTTTTGACTTAATACATTGACAATACATTAATGGCCTCCAATCATTTGAGATGTCCATTCACTACCCAAGCTCAGAAGAGACATACTCAAGATTTGAAGTCTTAGTATGGGAGCATGACTCTCAGAAATATGAGGTAAGTGGTACAAACGCAGACACTCCACCTACTGGGTATGACAAAACCATTGACGGTTGGACACTATGACCTAGCCAAACACTATCACTAGTCTACTCTAATCTATCCAACATTCTAAAAATACATCAAACAAAAACCATCTAATCTACTGTATCCTGTGAAAGACACAACTCTTAGCTAATAGTACCTGTACCCATAGGCGATTTTACCCTCTGAGAGTAATGGGGGCAACATTTTGACGTGAGAAAAAAACAAAACAGTTCTGCCGTCCCTTCCCGTCCCATCTATTTACAAAGAATGCCAGTTGTGAACAGTATGCTAATAAGATATCCGTATGACAATTCAATATGCACAACGCATCAAACTTAATCTAGACACCACAAGCATGTCAATATGACTTTAAGACAGAGCACTAGGCCATACCTAACATCACAACATCAAACTGCAACTGCCTGCTGGTGCTAGCTTCCTCGCCGATGGTGATGTTGCTAGTGCTAGCTTCCATAGCCTCTGGAGCACTTCTGCATTCGATTGCACCTGCTGCGGTGTCATTTCGAGTGGTAGCTTCTTCATTAGCATTGCCAGTTTCATTTTTTTTTATGAAGAAGTGGTCAATTATTTTTATAGCTCTTTTCGCCATTGTGAGCAGGTTGGCTAGTTGTAGCCATGGAGGTATAATATAAACGGTTGTAGCTTGTTGAGCACTGAGCAGTAGGCTACAGTCAGATCTAATTTTTTAGAATTAACAGATCAAACCGGAAATAGCTGAGGTCGACGGACGAGTTGTGCCATTGGTGGATTATGAATATATATATTTTTTTAAAGGTAGCCTAGTTTAAGTAATAAATACACTTTAAAATGAATGATGACCTAACACAAACTGGTACAAATCACAATTATGTATTTAATAATTGTGTTAATTAGTAAAAAAAAAATTAAGCATTTGAGCAGAGTTGGGCTGGCCAATCACCAAGGCACTTGCCCCCCCTATAAAATCGCCCATGCCTGTACCCACAATGCACTTAACCTCTACACTATCCTATGAGAGCATGTAAAACAAGGATCAAACAAACAAGGAACATCCTCAAGCTCGACACTGTGGATTTGAAAAGTAGAAGGGCCCCTGAATAGAATGGACTATACTTTTACTGAGACATAATGTATCTTTTTTTTGTGTACAAAGCAACATGTAAAAAAAGAACTGTGGCTAGCACCTCCAGTGTATCTGGTACACTTTTGTGAAGGACAAACAAACACACAAACAAAGAGAGTTTTAATAGCCCCGTTACCTGATTTCATTGAACAAAGAGTTCATCACTATATTCTGTGCCAACGCTCATGCTCCCCTTACTTGTTTATTGGCATGGCTTGATAAACTGTGAAGGATGATTCTAATTTGATTAGGCTTAATAAAAGAGCAATCAATTTGCATCACACAAGGTCATTCATTATCTATTTTCAAACTTGGAAAGTTATCTAATGAGCCAAGTTGATGCACGGTATCCTCCACGGAGCACAAGATGATTTATACTTTGTAACAGTTATAAATATGATGACAGAGCATAATGGCAGCCAGGTGGGAGCAGGCAGGCACTGGGACTACTTTGGTCCATGCCTTAGGGTGACTACAAATGCACAGACAATACATAATGCAACACAGACAATTAATATGCAGATCAATGTACAGGCTCTGCGTCTTTCTCTTTCTCTCTCTCTCACACACACACACGCACACACACACTCACCCTCCTCCCCATTGAAGTGTGAAGGATGAGCTGCGGTTTGAGACCCTAGGCCCAGAGGTCCTGAGGTGATAAGGATGAAGGGCAGATGAAGAGAGCTGTCCGCCGCTCCTGTCTCCCAGTCCTGCCTGGCTCTCTGCGGAGGAGATCTGCATAAGAGCAACAGCTGCATGGCAACGCTGGTCTCAGAACAGAGACCCGGGGTCATCTGGCATGAGTTTAATCATTATGGAGATCACAGTAGCTCTCTCTCTATCCCTCTTTCTCTCTACACTGGCAGACATCTGACTCAGGAAATGCCAGTTGTGAACTCTAGTATCTGAGGCTATAACCGGGTCAAGCTCAGTGGATGTCATCAGCGCCAAGTTTTCTTTCCAGGTATTCCATAGATAATATCTGAGCCATTATCACAGGCTGGAGATTTTGTCTGTGAGGTGAATGCAACAGTGGTCCAGTTCGGATCTAAAGTGATAATCTTGAACTTTTTCATATAAATAAATATACATTTCGCAACCAGATTGACGGGACACAATAATAATAATAATAATAATAATACTCATCCACACTTTATTTGTATAGCACCTTTCATACAGAGTCAAAGTGCTTTGACATTTCAGCACACAGCACAATTAAACATGATAAATAAACCACACAATAAAAACAAGAATAAACCACACAATCCAAGAGGGATATAAAACAGAGAAGTTTCAAAGAAAAAAATTTACCAAAAAATTTATAAAATAAATATTTAAAAATATTAAAAAGTGTTGCAAATTGTAAACTAGATTAAAAAGTTATTCGGTTGTCATTTTTTTAAAAAGAAAGTCCCCTGAGCCCACCTCTCTAATAGTGTTATACGGTACGGTGGTGTAATACGGTAGTGTGGTACGGTGTTCATCAATGTAGGCGCATAGTGGTTGAAAGCATACTTGGAATGTTAAAAGATCTGCTGTAAAGAACTCTCGTTTTCAAAGACAGGAAAGTGAAAAAAAACATCACCGCAAAGTATGCTTCCGATCAGGTTTTATTGATCATATTATATTCATTGATTTGTATTGACAACAAAGCCAGAAATGTTTAGATTCATCTGCATCCCATAATTGTTTTGATCAACAAACACTTCTACCTAACACTATCAATGAAATATTAGCTGCTAAGCAATCCTAGACTTTTCGACTTGCTATTGTTGTTGTTGTTGTTGTGTAGACCAGTGACCCGGAAGCGGCGGCAGCTTCTTCTTCTTCTTCCTCTTCTTCTTCTTCTTCTTCTACGGTAGCCTCCAAACTCAGTCAAGACTTCCCCCCCCAAAAAAAACCCAGATCGGAAGCATACTTTCTGGCGATTTTGTCAGAAGATCAACGGACACCAGTGACCACTCGGTGAGTTTCCTGTCTTTGAAAACGAGAGATTTTGTCTATGCACCCATGGATCCATTGAGTGTGTTAGCGGCGACAGGCTATATCTCGAGAGTGCACTGTTTGACAAACATTTTTATATCGGCCGCTGTAAATGATCGTAAATTACCTTATAACATGGCTTATAATGCTAAATTCCAAACCTATCCTTTAAGGAACTACAGTATATTGAGCCATTGCTGTGCATCACCTACTGTTTCACTATGGTATAAAAATGAAACACATGCAATGTCCCCGTCATCCAACACCATGAAGAAAACCAAAGAGCTGGCAGTTCAAAAGAGACAGATGGTTGTACTTCTATGAGAAGATCCACAAATGATTGAATATACCACTGAACACTGGGAGGGCAATTATTAAAAAAATTAAAGACATGGAATGGTTGAAAACCTCATGGGTATCGGACGCAACTGCATGTTGCCCCCCCCCCCCCCAGGATACTGAGGAGGATGGTGAGAGAAGCAAAACAATTCCCCAATAATCACAGTGAAAGAACTGCAGGCCTTGGTGGCATTTTGGGGTCACCAGGTTTCAAAAAGTACCATCAGACACCACCTCCACAACCACAGGCTCTTTGGAAGGGCTGCCAGAACCAGAAGAAAGCCTTTTCTGACCAAGAGACACAGAAGCAAGTGCTTGGAGTTTGCCAAACGTCATGAAAATTGTGACTGGATCATGGTGCTCTGATCAGATAAGTGCAAAATTGAACATTTTGGTCAGATACAGAATCGTCATGTTACGCGTCAAAACAGAGAGATGCATACAAGGAGAATCACCTCATACACACAGTGAACTATGGTGGTGGGTCAGTGATGTTTTGGGGCTGGTTTTATTCCAGAGGTCCAGCGGCTTTGGTTAAGATCGATGGCATAATGAATTCCACCAAGTATCAAGCAATTTTGACTGATAATCTGGCTGGCTCTGCCAGAAGGCTGCTTGTGACTTGGCCATAGGTGGATGATTTCCTGGTATTATAGTAAGATGATGTGTGTGTGTGTATGTATGTGTGTGTGTGTGTGTATGTATATATATATATATATATATATATATATTACTATAATTCCAGGAAATTGCTCCCGCTCTGTGTAGACCTCTGCACCACTCCAATCTCTATCACTCTATCACGATTGCATATCTCAAGAACCAGGCACTGTGTTACCTTGATATCTGGCAGGTTTATTGCTCAGGACCCCAGAACGTGCAGCGTCAGACGTGAAGTTGTCGGAATGACTGGTTCTTCAGAAATCTGCACAAAATCGTATCTGTTTTGGCCCGTTCTGAGCAAGCATGTGAACTAGCTAAAAGCTAGAAATGGCCCGGATCAGATACAGCTTAAACAATACTAGGGAGGATGCATTTTAATATAATAATAACTATAATACCTACAGCACATCTTGATTGAATACAGCTATTTCACTATCACCTCAAAAAATACAAATGTTCACAGGGGGTTTACGCGACAGACAGAGAATGAGATGCTGTTGAACTCAATGTCTACGTGACTGGGTTGACTGAGGGATCAGATCTGTACATGTCAACTATATTTACACAGGGGTTATGTAAGTGCCAGGGCAATTATTTTGTAAATTGTCACATCATTTTGTATTTTTTTTGTCTTTCACTGACTGTCAAAAAGGGATTTAATGTATAATTCATAGACAAATAAACATCTAATACAAATTTGCTCAATATTCAGGATGTTGAAATTGACATAATGGGTACATGTTCCTCCCTGGTGCCTTACGATCCCTGCAAACTTTCTTGTCTCTCCTGTCTGTCTGTCTGTCTGCTTCTCTCTCTCTCTCTCTTTCTCTCTCTCCTCATTTTTTCTCTCCAATTCTAATGACTGGTTCCAGCTCCTCAATGGGCGTCATGTGACAGCTCAGCGCCTTATAGCCTCTCATGAAACCAGCTCTGTGGTTAACACTGCTTGTTTGGGGGAGTATCCACTATTGTATTATTTGTTATGTATTTGACTTCTTGATTAAGCTATAATTATAGCATTATGTTATCTGAAAACATTGTTTTCTTGGAGACTGGTATCTGGCTGACTAGTTGATGTGCCCCTGGACAATTTCAGAAAAATAGGGTTGTGTATAAATCAATGAATGCAAGTAAAAAAAAAAACATTAAATATATATATTTTTTTTTTTTTTTTTTTTATCCCTCTCGCCTTCACTTCTCCTCTTTCTTTCTCTCTATACCTCCACTCTTCGTCTTGCTTGCTCTCATATTTCTCTTTTGTGACTTCCTCTTTCCCTCCACCCTCCCCTCTCTTGCTCTCCTCTCCCCTTCCTCCTGTTCTCCCTCCCTCTCTCCACACCCTGTCTTACTCCCCCTCTCCCTCCCCTAACTCCCCCCTCTCTCTCCCTCTCCATCTCTTTCTCTCGCTCCCTCTCTCTGACTCTCTCCCCTCTCTCTCTCTCTCTCTCTCTCTCCCTCTGTTCACCCCATGTTCCTTCTCTCTGTTTACCCCAGGTCCTGTCAATCAGTCTGTCTCCCAGGTGTGAGGCAGAGCTGTTGACAAGCTACAACTGACGAGAACCAGCCCTGAAATATGAATGGGAGTTAATAACCAGGGCTGGCAGAGATAAAAGCAGTGTTTAGGACAAAGGGAGATGCATCAGGCATCAATGTACATGGGGCACTGTAATAAGGCGTGCCGTCAGCAGGGGCACAGCTGGGGGGAGAGAGGCCATCAAATCAAATCCCACTGCCTGAGAAATTACAACGCACAGGGCCCATCGGCAGCAGACATCGGCTCTACGATCTCAGACGCATCACTGGGAAGCTAAAGAGAAGGACGTATGCTCTTCACAACACGTCGGCTAATGTTGAGCGCGAGATTATCTGGTGTGTGTGTGCGTGTGTGTGAGTGTGTGTCGGATATACTTCAAACGGAGTGAGTGGGTAATCCCTGTGAACTAGAAGCAGAGGAGAGGTACAAGCTGTGGAAGGTACACTGTAGCTTTCATCCTCTGGTGATGCGTGACTTCCATCCACAACCCCTCACAGTCACATTCATGGAATAGGAAGCCAGAGATCTGTTCATTTACACAAACATGCTTCACAGAAACACATGCTCATATAACAGTAATCTTCCAGTAGGGCCTACTTCTAACTTTGCCAGCGATGTCCAGTCTAGCTATCATATTAAGGATTTCCCAGCAACTAATTACTTAGCTTAGAGCAATACTAGGGAGAGACGGAATAAAGCCGGATGCTCTATGAAAGACCTGGATCAGCACATGGTCCCATCTTTAAACCCTCCTCTCTCCTCACCAGAGAAGAGGCCCATAGAGCTCCAGTGAGGGGAAGGGATGAATAAATATTACACATCTAAAGCTTCACTGTGAGATTCACGTGGGCTGAGGTATCTACCGTTCCTCCAGTCCTGGGCTCAGTTAATGCACTCAGTACTCAGTTATTGTTCTGAGCTTACAGACACAATATAGACGTCTGTATCATGTTCCTTTATTGCTACTGTATTTACAGTAAGACAGAGATAGTTGTAAAAATGAGAAACCTGAAGCTTACAATCTTATTGTCTGAGTTCACTTGAAAGTGTGTGTGTGCGTGTGTGAGTGTGTTTGCGTATGTGTGTGTGTGTGCGTATGTGTGTGTGTGTGTGTGTGTATGTGTGTGTGTGTGTGTGTGTTTGTGTGTGTGTGCATGTGTGTGTTTGCATGTAACTACATGGTCAGCTCCTCCTAACCATTCGTTATGCTTTCTCATCACAGAGATCCATGTTAATGAATATGAATTGAGACATCTGTGATTCTGTCGCATTCCCTCCCTGTCCTCTTTCCTGGCAGTGAAAAATTCCACCTCGCTAGTGATGGACAGCTTTTGGTTACTCGCCACAGGCTGGCAGCCCAAACAGAGGGGGGTTTGGGTAGGGGGGGGCGGGCGGCAGGCGGCAGTTAGAGCCGCTGAGAAGGTCGTGTCCCCCAACAACGGCTGCATTGTCCTTCAGTTACACCTCTGACACTAATCTAGATACATCAGTTTGACCTGCATCCTCCTTTGCTACACGGGACCGCAGAGATCAATCAATCCACAGTGTAATTTCATCAGGGACCCCCCACCCTCCCTCCCCTCTCTCCTATCCCCAGCATGGAGCTGCCTATTCATCAACATGACTATTGAGCTTGGGTATTTAAAAATGTTTTTAGAATGCATCGGATGGGCTTAGTAAGGGTGACACCACAGCAGTCAATGGATTTATAATGACCGTTAGTACTACCGCATCGTAAATATCCCCCCAACCCTCCTCCCTCATGCTAAATTATATCTTATTCCGTTAGCCCTTGTATCCGATAAATCAAACAAAAACGCCTCAATTACCCAGTCCAGCGTACAGACTGCTCACTGCTTAGCTTTCTAACTTCCCATTAACCGGTATGGAAATGTGAGCACAGCTTCAGTGCCGTTAAAGTGGACGTTTGTATCGGATGTAAAGAGGGCGATGTGTTCATCAATGTTGAGAGAGCGGATTTAACCCTGTGAGTTCCAGATGAGTTTGTGCTTCGCCGTGGTAACCATTGTTTTGTCCCCCTCCCCGGGGAGAGAACAGGGGCCTGTTGTCAAGGAGAATTATGCTGATTTTGTTGGCCCTTTGTTATATTTTCCCTTAACCAAGTACCTTCCCCAGTGCAGCAGAAGAGGCGTGACGGCAGCGTGTTTACCAATGACAAATTGGGGGGGGGGGGGTGGGCGTTCTTTAGGGACACGAAGCAGAATCAGGTGTGCTCGGCCGAGGCTGCCGTCTTTATAAAAACGGATAAAGCATGGTGAGAACACCTTGTTAAGCCATTCGTACTGAAGCCTTAATAAATAAATCAAAATAGGTTAGAGTGCAGCAACAGCTAGTAAAGGTTCACTGGAAAGTATGTACAGATAGCAATCTACAGTAGTATGTACACATCCTTTTCATATTGCTCAGTAAACATGGAAAACTACACAGCAATGTTTAATACTCAACCCCTGATTTTGAGCTTTAATTTAATTGAATTTCGTTGATGCTCTCAAGGGTCTGTGTACACAGTGAAAGGTAGTGTTTTGAATGAGACGCTCTACTCCAATGAAATGAAATGAAATTGTGGATGAAAAGCTTTGGCATTTTAAATGGAAGGTCAGTGTCATTTTAGGTGGAGAGTACATAACTGAACCTTCATTACTTTTCAGGCAATACAGAGTGAGTATGTTGGCCATCAGGTGGATAATGGATATTTCTCAGGTGGATATATTTGATAGACAGTGTGCTGAAATCAGCTTGCTAAATAGCCTTGTGAGACCATCCTTCTTCTTCGTCGTGTGGGTTCGTTGTTACGTCCTCTCCCCCCGAGCCTGGGTGAGGGGTCACCCGGGCTATATATCCGGGCATACCTCCAGGAGCCATGTCTCTGTTTCGTCATCCACAACCGTCACCCATTGGGTGTCCGATATATCAGACAGTCCTGGATGAAATGGTCTGCGGTTTGTTCCTCGGCGCCACACTCGCACGCCGCAAAGGATGCCAGGCCCCATCTGTGCATTGATAAGCGGAAGCGTCCGACGACGATCCGGAGACGATTAAGCCTCACCCACGCCGGTCTAGGTAAGTCCATCTCGGTAGGGGAAGAACCTGCGGCCGGGATGAAATAACAGAGTCTGGAGGTGTTTGCCTCCCACTCCACGCGCTAGATGTAGTCCGCCCATCCTGCCTCGCTGATGTTAAGATCTCTGCATTGCTGCAGGAGATCCTGTGCGGCAGGAACAAAAGGGTGTCTCGACTTGAGACGCCGGGGAGGCTCCGCTGTTGCAGTGAGTCTGTCGTGCAGCAGGTGGTTAGTCTCCACGGCCCGGCAGGCGAGACGTGCTGTGGTTCCTGTGCGGCGGAGGCCAGCGAGGATGGGAAGGTTGTCCACAGGAGTGGGACGCAGGCATCCTGTAACGATGCGCAAGGCTTCGTTGATAGGCGGATCGATGAGGCAGTTGTGAGCGCTGCGACACCACACCGGTGCACAATGTTCACTGGTTGAATAGACCAGGGCTAGGGCTACCGTGCGCAGTGTTTATGCGCCGGCTCCCCAGCCTGATCGTACCAGTCGCCTCATCAACGCCACACAAAACTTCTTGCGCAGTGACTCGACGTGTCGGCGGAACGTGAGTGACCTGTCCAGTGTCACGCCGAGATAGGTTGGTTCAGCGCAGTATGGCAGGAGTATTCCGTCGGTGTATATTCGGAGCTCACGTTTGGCTTCCTTGTTGTTAGGTTGATAATTGCTCTACCACCGTTTAGGTCATACAATGGATGTGGGTGAGCACCGTGAAAAATCATTCAAAAACATGTTAAACTCTCGATTTCAAAGACAAGAAGCTCACCGAGGGGGTAATTGGTGTCCGTTGGTGTTCTGACATCAAATTCGCCGTGAAGTATGAATCCTGTAGGGTTTTATTGATCATTTTATGAAATCCATTGACTTGTATTGATGCAACTGTTGTAGATGTGTGTAGATCAATCCGCAGAGGGGATTCAGGAAGCGGAACTACTTACGGTAGCTATTGTTATTGCTTATGTTGCTAGGCTACTTAGTTTGTGGAAGTTCACATGTATGTGCTGCGACTAAATAGTTCTATGCTAAATATATAAAAAAGCCTTTCCAGATGAACAAGAATCTTACTTTATGGTGAATTATATGTCAGAACGCCAACTAACACCTCAGTGAGTTTCTTGTCTTCTTTCTTTTTGAGTTAACATGTTTTTTGAATGATTTTTCACGGTGCCCACCCACATCCATTGTATGACCAAAACGGTGGTAGAGCAATTATCAGACTTTCTCAAAAGTGCTAGTTTTGTCAACTTTTTTTATCTGAACCATTGTATATGATCATAAGTAACCTTAAAACAGGGCTAAACATGATTTTTCTCTTTACTACTCCTTTAAGATGGAAGGCTGCCGACACCAATCTCAGTTTCAATCTCAGTTTCCAGAGATATGTTGCTAGTGTCTGCATGTCCTGGCTAAAGGTCTCCTCCACGGCCTGCCAGTCTCCAGCGGAGTATACCAGCGCAAGGTTGTCTGCGTGGGCATACTTCCTGGAGACTGTGTTCGTCAGGTCGTAGGTGTAGATGATATAGAGGAGGGGGGCCAGGACAGATACCTGGGGGACGCCGTACTTAAGGTGTTGCAACCTGTTTCGCTGTCCACTATCGGTGGTGAGGGTAAAGCTGCGGTTTCAGATAAGCTCCATGATCATGCTGACCATGTGCCTGTCCGGCAGCAGGCGGAGCAGCTTGCAGGTGAGGCTGTGGTGCCATACTGGTACGCCTCGTCCACGTTGTTGGTGTTAGGTGTTGGAAGGCACATCATGGATCTATTCGTAAGGAGGCGATAGTGTTTCCATTTGGCCTTTCGGAAGTTCCATTGCTTCACCGGCTCGCTTGGGACAAGGTCCACGAGTTTAGGCATGATTATCCGCGATGGTGGATGTTGGGGTCATGGGAACTTTCCTACCACGCATCTATCAGGGAGTGGGTTATCAACACCGACACTCACTAATGCCAATTCAGGATCCGTCCCAGTTTTCCAGCGACCTGAGACAAAATTTGGCTGCACCCCTGGGATCGTACATAGGGGCAGGCTGTTGTTAGCTGCCCTAGCAGCCAGGTTTTCTCCGTGGGATGTATTAGTGCTGTACCCCCCAATCCTCATGCTGACAATTAAAGTCGCCAGCATAGACACAGGGGTGGAGGAGGACTGGGAGATATGCTGGTGTGATTCGTGAGGGATTTTAAAGCTGGCAATGTCCACGCACAACCACTCAATCTCCGAGCCAGTCGGGGATTGATCGATGGGAGTTCAGTTCAACCTTTGATGGACGAACGTAGCAAGGCCATGCTTCCTGCTTAGGATAGACCGAGCTAGAACAAAATTTGGAAGAACTAGCTTATCTGCTGTTACACAGTGAGTCTCCTGGAGAAGGATGACGAGGGCCTTGGTGGTGTAGGCCAGATGCTCAATGACGTCGATCTTACTGGGGGTCAGCCCTTCGGCGTTCAGCTGCAGAATTCTGGGTTGGGAGCCGGCAGGGCAAGCTCCGCCAGCTGCCTTCTCCTTCTGTGGCAGCCGAACACCAGCCCGGGTGGTGGCCCTCAGTTGGCAGACTTTGCTTCGCTTGCAGTGGTTCATCGCAGCTACTGACGGGGGGCACCACGAGAAGGTGTCTGCCTCGCCCTTGAAGGATGAGACCATCCTGATATCATGACTCACATTCTATTTGTCTAGCAAATCATTCTGGACTCCATAAGCATCCGTTTGTGCCCAATCTGAAAACTATCTAGCCAATCAGCGCTCTATGCAGGGGCATGTCCATGACCGGGGTGCCACAACCGCCCCAAGCCTCAGCTCTATGAGAAAATACTAACAGATGGCAGAGTCAAAAAAATAAATAAGTTAGCGACACTGTTGGTAACAGACAATTTTCCTTATTTTATTCTAACATTTATAAATCACAGCGTTTCGAGCCTGAGAATAAGAAAAATTGTGAGTTACCAAGAGTGTCGCTCGTCTTTCTATTTCACTTTGGATTCACAATGGCCAATAGGGCTTGGGAAAATGTAGTCCCAGACGTGACCATCTTGTTTCTACACAGGTGTATCTATTTGTCTGATTGGCTCTACTGCATAGAATCCTATGCAATCAGACGAATAGATACACCTGTGTAGAAACAAGATGGCCTGCATCAATGAAGTCAAATTGCACAGAGTGCCAGCATTTCTGTTAAGAGGTGGTCCAGGTGGACGATAACGCAAACTCATTATATGACACCGAGCTTGCATAACATTTAATTTCAATAATCACACACCCTGTTGCGCTGGCCAACAGACTCACACAAACTCCTTCATTGCACACCACAACATTGCTAAACTCAGCAGAGGTGGAAAATATTCAGTTTGCAACAGACACAATTGGCAAGTCACCAGTGCAAGGGCATAATGCTGCTTGGCGCCAGCACGAAAATAGGCTGGCAAAAAGGCAAAAACACACAACTGACAGTTATTTGGATATATCTGACTGCAAGCAACAAATACACAATAGTAATTGCATAATCATGTAGGTACAGTTTATAGAATCCACGCTCATGAATACTGGAGTTGACAAAACGCAGGTTTGGTTTTATCTATCCAGAGGTCACTAGCATACGCGTTTCACCATCTTCTCTCAGGAGTCTGCTGTTTTAGATGGAATTATTCATTACAGAGAACCATTAGCTTTTGATGAATAGCACCTTTTTGGGAAGCTGTGATTAATTGATGATCTAATCCCCAAGGCCTCCGCTGAGTGTTGCAAGCAGGTAATCGCTTCTTCCCAGACAGCTCAAGGTAGACCCAGGTGGCGTGGAAATGCTAAATTTTTTAAAACTTCAACTTGGTAAGAAAGAAGACGTTCCAGCACTGTCAGCTGCATAGTTGGAATTGTTCACCCTGCAAATCTCTCACTCTGCTCTGCTTAACCTTCTCTTTCTTTGCAATCTGGTTCCCTGACAATGGCAGGAAACAGCCTCAGGCTCTGTGCGTATTTTTTTTTTTATAGCATTCTGCCTTAACAATATAACAATATATCAATGAACAGAGCCTTCACAGTGGGAATCGACAGCACTCCCACATATATTGTACATGTCGAGGCAGTGAGGGTGACCAGCTCAAGGGACAAAGTGGCTCAACAACAATGTGTGAGATTGAATTAGACCGTTGCAAGTCTCAATCACACTTTTATGGACAAAGCTCAATTTTGTCTTCGCTAAGATGCATAGCTAACAGCAACCCAATACAATAACCTTGACTCCAAAAACATGAACGAACAAAAAAACAAACTAGTGATACAATCCATTCAAAGAAGATGACCCTCAGATGCATTAGCCTACAACAGCTGTAGACATTTTCTCCAGCTTCCACGTCCTCCTCTATCTCTCTCTCTCTCTCTCTCTCTCTCTCTCTCTGTCTTCCTCTCCCCCTCTCTCTCAGTGGAGACAATTAAAGTGTGACAGCACTTCATTTAACAAGCCCAGTTCTACCTCATAGGGATGAACACATGGCATTCTAATTATTGGCGGAGGATGATGGTGGCTCCCTGACTGTTTCACCGCCTCCTCCTCCAGCGCTGTTGGGTGTATCTGACAGAGGAGAATCTCCAGACCTGAAATTACAGGGATTAATGTTTCCAGCACTAAACACTTGAAATGTGCCTTCTGATACGAGATACCATGCAGGGGGACAGCGACGAGACAGAGGAAAATCCACTTAAAGTTCTCTTTCTCCGCAACAATTCTCTCTTTTAGAGCCCTGTGAGTCTCAGCCAGCCTTTGTTGATGATTCTGTTCAACGCCAGGCACTGTGTCTGGAATGTTTCACATTAGCAGCACAATTACAATCTCGATACAGGAGAGGAGTCTGCAGAAATGTCCCCGGACACAGGAGAGTTCTCTGATTCAGATTGTTGCCGAATTGCTAAATCAATGCCAACTCTGAACAACAATATTCCTACAGCTGAGTAACGAAAACAGACATTGTAAGTGAATATTAATAGCCATTTTAGGCCCATTTTCGCTCAAACTGACCAGGCCGACCCAGAGTGAGCACTTGTCGGATCTGCCAAGATGACCTCTTGGAAAACTTCTAAAATGCTGGATGAAACTTGAAGATGATTATTGGTCTGCCCCCAGGAAGATATGACTGTTTGCGCTAATATTTCAACCTGATTAGCACGGTTGTCGTCGTCTGCTCATGTGTAATATGCTGTAAGTGTGGTTGGTGGCCAATGTACTCATGCACAACCGGTGAAGATTGCATTGAAAGCACAGATATATTTACATGTATATTCAGTATTTACATGTATACTCAAGTGAGATATCATACAGTACATGACACACACTGGTGACTTAAGGACAAGACAGCTTCAAAGGGCCAGTATAGTATATAATCCAAAATACTACCTGGAATACTCTCACTCACTTCAGCGTGTTAGGTGGTCGGGGTTTGCAAATGTGGGTGCATTGGTTCCATTGGTTTCATTAAGCCAGACAAGAACAATCAAGCAAAGAAAAGTGATTGAGTATTTCATACATTATAGTGGACCCAGGTCAGCAAAGTAGTAATACATTTAACCTGGGAATGAATCTATACATACTGTACCATCTTAATGATATACATAAAGATTGGTAGATAGTATTTTAGTGTATAATGATTACAGTACATAGCCTGAACATCCCTTGTGTGCCTCAAAAAACAATTTTGTGCAGAAACAGATTGTGATTGCTTCCCTCTGGAATATGTAGGGGTGGGTTGTATGCCCACTTCCCTTATTCTCTGTAAAGCGCATTGTGTTGCCTCTGGGTATGAAATGAGCTATACAAATAAAGCTTCGATTGATTGATTGATTGATTGTGTTGATGTTACTGTACATGTGTTTGCATGATTCTATTTCACAATGCGTACCTCACAGAAACACAAATTTCCACATTGTAAACAATATAGCCAATCTAATCTAGTCATATCTGAGCTAAAATACACACTTGTGTACTTGTTTTCTCTTTTCTACAAATCCAAATGTCTGTCTAGAACTGGACTGCGATTCAAAGTTGGTAGACAGAGTCTAGCTGGTTGTGTGTAGTTTTCTCTCTAATTTGTGATCCAGCGACACTGCTCTGTCATCAGAAAGCTCTGTTTTCTGTCAAATATGCAATTTAGTGCTTAAAAGAGACACTTCCCCCTCAGGGCACCAAAGGAGACACCATTATCCAGGATCAGTTGGTAGGGGGGAAGGCATGTTGTGCAGCTAGGCTGCTAAGGTTGATAATGTGGAAAAAGTAAAGGAGGAACTGTCCATTGAGTTCTTCACATCTGAATGGGAACTAATAGGAAACTGTCCCAGAGTCCTTTTCATATCCTTTATCATTGAAAAATGATTAATAGAGCACACATTCCTTCGTACTGGCATTCCAAGGTGCTTCCCAGCATCAGAACTCATTGGTTTTCACAAACCCACAGACCACCAGGTTAACTATGAACAACTGCAAGTTTGCTGCTGCCTTTTCAAAGTCCCCAGGGTCTCTATTGAGCTAGAAAAGACAACGTTTTATTACTGTGCACCGACAACTTCCTTTCGGAATCTCCTCCGGATGGTGAAGATGCCGGTGCCACTCGAGGAGTTCAACACCCTGGTGACAGATGTTTTTAAAGAGAGAGAGAGATCTGTTCAGGAGTCTGGTTCTCTGTAGGGATGATTAATGATGTTTGCAGTGTACTGCTCACCCTGTATGTTTGTATCATTTATTTGTCCTATTTGGATGCTGTTTGTCTCCCATGCACTCCTAAATGTATAAAATATTACCATCGTGTAATTTATGGACCATCTGTAGGGTTTAGACTTGTTTTTTGTTTTTGTGTTTTTAAATAACCACTGAGAGTACCATATCCCCATCTCTCTCTCTCTCTCTCTCTCTCTCTCTCTCTCTCTCTCTCTATCTCTCTCTCTCTCTCTATATATATATATATATATATATATATATATACATATGCCAATTATCTACCATGTACTTTATTGATCCTCGGGGTGCCCACCTCCCTTGTTCTCTGTAAAGCGCATTGTGTTGCCTCTGGGTATGAAATACGTATACAAATAAAGCTTTGATTGATTGATTGATTGATTGATTGATTGAAATTGCACACTGCAAATGGCTACCATGAGCACGGCGCCATCTTGAATTGGAGTGTGTCCACCGTCTGTTTCAAAGTAAAAGCAGGGGTTTTAAATGTGCTCTGTAACTAAGAGAAGTTAGATACATGAACAGTGCCCGTGCAACCTAAAGAGCCTGCCGGCCACTAGGTGGGCCCTGGTTGACTGTTAATTACACACACAAAAAATATTTAACAATAAATATGTTCATCTGTGTTTTTTCACCATACCGTGTGTTGTTATTTAATATTTATTCTGTATAGATTATTTTATCCCAATAAAGATTGACCATTATATGGCCAGTGTATGCCTCAGGCCCCCCCTAGTACCCCCACCCCAGGGGGGCCACAAAATAATATTCCTGCTTTAGGGCTCCTAAACCCCAGAGATGACCCTATAAAAAAATGAGGGCATCTTTGTGTATGTGTGTGTGTGTGTATGTGTGTGTGTACAGTATGTGTGTGTGCATGCATGCGTGTGTGTTTGTGTGTGTGTGTGTGTGTGTGTGTGTGTGTGTGTGTGTGTGTGTGTGCACGTACGCATGTGTAGAGTCAGCATTTCTATGACTGCTGTTAGCACAGCAGTTCTGTCTTTGTGGAGCTGGAGATGGAGGTAAGCCAAAACAATTTGTTCTCCACAATCACATAAGGAGAGTTCCCCATAACCATGCCTCCTCTCCCCTCACCACAACTCTCCACATCACTGAAGGTTATCTCTCTCATTGATCCTTATCATCTGCTTGTCAATTGATCTATTACCCTTCAACCCCATCTACTTAATTCTAGCTTGATTAATTATTGTCACCGATGGTGGAGACAGAGAAGGGGAGGGTGGCAGAAAGAGTTTCCGTGATCAAGATGGATTTGCTCGGTCTTTGTCTCTGAATGTCTTGTTGTTTGAGTAAAAATATGTCACACTGTGGCTGTGTCCGAATGTCCATACTACATACAATATACTACATACTGCAACTCACATACTACATACTATTTAGTACAGGGGTGTCAAACTCTGGCCCGCGGGCCAAATTTGGCCCGCAGTGTAATTATATTTGGCCCGCGAGGCAATACCAAATGACTACTAGAGCTGGCCCGCCAGTATTATACAGCGCATTCACCGCTAATACTACAAATCCCATAATGCTCTGCTGTTGTTTTGGCGCGTCAATCAAGACAGGACCCAGAAACGCCCTCTCTTCTGTGACAGTAGTCATAGCAATCTCATACTACAACTGTAACCGTGTTACCCCTTCTTAAAAATGGCGAAAAGAAAGGCAGAAAACAGAAGCTTTACGTTATGTAACGTCTCACTGTGATAGAGACACCTGTGTTGACCTAGCCGGCCGCTGTGTTTGCTCTGTTCCTGTTCATTCAATCCTGTCTGCCTTCTTGCCGGCCTGTCTGCCTGCCTGCCTGTCTGCCTGGCTGTCTGTCTGCATGCCGGCTGTTTTACAAGCTTCTCTACTGAGCACTGGAGCACCAACACTTGTGTCTGAGGGCGTATTCACATATGTTAGTGCACACCATTGATGCGCACCAAAAGCGAAAGTGATAAGTGCATATTAAATGTTAAAGCAAAACTTGTTTGGGTCCATATTAAAATTTTCATTTGTTCAATGTTGGCCCGCGACTTTGTTCAAGTTTTAAATATTGGCCCACTGTGTATTTGAGTTTGACACCCCTGATTTAGTACATACTACTCCACGAAAACACGTTTAGTATGCGAGATAAATGTAGTGTACTACCTGACGCCATCCAGTGAAAGTGACGGGCTCCGGCTTGCATACAGTTCATGTTAAACTTACAACAATATTGAGCTAGCCAGGCATTGGAGTTGGTCATCCAACA
The DNA here is from genome assembly GCF_949987555.1 of Borostomias antarcticus. Classification (NCBI taxonomy): domain Eukaryota; kingdom Metazoa; phylum Chordata; class Actinopteri; order Stomiiformes; family Stomiidae; genus Borostomias; species Borostomias antarcticus. The sequence goes on from NC_140237.1 coordinate 25,538,241, forward strand.
GGCTCGATCCTCACCTTTCTGTATAATCCAAACTGTGGGATGGCTGTGATAATAATCCACAAAATGTTCTTTCTTTGCCTCGTTAAGCACCAGCTGCAACACTCTCCTCCAAATCCATTCTCTCCGTTAGCAGGGCTAACATTGCACTCAGTAGCTTGTGCTTGTTCTTATTATTATTATTATTCGGGTTGGTGAGAAGCTTGTGCAGTGGAGGGGTTCTTTTGTGGGGGGGTTAGCCGTTGGATTGTTATGCTTAAATTATGCTAGCCAGCTAGTTCCCAAGCTTGTTTGATAACATTATTTGATTCAGACATAATGTAGGCTGCCTGGTACAGTCCACTGGCCAGTTGCTGGTTAGCTATGAGAGGCAGGATCCCAGCCAACCGTTGCATCCCGCCATTCCGCAACGGAGGGTTATCAACTGGGCTGGGACTCCGCCTCTCATCGCTAACCAGCAACTGAGCCAATTGAGCTAATGGTAGTTAGCTAGCTCGATCGTAAATTACTCAAACTGAATAAATATGACACTGATAAGCACACAGATGCCAATCAAACTTAATCTTGATATAACTAAGACATCTGCTAAAATAATATATTTTTTCCACCGACAGATTTAGCTACAATGTCCACGAACATTTAAGATATAGAATAGAATAGAATAGAATAGAATACAATATACTTTATTGTCCCCTCAGGGAAATTTGTCTTGGAGTGCTGCACAAATCAACTCTATGCATAGAAACCGAGGAGGACAACACATCACATGTCTCACATACTGTACATATACTACACACAACACGTTATCCACAACATATTGCACATACAAAACACATTACACATATTACTCACAACACATTGTACATACACAACACATTGCACATACACAGACTATTGCACACAACCCACATTGCACATTTTCACTGCCGTTGTTTTCACGTTTGGAAATACATGGAAGTGAATGAGCCATAGTTAGCCGTCAGCTGCATTCACTCCAATGTATTTCCAAACGCTAAAACAACGGCAGTGAAAAACAATCGGAGTCTGGTAATGATGAGTTTGTAACCCTGATAGTGTATTCAGCCTGTTATTTTGACTATTTTGGTTCTTGAAGTGATGTTTTTACAGCGAACCTTTAACATTAAAGTCAACGGGCACTTCCGCATTCGCACCCCTCATTACGTGAGACTGACCAATATGGCAGCTGAGGTGAATAAGGGGAATAGCTAGCTAAATATGCTCGCCTTGTGTGTGCGGTATCTTTTCCCTGACCGTAACAGAGAGAACAGTCCATTTCCTGGGTAGCTGGGCTCTTTCAGGATCCTGTTGGCCTTGGACTTGCATCTTCTGGTGTAGATGTCTTCAAAGTGGATGAGTGCCCCCCCCCCCCCCCCCCCCCAAGGTACGTTCAGCTGACTATACCACTCTCTGTAGGGCCTTGCGATCCTGAGAGCTGCTGTTCCCCTACCAGGTGGTGATAATCCCAGTCAGGATGCTCTTGATCGTGGATGAGTAGAAGCTCCATTGGATATGGTGGGACGCTCTGAATTTCATCAGTTGTCTGAGGTGGTAGAGTCTCTGACATGCTTTCCTCACCACAGTGTCAATGTGTGTTGACCATTTCAGGTCCTTGGTGATCTGGATGCCAAGGTACTTGAAGCTGTCCACTCTCTCTCCAGGGGTCCCATTGATGATTAGAGGGGTGTAGTTCCTTTCCTGCTTCCCAAAACCCACCAGCATTTGCTTAGTCTTTCTGACGTTCAGATGGAGGTTTTTTTTTCCTGGCACAACGGGGTCAGGAGCCTCACCTCCTCCACGTAGGCCCTCTCGTCATTGTTGGTGAGCAGGCCTATCACTTCTGTGTCGTCAGCAAACGTGACGATGGTATTGGAGTCAAAGGTGGCTGTACAGTCGTGCGTGTGGAGGGAGTACAGTAGTGGGGACAGCACACAGCCCTGGGGGGCTCCCATGTTGAGGGTGAGGGGGGATGAGGTGTGGTTGCCTACCTTCACCACCTGGGGTCTTTCTGACAGGACGTCCAGGATCCACTTGCAGAGTGCGTTGTTTTGACCGCGGACCCTGAGCTTGGTGTCGAGTCTGGGTGGGGTTATAGTGCTGAAATCTCAACTGTTGTCAATGAACAGCAGACTCACGTAACCCGACACATTCCCCTTGCTCTTGTTTAGGTGGGATAAGGTAGTGTGGAGGATGTGAGCTAGTTGGGTCTGTATGCGAACTGTAGGGGGTCTAGTGTGCAAGGCAGTGAGGAGCAGATGTGTTCCTTGACCAGCTTCTCAAAACACTTCATCACCACGGAGGTGAGAGCTACCGGGCGGTAGTCATTCAGGCAGGCTGGTCTTGGGGATGATGGACTGGACCAGGGACAGGTTGACTATCACTGTGAAAACAGGAGCCAGTTGGCCGTCGCACGCCTTGAGGACCCGCCCTGCGATACCATCTGGTCCCATGGCTTTCCTGGTGTTCGCCTGTTTAAACGCCCTTCTGACGTCATGTTCAGAAAGAACAGGCGCGGTTTTCTTCCCCTCCGCTCTCCTCCGCCTCAGGTGCGACGGCTGTCCGGTCTCAAAGCCTGCATAGAAAGTGTTGAGGCTGTTCACGAGAGCAGTGTGAACACCTCCTGAGGAGGATGGAGATCCCTTGTAGTCAGTCATGGTTTAAAATTAATATTAAAAGTCAAAAAAGGCGACCTCAGAAGCATGTGGCAGGGACTAAACACCATTTACCATGAAGTTTAGTCCCTGCCACTCTTCCGAGGTCGCCTTGTTTGAATTTGAATTCCATCTTCTCACCGAAATCCCTCGTCTTCCTTCACTGCTCCCCTTTCGTTGTATGCTGCCTTATATTCATCCATGTTGCCAGTCTCTAGTCCTAGTTTGTAGGCAGCGGTGCGCTTTTTTAGGACATTGCATGTTTTATTGTTAATCCAGGGTTTCTGGTTTGGGTAGGTTTTGATGGACAGTTTGGTGACATTCTCCTCTGTAGCCTTCACAATTATTTCAATTACTTCCTCTGTGAGTGTTTTTATATCTGAGTTGTTTTTTAGCGGTTGTTCAACAGTTGTGTTAGTGAACCCATGACAGCAACTAGTGCAGTGCAAACCGCCTGCTGTTCTGTTCTCTTTGTCTCAAAGTTTGCACGGTTTGTCCTTTGACAGTTCTATCAGTCTGACTTTTTGATGCATATTTGTTTGGGCAGGTAATACCCTGTGGATGTGAGGCACATCAGCATATTAACAGTCGATTAATGTTGCTGAAAATCTCTCCAGCTGCTAACTGCTACAGCGGGCATGTGTTCCTGTTGGCAATATGGTTTTAAGTGTGATGGAGGTGATTAAGAAACAAAACGCTATTTTCAGAGCGCATTGTAAATGATGATTAAATCAACAATCCAAGCATTGTTGTACATGATGCATTCCTGCATTTTATTATGCTACATTGCTCTTTTGTCTCAGGTTTCCGTCTGAAGAGCACTAATTTTATATTTCTTAGAATGGAACCATACATTCCCTCTTTAAATAGTTTCATTGTTAGTTTTGAGCTACTGAATGTGCCGAATGTAATTAGCATTCATTTGTTTGTTTTTTGTCCTTGTGTGTTTTGTGTTTTGGTATTTCTGTCAATTGGTGTAATTGATCTGATCTGAGAGTGGTGCAATCATATTTCCTAGCTCGTTACTGGAGGTGTGTAGTGGTTATTTGTCACATGTCATGTACGGTGTACCGTCACAGTTAAATGTTGCTGCCGACTCCACGATTACGCTCAATACAGATAAACTCCAATACTCAATTTACAATTTACAAATTTACAAGTAACACATTTACAAAGAAGAAGCGTTTCTATACAGTATAAGATCAACTGATCAAGATCAGTATAAGATCCAGGTAAGATGGGATAGATAATGGTCTGGATGGTTTATGTACATGGTTTATGTAGGCCTATATGCTATATATGGATATGAATGTGAATTTTAAATTACCCCCTGATCTGTGGAGAGCGGTATTTCACTCCCATGGATGCTGAGTGTATATTATGGAAGTGACAATAAAACTGGTTCTGGTTCTAGTTCTGAATGTGAGCAGAGTGCAGGTCAAACGATAGAAGCAGGATATCCGCACACTTTTTTTATGCTCCCAATGTGCAGGTCAACATAGAACAATGCCTGTCTGTGTTCTGTTACAGCAGAGAACCAGAGCACATCGCCCTGCTTATTCTACTAGTAGTAATGGTGAAGTGCTGTTTTCTTCCAGAGTCACTCACAGAGAGTTGCTCTACTGCCAGACATCCTGAACACACGTTAACAAGCCCACTGTGAGCGGGGGAGGGAAGCCGCACATGGAGACTAGCCTGCTTACACATGGAGGGCCTGGAGATAGCAAGCAGAAACATCGACATTACAACAGGATATAATCAGCAGATACTAGAACAGCTCCTTGATCCTCCATCTTTCATCTCCTGTAATGATATGGCTCTGACAAATGGCCCATGTGACAAGCAGAGAGGATAACAGATCCAGAAATACCCGCCCATTTCGCCTTGTGGGTTTGAAGCCACCGCTGAGGCTTCCGGTGTTTCCTTCACCTAGAGAGGGTGGAGACAGATTAGTTCAGGAAGCAAAGTCAGGATCGTGTTCTATTGCTTCGGAAAAGGAGCACTGCCTCAGTGTGACTCACAGATAATTACAGTATTCATCTAATCTTCTCATGTTCAACCTTCAGTGAACCATGCAAAGGCCTCAGAAATTATGATTAATGATCAGCATTACTGTACCACTTTGTGTCGAAGGTGTGTTTATTTATTTATTTATTTATTTATTTATCTTATCAACCAAGAAGGGCTGGCAGTTTGTTGTTTTTTCCTTTGAAGTGTTTTGGTCTTTCTGTCTGTTAATGTCATTGATCTGCTCAAAGAGTGCACAGTAATATTTGCAAACTCGTTACTGGAAGTGTGTATCTGTTACTGTATATAGAAAACTCTCCGTTGGAAACTGCATTCTCAGCCACTATCAACAGCTATGTGAAGATAATGCCAATCACCTTGATTTTCATCAGATGTAGCCCACTGTTCCTCGGTAGGTCTGTCTACTGCTTTAGCTTGAGGCACTGGACAGAAAAGACAATGGTTAGAGAGAAAGACTCTCATTTACGTCCCACACACACAGGGACATGACAAGTACATCACAGCAATATAATCCACAATCAATATCCTATCCAGATATGCGTCATATTCATAATCATATATAGTGGCTAGTCTCTCCCCAGAGAGCTGGAGGCTGGCCATGTACAACAGCCCCTCCCAGCTGGAAGCTTGATGACACTGGCACACTATTTCTTGCTATTGAGCTCTAAACACATATTAACACTGACTAGAAAAGAATACTCAATAGAGACAGAGGAAAGAGCGAGCAGGAGAGAGAGAGAGATTTTCTGAGTAGAAGAGAACGATTTTCTGGCTTTCCCGGTGGCACCCTAGCAAACTTCTTTCCCTAGCCCTCTACTGCTTGTCATATCTTGTTTCAGAGAGCCAACCTTGCTTTGCGCTCCAAGGGAGCTTCAGGCAAGTGCCACTTTAAGTTACATGTCGGGGGGGGGGGGCACCAGGAGCTTGGGTAAGGGTCAGTGAGCTTTGAGAAACCAGGTCAAACGCCGGCGACTCACACCCTCCACGTAATCTTTGGGACCGCAGAGAGCGTGAGCGAGGGGCATTCTGGGAATGAGTCTTTAATAAGGAAGCCACCCTGTCACCCCTCCCTCCCCACCATCCCTCAAAAAGTGATACGTGCCTGCAAACAACAATGTTCACGCTGTACTGTACACAGCTGAGGTACTACAGGAGAGAACAATAAGAAAACATGAGAGGGGCCACGGGACCTGACGACATACAGGACCCTGAAACAGGATCACAGGCAGAGAGGGTCTGTCTGTGCGCCGTGTGGGGACGGGAGTTATTTAGACATCTGCCACATTAACATCTGTCACGGTGTGTCAAAACTATGATCAAAGAATCACAAAGCAGAAAACAGAAAAAGCTTTTCTAGGCGTCGGGCTGAAAGGGATGACACAGGGTCGCACTTGCTTACACCTGTAAGCAAGAACAAGGACACAGTCGCTGAGGTATGTTGTAGGGAGAAAAACAAACTCTGTCTCTTGCATGATAAGTGTTCGCAGTTGCATCATTTTGCACTCTGAAATGAAAGGAAGGTGACTGGTTTTAAAGTTTGTACATTCTGCCCTTTGAAGAAGCAGCTCTCTATCAACTCACCGGTAGTGCTTGAGTCCTTGAGCTACACCTAGTGGCAAAGCTGTGTAGTGAATTATCTGACAGACTTAATTTGAAGGCTGGTGGTGACTGAAGGACCAATACACCAGTATTAAAGAAATGGATAGAAGACGCTGTCCTGTTGTATTACATTGTGTTTGTTTTTGTTGAGGAATGACCATGCAGAGCTCTGAGAAGCAACTGTTTGTCTCCTGGCCACACAGGACACACACCAGTCCAGGCTGACAGATGAGGACACCTGTTATTAGGTTAAAAGCCTTGCCAGCTTTCTGTGTACAATGAAGCTTGGTGTGTGTGTGTGTGTGTGTGTGTGTATGTGTGTATGTGTGTGTCAGTGAGAGAGACATTCATAAATAAAGAGAGAGGGAGGAAAGGAGAGAGAGATTGGGTACATCTCTTTGTATTCATCTGTAGCATATGGCTATAAAACAGTATGTCTATACAATGTCCCCCATATTCAACAGCATCGTAACTGCCGTACCGTATGTTATTTCTTTGATGTTCAGAGGGTGCTTCTTTTGATACAGCATGTCAAGCACAGAGGAGCAAGGTCACAGACGTGGGGTGCACACATGAAAGGTCCTAGTGATCATAGTTAGCACAGGAGATTCAACACTGTGGGCAAAGGGCGGTGCAGTCTCTCTCAGTGAGAGTGTCAATCAACAGCTGCCAGTGTAGAGGTGTGAAAAACCCTCCATGTGTGCAAGAGAGAAGGAGAGAGGAGGGCGGACTGAGAAAGAGAGAGAGAGAGAGAGGTGGAGGGACGCAGTACGGGTTAGAGAGATAGAGAGAAATAATGAGAGTGTATTACAGTACCTTCATGCAATCAATGATTTAACACATGCTAAACAGATCATAACCAACACACTGGCCTATTGTTACACGTAACTCTGATGAGCAATAATGTCGACATGATTACATTCCTTTTTTTTGGGGGGGGGGGGGGGATTCAGGTTTCAGTAGTGTTTTACATCTGAGATCCAGGGGAATGAATCCATTTAATCCATGAAGCGAGGAGATCAAAAAGAAAAAGAAATAAGTAGTGCCAGCAATGGCATGCCCTTCAAATCAATGGCCTGTCTATACAAAGCTGGCCGCCGGCCATTAAGCCCCGTTACTCGGTGTGACAAGTGCTGCGCTCTGAATGATTGAGGGTGAGGCAGTGCGATTGATTGTCACAGAAAGTGTCACCTCCAGAGGTGGAGGTATGTGGGCGGGCGTGGAGCGCTGAGTTCTGACGAACAAAAGAGGTGACGGAGGTCTGGGTGTCCAGTATGTGGTCCAAGTGACCCGACAGCATGAAGAACAGTCAAATGAACGTCTGATAGTAAGTATGCCAGCCTGGTTGGTACTTAAGAAAGAATATTCTAGATATGTCTCTCTAACATTAGTAGTCTTGTTGCAGCTAAGATGAGACACTGAGATAAATCTCTGTGCGAGCCTTGAACTATAATTAACTGCAGTGAAAAGAGATTAAGCTATTAATTGGTATCTGTCCCTGAACTGTTTAAGATATCTATTTGAAAATGAACACACAAAAAAATGCAAAAGCCTAAAGGTTAAGGTTACTGTCAATGTAAGTGGTAACCCATAGACATTGGATAATTATTCCTCCTTTCAATGTGAATCTGACCTGGTTTGATTGGTGAAAGCAATCAGGCAGTCGACTGGAAGATAGTTTTGTTTGTTTTTTCCCTAGAAAGATGACTTCATTGGTCATGTGTCACTGTTGTAGTGCCCTGCTCCCTAACCCTCTCCTCTAACAGTCGCTTGCTGTTGCCTAAACGTAACCGTCACTCCAACAGTGACACACAGCTAACTAAAATAGTTTGGGGTGTGAACATTCCATTGCCATCACAGGGAGAAAAAAATCACACCCAGGTGGCAAAGTAAGCGTGTTTGTGATTAATCTCTACTGCCCTCGGCTGGTGTGAAACATTATTGGCTACTCCTGATTGGTCTAAATGGCTGCTAATGATACGAACAGACACACACACACAAACACAGGGATGGACAGTCACGTCACGTATAAAAGCAGCTGCAGCGCTTCAAAACTGAGTCGCCTGGAATCCAACAGTGCCGTCATGCCTCAGCCATCATCGGTGTGAAGTTGTTCTTCTTGACAGCAGTGTCGGCGACGAGGTTGTACGGTTTTGAACGCCTTCGTTTTAGTCTGCCAAGCGTGCCAGGTCAACGCCGGCGATGTGGGCATCCAGTTCAACACCACGATGGAGAAGCCTAAACATATATTCCACCAGGACAAACAAAGTGACGTTTCCGCTTCGAACTGAGCCAGATTGACGGTGCTGTGAGCCATTGAGAACAGAGGTGCGCTAAGGGTGGCCAATCATATTTCTGGGGAGCCTTGATACTAAACCAAAATAATGCAACTATACTGTACTTGACCAAGCCAGACCATTCTCCATTTGTAATCATACCTAGGAAAGCCCCTGTGCAATGGCAATAGCATTTGTAGGCTTTGTGACTTTCATTTCTAAGCATTTTCTCAGGAGCCACTGTGTGTCGTAGGAGAGCGGCGCAGCTCACCCAGCAGGTGGTGGTGGTGGCGGCCTCAGACGTGCACGGCTTGTAAAATCCAGCTTTTTAGGGGCCAAACACCAAAGGTGTGAGGCACCTATTGTAATTGATAGTATTATTATTATTATTAATATTATTATTATTATTCATCTGCCATGAAAGTCTATGGCAGCACCTATAGCCGACTGGTCGCTTTTTACGAAACTTGGCAGAATGGTTGAGGCTTGTGCCATGAAGCCATGGAACAAGTCTCACATTAATTAGCCAAAGGAGGGCACTATAGCAACCGTTCAAAATTGCACATTTTGAGAAGACATATCTCATGCACCGTTTGACTTAGATGCATGCAACTTTGCACACACGCCTCCTCTCACAAAGAAAAAATTTCCCTCAAACATGCATAACTTCCAGTTATGGAAATGTTCCGACTTTTTTGGGGAAAAACATTTAAAATCTATCTCCTCCTATAGGAAGTTTCACCAATCTGTATGAAACTCGGTAGACACGATCATGGGACCAATATCTTAGGTTCCATCCTGGAAAAGTTTAAAAAGTTGAATAAAACAAACACAATGAGCCAATGAAGATTGCAAAGGGAGTGGCTTTTCACAGAAATGTGTATACTTTCTGAACGGTAGGATGGAACACCACCAAACTGTGTAGGCATATCACCACACATATTGAGAGGCAATCCCTGCATTATTGGTCCGATCAAACAACATGGGGTTGGTAGAGAGCTAATTTCCTGTTTAAGCCTAAATGCCATGCTGATTTTTCCGAAACTTTGTAGAATGATGGAAGGGCATGCCAAATGGTAACTGGCAAAAGACAAAACTGATTGGCTACAGCGTAGCGCTTTAACAAGCTAAAATGTTTTAAAGTTGCTGAAATGCTATTGATTGCTGTGGCGTCATATTGCTTGTATGGATAGGTCATGACATACTCTACAACTTACTAATTGGAGTCAAAATCGCCAGATTACATTTTATTGTCAATATAAGCATTTTTGTGAGAACCCATTGCACTTTCTTGGTATTTTCATTGACATTTTCAATGGCCACATAACACAAATGTGGATATGGTGTGTTTCGCTTGTTGCCTTTGATGCACTTGTTGCGCTCGGCCCTTTTATTGCTGCTTGCAGCTATACTTTTTGGTTTTGTTCTACTGATACTTTTCGTTCTGAAACTAACCCTAACCCAAAACCTTACCAGTCAAGTTGAATACCTAACCATAATTGTATCCCACTTACACATTTGGAATAGCATGCATTCAGTATTGCATTTGTAAGCATGTAGCAGTACAAACCCATATTGAGAAAAACATCAACACAGGGGACTAATTTCTAACATGTCATTGTGTGCAGTCCTGACATTTAATAGTTGTAATAGTAGGTATAGATGGACTATAAGCCAGGCCCTTGTGTAATGTTGCTTGCAGTACAGTATTTAGGCACAGGTCAGCTGATAAACAAATGCTATTTTAATTAATTCTTGGAGGGCTCCAGCTATCCATGGATATTGTTTTCAGTAATTATGCAATTAGGTCCAGTCCAGTGTCATCTGCACACCTGGCAATGAGAGTATGCTGAATAGCAACACACACACAGACACACACACACACACACACACACACACACATACATACACATACATATACAGTAGAGAAGAGAGAAAATAACATTAGGTGTTCTGGTGATTGTCGTCACATTTCCAGTTCAGTAGGAGTGTTAATTTGAGGCAGGGCAGGGCCCACACAAACTGGGTCACGGGTTGCTCTCTTCCCATTAACAGATTGTTGCAGTAGGCACATGACCAATTGGCCAAGCAGATACTGTTGAATTTTTTAACATTCTGCAATATCCAAGACTATTATAAATGCATAGAAAGAAGACATTAATAAAGAATGGTAGATCCAATCACACATACACACACATACACACACACACACACACACACACACACACATATACACACATACACACACACACAATTTATATTTTGTCTGCAATACCTAACAGCCAATTTAACGTATTACCTCTATATCATAATCGATGAATAATTACACATTATGGTTCAACCATCATTTGTAGTAATACATTTTTTAGTAAAGCATAATATCCTTGTAGCTCATTATGGCTTATTGGAAACCACCGAAGAGGAACTCTAACTCTGTATTCCTCATATATTTCACTACTGAGGTAGTTTCACCGAACAACCTTGAATATCTGTGCATTGTGTCTGCCAACCTCAGAGTCGCTGGTGTTTTTCAAGTTCTCTGAGGTTATTTTTGGAGGCTTTAATTTAAATGCTCAGCCCTTATTTGCGCCTCTGTGGGTGCGGTGACATAATGCTATAAGTCACCATAGACACTGACAATAGCTAACGGCAACTGGCCAGCTCCATTTTAGAGTACTGTTGAGTCATTTGGAAAAAAGATGTCACTTGTTTGCTATTAAGTACTTGGCTGTTTGTGAGCCTGAGGCAATGGCTAGCCAAGACAAATAACCCTCTTCTTCTGTTAGCTCAATTCATGCCAGCTTCAACAACTAAGCATGACAACCACTGCACAATGTTTCTTAACACTGCTCCAATTTCTCTGTCAGACCAAATGGGCTCTCAAAGACGTGGCCATTTTATTACTACCCATAAACACATTGTCACAGGGACACAAACTCCATTCCCAGGGTCGAGTAGGACCTTGCAAGTCCCAAATGTGGTGAAGATGTGGTGGAATTATCAGAGCTTGATGGGAGTCTATCGAGGCTGTCATGGACTCTGGTGATGTCCTCCAGTAGCCAGCTCTGGGCTGAGATGGTGAGTGCGGGATAAGAAACCACTGGCATGTTGCTGCTGTAAAGTACATCATGTCCATGGTAGTGAGTGTCTCGCTGTGACCTGCAAGGTCAGACACTCCCGGGCCTGCGTGGCATTCAGACGCTCTCCATCCTGCTCCCAGCCACAGTCACAACAACAACAACAACATAAACAACCCATGCGCACTGCGGCTAGCCCAGTTCAGACCAGGACTCAGACAAGAGAGCCGGCTGGCTCAGTGTCACGGGGCTCAAAGACAAATTCAAACGATGTCAATCTCGTAGCTGATGAGGATGCGAAGGAGTGTCCTCGAGTCTTGTGACGCAAAATGGTCTTATCTGACGCTTCAGTGATCATCACAAGGCTGTGTCTGAAGAACACATCATCACGCCACACGCTGGAGGAGCTGTAGACTAGTGATTTCTAAGTGGGATCGTGAGCATGGTGCTGGACTGTATTAATGGGATGAGTTTGATCTCTTGCCCTAGCACAGTGAAGGCAGATTATAGGGTAATTAGGCCAGTGGCTGATGGGACAGATCAGAGTGATAATGAAAAGAGACCCTGTCAGTCAAGAGTGGAAGGGCCTCGCTACTCTGGACCGAAAAAAAAGACCAAAAATGTTAACAAAATAATGTGTGGAATGCCTTCACTGTTTTCACAAGATTTCTGACATCTGAAAGATTACTTTACAGACTTTGTTGCTCTCATCGGCAAAACAGATGATTAAGTCTCCGTCGCTCTGGCAAAGGTTCATCTCAACCTTCTCACCCGAAAAGGAAATCGGATGCCTACGGATGAGTTATTGACATTGTCCGCCAGCGGACGGCTTCCATAGAGAACTAATTGAAATCGACGGATACAAAATAACACAACAGACTGTTGTGCCAGGACCTTAGGTTAGAACTTTTTGAATACAATGTGATCTCATTTTACAAGAAGGCTTAATCACCATATAAATTCCTGAGAGTTTAGAGAACACGATGAGACACAAGTAACACTGAATTATTTATCGTGTGGTTTGTTGACTGTGCAATAATATATTCTGGTCATCTCATCTTTGTGTTACCATGAATGCTGTTTTGGTTTAGCATTAACACTGCTGGTATAGCTGACTTCAGTACTGGGTGTCTCTCTGTGCTCAGACTCACTAATTTATTCTTAAGAAACAGGGAAAGAAACGAAAACAGTCACTCACTTTAGAATTTCCTCAAGATTAGTTTAGACTGTTTTCTGTTATGTTTAGTTTTATACAGATTGACAGTGAGGTTGTCACCTATCCCATGGCCTCTTAGATTTCGACATGTCAAGTACAAATGCTTTGGCTTCAAACCTAGGGTCTTATGATCGCCTAGCCCAAGCATTTGCTGTACCATGAGACCAAGAAGGCATGACTAAGTCAGGGCTTCACTAGAGTGTGGTTGCAAATCTCCTAGGCTACATTGTGAAGCAAAACCTGAAAGGAGAGGAAATTGAGAAGGAGAGAGAGAGGGAGAGAGAAAGACAGATACTGTAACTCTGGTAAATACAGTGCTGGTGATTACAGCTCTGCTGGAGGAGCCTGTCTTGATGAGACTGCCAGGGTTTGACGAGCAGCTGGGCTCGGATGCAGCTCCAAATCTTACTCTCATCTAGCTTTGCGTGATGTGATCTGTGTATAACTGGCCAATCAGGGACAAGGGTTATGCAAGCAAGAAGAGGGGCTCACTGTCACAGCATGGAACAAATCACTCATTGTCAGTGTGATTGATGATTTATTATTTAAGTTTTTTCTTCCAAACATCTCTACCCTACAGTGTACTACGGAAGAGCATTAGGGCCAACAGCGGAGGTTTTTTTTTTTAAGCTTCTGAGTTTAAAGTCAGAAATTCAGATCAGAAAATACGTTTTTTCTCAGAAATTCATTTTTTTCTCAGAAATTCTGACTTTAATCTCAGAAGTTATTTCTGACTTTTTTTCTCAGAAATTCTGACTTTAAAGTGAGAAATTCTGAGGTTTTTTCTCAGAAATTCTGACTTTAATCTCAGAAGTTATTTCTGACTTTTTAATTCAGAAATTCTGACTTTAAAGTCAGAAGCTTAAAAAAATAATAAACTCAGTTGTTGGCCCTAATGCTCTTCCGTAGTGTACAGTACCTGTCTGTCTTTACACCAATTAAATTATATGCGCTAGTTGCAGGGAAGCAGTCAGACACTGACAAAAGCACTTTTGGGAACATAGCCCCCAAAATAGTTACCTTTCGAACACATGACTTCTGCAGTGTCTTGTTGGACAGGTCAGGTCAGAGTAGATAGGGACTTCAAGTGCATTCCGTTAACTATGTTAAATAACTATGTTGAATTATGATAAAATCGATAGACAAAGTTATGTTTATCTTAATTGGTATTCTTAAAGTGAGATACTGTAAATAATGACCAAGACGTGGATATCTGGGTGATGCAATGTATGCATGGTATGTCTTCATAAACGTTTCAATATGGAGATAAAATGCTAAGCAAGCTAGAGTGTATCCACCTCTATCGACAGCTGTTCCTCTCCACAACTCCTATTGAAAATCCAATTTTACACACCACAGCCTTTGTGGATTACTTTTGCTCCCGCATATAAAGACGTTCAGATTTTATTAACCTGTAAATACAGTGCCCTGTCACACCGCCATGCATGGCCTTGCATACAGATCCATCAAACAGGGGTTGGGAAATGTAGCTCCAGAGATTAAAGCAACACAAGTGATCTTAGACTTTTGTCATCCTACTGTAGCAGTTCTTGGATTCCATCATTGAGTTGTTCTTCCAATGACCGTGTATGGGATGAGATAGAGGGGATGAGACAGGAAAGGGAATGCTGAGAGAGAGGAAGAGAGAGAAGAAGAGAGAGAAGAAGAGAGAAGGAGAGAGAGAGAGTCATATGAAAATATTGCACTCTTGTGATGAGGTAGGCCTGCTACTAACTGTCCCGTCTGTGGAAAACTGGTCTTCTTACAGATATGAAGATGGGAGAAAACACACAGCACTAGCGGTTGCTGTCCACTCATCAGCTAAATTTGTTTGTTGAGTTATTAGTGCATATTGCCATTGCACAGGTGTTTCCTAGGTAGGCTTAGCAATGGAGAATGGGCTGAGATATCCTAATGGCTTTTTGAAGGAAATTTTGGTCTGATCATTAGCGGTGAAAGAGACTGACCAGTCTCTCCTCTTGCTGTGGAGACTGACCAGAGTGATCACTGGCAGTAAAGCATTTCACCCAGCTTGAACAGAAACTGTGATGGATTTCTCTCTCTCTCTCTCTCTCTCTCTCTCTCTCTGTCTCTCGTCCTTTCACAGACACACATAGACCTTTCATCTATTCCATCAGTTGCCTCAGAGTGGATGTGTGTCTGGTGATGAACCCAGCTTCATTAGCCAAGCTAAAACCCACACCTTGCAGAGCTCGATGAACAATGATTAGGCCTAGTGGCACACCTTACGAGAATGCTGCACGATAATCAGAGAGAAGCCTCAAGCACAACATCGCCTTTGTGATCATATGTTTCAGTAATAATTATGAGATGCTAATATCTGCTGAAAAGGCTCCGTGTTGATAGGGAAACCTTCACAGTCTTGATTGGAAATGAATGGTCAATGGAGAAAATGTGTTTTTTGTTTGTTTTTTGTCGCCTTCGCACAAGTATTGGAGCAATTAAGGTCACTGTTCAGCTGAACGTTATACATTGCCGCATGTTGACTACAACACGCTTTTTTATAAGGCTGATAAGATGAGGGGTGATATTGGCTGCTGTACATTTTTGGGAGGGATATGTTTTGGGTGGAAAAGCAAAACAGAAGAAGAATGGAAAGAGATAATGAGAAAGACGATGAGAGAGGGATGAATAGATAACAAATCTACCTGAAATATTTATAACCTCTGTATCCTTCATCTGGGCTTTCCTTGTTAAAAGGTCCTTTTGGGATTTCTTAATTGAGTTACTTTTCACAAAATAATATGAAAGGCTTTTTTATTCTCCCTTTTCCTTCTGAAGAACGAGCTGATTCCGACAGAGAATAACAATTCTAAGGGTACTCTGGGTTCATTGTCATATAAGCACAATTGAAGTGATTCACATGGTTTCATTGATCAGTCAATAAGTGGAGCTTCTGATTCCACTCCACCAGCAATTTGATCTGAATGAGACGGCTATTACACAGATATTACACAGCTCTTCTCTCTGGAAAAGGACGGATGCATATGACCAAATAACCCTAGACTGAAATCCATGACACAGTTCACTGGTTATTACATACATGCCATTTACTAAGCTCACATAAGAACCCAGAGATAGAGACTTAATAACACACCAGTTATCGAAGCATTGTTTTTCAGGGGGACATTGCTATTGTTTTCGCACAGTGTTTTGAACACCAATCATCTATAGATTACTAGATTATTGCTGCAGTGCCTCTGCTGCAACAACATCTTAATGTCTCTGGGTTTTAATAAGAAATACGTTTGGCTGTTTAAGTGCAGATGTCGAGAGACTGATTCTGATGCAAAGGATTGGCTGATAATCCTCATCACTTTGTCTACAGATGTCCCAGGTAGTGTGAGGTAAACAAGGTGCTGGGGTTTCTCCTACTGTTATATACCACTGAGACCCCGTTCTTTAGCTCAACACACACACACACACACTCTCTCTCACACACACACACACACACACTCTCACACACACACACACACAATTCCCATTGTGATTACGAAAAATATATAATTTGTATTCCATTTTGTAGGGGTTTTATGTTGGGTCTCCAAAACAATGGTTACATATTGTAACCGTAGTTCTATGATTGAGTAGCCCCACAGGACAAGCTCATATTGGCTTGTGAAACCTAGCCAGCTACAATAAAAAATAAAATAAAAAACATACACACACCAGTGCCCAACCAGGTCTGGTGCACCACTGTATAAGCGGACTTCGCCTGCACATCTGCTCCTAACCGAAACTTTCAGTGAGAAGACTGGGGGTTCTGCGCCCTGTTCAGCTCCGCCCCACTCATAAAACTAGGGTTTCAATACGTAACCATCGTTCTATTTCGTGGAGCTCCGCTCCACATGGGTAGCTCCTATTGGCATAAGCAGAGCTACACGACCGCACCATACACTCTTGCTGGACCCAGTAACAAAAACTGGGCAGCCAGGACTTGTGTTATCTCCTCTCCAAGTTTGATGTCAGTAAATAACTTGCTTGTTAGCTTTCAGCGCATCCTAGTCTGTCTGTCTTGCTAACCAGAACTTGGGCTCAGCGCATCTCTTGGTCTGCATGTGTCTTTTGCTTGTCAGCCAGTGACTCCAGAGCTGTGTTCTGTGACTTTGTGCCTGACAAATGTGAGAGTGAAATGTATTATGTACGGTTTGAGAAATGCCACAACGTGCAAAGCTGTTTAAACTGCAGTTCAGAAATGTGTTGCGGTAATAGCTAACGTTACCCGATCTGTTCCACGAATATTTACGCTGTGTGGCCAAATGAGTTAGCTAGATGATGTTAGCTAGCTAGCTACGTTGAAGTACATGTATTAAGTGTACTTGTGTAATAGTTTTTCACTTTGTGAAAAGAGGGTAGGTAATAAACTCGACTCTACTTGTGCTTCTGATACTTGGTTGGTTTCCAGTAAACATACTACACACTGGGTCAGCTAAAAGCCCTTACTAAAGTTGATAAAGAGGAATCATCTCAGCACCACGAGAATGCAGACACAAACAACATCACTGTGTGCTCGCTATCATTCAGATTCAAGCCCTTCCGCTGGTGTCATCAACGTCAGCCACAAAGCAATCATTTACCCAGCCGGCTCCCTCCCTCTGTTCATTCACCCCATTTACTGCTCTTTTCTTTTCAACAATTCAGAGCTGGATGCTGAACCTTGAACCAACAGGAAATACCCCCACCAGCCTGCCTGTGGTCCACAGAGATGTCTCTGACCTGGGGTGAACCGGAGGCAATTGCTTGGAGAGCTATCATAGCAGGGAGTGCATCTCGGCCCTGAGGAGAACTAGCTAATGGATATGGTCGGCCGAGCTTCCCTGAATAAATACAATACCCTCATTTTGGGACCAAGGTAATCTAGGCCAGTCGTCCTGCGATCTTCCCTTGACCTCCCTAGGTGTTGCTGCGGATGGGACAGGTGGGACAAGATGTGTTTATTATTATAATGTATTCTTGTTTTAATCAGCTGCATATTTATTAGTTGAGTGTTCAGTCTAACAGACAGCAGATTAAGGGGTGAATTCTCCTTAGTGTTCAGTCTGACAGAGCAGATTAGAGGGTGTATTCTCCATCGGCTGTGGTGAATATTGCAGGTCAAAATATTGTTAAGCAAAATGCCGTCACAAAATGGTTTCAGATTATGCATATAGAAAGGTGCTATACAAAAATATGTATTATTAGTGGTATTATTATGATTATGATTGTGATTATTACTATTATTATTGTTGTTGTTGTTATTATTATTATTATTTACTATTTCACCTGTGTTCCATTGTGGGTACCTACAACAAATACATGGGAGGTGTGGATTTCTTGGACTCATTTACAGCCAAAGTTCCCCATGAAATGCTTGCCTGCTTGCTGTGGTCAATCCCCGGCTCCTCCACAAGCGGGAATGCAATACTCTCAAGATGTCTAGGCAAGAGATACTGAACAGGAGACAGTTTCAGGCACAGCTAGCATCCTCTCATTCTGGTGGGAATGCATTTCTGCAACTTACCCTTTGTAATATATGAACATATTTCACTCTTTGTAATATTTTTGACATGTATATTAATTGATTCTGTTCTAATCAGGTGAATACAACACTCAAAACTCTGTGAGTTGTGAAGACAAAGAGAGGATGATGGAGACACTGCAATAAAGGATACACCAACAGGCAATGCAGCAAGTGTGATGTTCGTCTTTGCTTTCGAGAGGACAAGAACTGTTTTAGGACAATAAGTCAAGGTCAAATAAGAACAAGGCTAGTAGGCTAGAATTATTTTTTGGAAATATGAATTTTATCCTGTTTAAATGTACCTGGTAAAACCCCTTCTGAAGAAAAATAACCTAGACTCCTCAGTCCTCAGTAATTTTAGACTGATTTACAACCTCACATTTATGCAAAATACTAGGAAATTTGTATTCAATTAGTTGAATAACTTTCTAGATGCAAATTGTATCTAGATAATAATAAATAATAAATTGTATCCTTGATACTTCAGTCTGGTTTTCGCCCTCATCATAGCACGGAGACAGCACTGGTCAAGGTTGTAAACGACCTCAGAATCAACGCTGATGCCAACAAGCTCTCTGTCCTTGTCCTTGTGGACCTGAGCGCAGCTTTTGACACTGTAGATCACAGATATGTTTATTAAAAGACTTGAGAACTAGGTTGGCCTCTCCGGTCCAGTCCTTGACTGGTTCAGGACCTATTGGCCAAGAGTTTTTTTGTCGCCCTTGGTGATCACAACTCAAAAAACACTTCAATGACATGTAGGGTCCCACAAGGATCCATTCTAGGGCCCTAACTTTTCAGTCTGTATATGCTACCTCTACGTGACATCATTAGGAGGCACAATATTAGCTACCATAGCTACGCAGATGACACCCAGCTCTATATTTCTGTGACACGCGATGACTAACAGCTCAGTTGACCACTTGGTAGAATACATTGCTGATATAAATGTATGGATGTGACAGAATTTCCTTCGGTTGAACAAGGACAAAACAGTGTCATGGTGTCATTGGTGAAAAAGTTGAAAGGGAGAGACTATCTCAGCACTTATAAACACTGACACTGAACACCAAATGTGTTTTAGAATAGATTTTAAGATTATTGTATTAGTTACCTCCGTCCCAGCAACAGCGCAGGGCAAGACGTAATGTTCTCAGTGGCGGGCGTGCGTGTGTGCTTTATATTTGTTAGTTTAATTATATTTTTTTGTATTGCTTATTCATTTTTAAAAAAGACTGATGTGTGATTATTTTTCAAGTTATATACTGCTATGGGTCTAAGTAAGCAATCAACCCTGCACCTACAGTTGTTATGTATTTTATTCAGACAATGTGAGTACAAACACAGAAATTCTGCTCCCAATAGGCCCAATATTGAAAGATTACATAATTTCCATAAAAATGTACAAAAACGTAAACAAATTTAAAACCCTTCCATTTCTGCATCAGAGGCCTCCTACAACAACATCTGAAAGGTTGTTCAAAAAGTTGTTCTATATTTAGGCATTACAGGGTTAATGTTGTGCTCTTACAAGGAAAAGCCACTTGGAAGGAGACAGTCCATGGCTTCAAAGTCAAACAGTATGCGCAGCTGGCAAACAGCAGTCCTGGCATCGCTGTCAAACCATAGTATTGGAGGGTTTGGAGCCTCAAAACCATTCATGTATCTGGTTGTTTCCACTGCCCGATCACGCTACATGATACTGTATCTTCCTTTAGGCTAATTGGACACCCATGTAGTTTCTCATTTTGATCTTCCAAATAATTGGCAGGGATGTGTCATTAAGAGGGAGCTCTTTCAAATCACCCCGTACAGTATACTGCAGGATAACCATTGTCCTCAACTCGCCTGATCTCAGGAATAATTAGTTGTCCATGCTGTATAGAGGACGTTTTGGTATAGTTCTGTGTCCATGCTGTAAAGTGGGCATTTTGGTTTAGTTCTGTGTCCATGATGTAGGTCCTCTGGTGAGATGCTGTCTTTGGCTGTTAAGAGTGTGAGTGATGTAAAAGGTTTAAGTGGATTATGCATCATCAAGTCGTCCACAGAATGCATGGTTCAATTTGTTTATGAGGATGGAGCATACAGCCAGAACATGCTTAACGCTGTCCTTTCACCCATCCTTCTGAATGTCACATGCTGCTGTCTTTGGCAGTGGGGACATGTGGTCAGACAGCACAGAGACACAGCGCCAAGAACCGGAATACCAATACAGACAGCAGAAAGGGCCAGTGTGACACACATTGCTTCACTTCACCATGGAGTCCGACAATTTTACAAACAAACAGAGATACTTATACACACACGTATTGTCCGCACACACACACACACACACACACACACGTGCACACAGACACAAACATGCAAACAGAGTAAGACCCAGCTTGTTTAATGCACAGTGTGCTGGATATAACCCTGCTGCACCAAGTGCACGGCAGGACAGACACAGAGACTCAAGCCAGACCACACACAGAAACAAGATAACCAGACCACTTATAGAAACAAGACAGCCAGTCCACACACAGAAACAAGACAACCAGACCACGCAGAGAAAAAAGACAGCCAGTCCACATAGAGAAACAAGATAACCAGACCACGCAGAGAAAAAAGACAGCCAGTCCACACACAGAAACAAGATAACCAGTCCACACAGAGAAACAAGATAACCAGACCACTTATAGAAACAAAACAGCCAGTCCACACAGACAAACAAGATAACCAGTCCACTTATAGAAACAAAACAGCCAGTCCACATAGAGAAACAAGATAACTAGTCCACACAGAGAAACAAGATAACCAGTCCACACAGAGAAACAAGATAACCAGTCCACACAGAGAAACAAGATAACCAGTCCACACAGAGAAACAAGATAACCAGTCCACACAGAGAAACAAGATAACCAGTCCACACAGAGAAACAAGATCACCAGTCCACTTAAACAAAACAGCCAGTCCACATAGAGAAACAAGATAACTAGTCCACACAGAGAAACAAGTTAACCAGTAGACACAGAGAAACAAGACCAGACAGAGAAACAAGACGGCCAGTCCACACAGAGAAATAGCGTGGAGTACTTTTCCTCAACCGGAAGCTTCCCTTCCCTTCCTCTCCTCTGCTCTTCCCTCCCTCTCACCACTCAGCCCTCGCCTGGTGGAAATACTTCCTACCTCTCCTCCCCTCCTCTTCTCTCCTCCCTCCCTCTCTCCATCCCTCTCTGAGCTGCAGGGTCATATCAGTCAGTAAGAAAACACACCCAGCGGTGGATTTTCAATTGGATTGTCAGAAGCTGGCCGTTTTAATAATTCGTACAAAATAAAAGGGCAGGGAACCTTTGTGAGGTGGCCTCACCCGTAACACTCGGTCGGGGTCTGTCTCCAGTGAACCCTGCATGTCAGAGCCACCCTGTTATCCCGTCATGTTACCCAGACTGTCCTCCTGTCACCACCCAGAGTGACCGATTGGGAGAGCCGGTCACTGAGCCATCCCTTAACTAGCCCTACATTTCATAGTGTAGACTGCTGAAAATAAACTCCCGTCGTTTCATAGTGTTTGGGCCTATGAATGCCTTGTTGAAAAGCATGAGGCCATTTGAATGCATGTTAACACACTATTGTAAACCAGAGTTCCAAGACACAGAGGTTGAACAGATGGGCTATGGAACAAATAATTTAAGTAACCAGTAGCAAGCCTTCGTTTCCTGCTACAGTATGCGCATGGGAGCAGAAAAAAAATTATATTTCGAGACGAGACAGATTGACAGCAGTCACGTGAAGATACCTTTGGGTGAAGTGGAGTTTTTTGAAGTGATGTGTGAGTGAATTTAGAACAGAACTCTAGATAATTTTGCTTAAGTGATATTGACTGCAACAGTGACTTGGAAGAACCAAAGATTTACGAAGAGATAACGAATATTAGCAATGTTCTTCTATCGTCTAGGCGACGAGCACCTGAGAGAAAAAGTATCGTTCCCCTCAATCGTTTTCCCCTCTAAAAAGTATCGTTCCCATCAAAAACTCGGTTGAGCACTGAACTTCGAACTGAACATTTTCCTTGGCGAGTTCTTATTCTAAGGTACAATCATTAGAATATTGTATTTAAAGGAGTAATATGGTGACTTTAACTTTTTCTGGGATTTTACACGAGGGCATTGAAGAAACATGATTTAAGTATTAAATATGTCAAGTCTTTGGTTTTGTTTCGAAAATTCTGTTTTTATGACTTATAAATATGATAAGCACACCTCAAATTCATGACTCACATGGGATAACTACGCCCCTAAAGGAATCTGCCCTATCAACGCCCCCTAAAGAAATCTAATCTGAATACAGCTGTCGTTTATGTCATTCCACCATCTGACCGGTAAGTAAACCCACTACATTTCTAACGCTGAGCAAGATTGATTACACTCTCACAAATGACCCTTATATTCTGACTGTAATATATTAATGCATACGTTATCTATTTGTAGTTGTCATACAAATTTGAATTAATTTGTTTTATTATGGTCTCCATTCCAGATAGGTTAGCTAACATTAGCAAGCAAACTAACGTAGCCCCGCTGCTACTGTTACCAGCTTCGGTCTAGTTCTGAGCAGGAAGGACCAAATCTCTACAATTGACGTCAAACGTGTCATTTGACACCATTTGTAGAGTTTTTTGTATTTTTGAAAGTGAGAAAAATAGCCTCAGGAAACACTGAGGGAAGGTAAAGCACATAAATTGTAAAATACTCCACATTTGGGAATGATACAAGGCTTCATGCTAATCAGTGAAGTGCCCCTTTAACGCAGCTTTGCAAAACAGTTTTATTTTATTTTATTTGCATTCAAACATTCTCTCAACTGCTTCTCAAGCGCGGGCTCTGCAGACTATAGGCTCTGCAGACTATAGGCTATTACATTACCATGACTACGGAGCCGGAAACCACATTATGTTAGAAGAGGTCAACATGCAGGAGGGACAGACGATACACTTTCAACCCAAGCAGTCCTACAAACCCGATGTTTGGCGACACTGGATTATGCGTCTGACCTCTATAAAGTGCTCAGGCAGCACCAGCAACTTAAATACTCTTGGCGACATGGTGTGTTTGTGGACTCTGAGACGCATGAGCTTGAGCAGCAAGCAACTTTGTGGATCAACTAATATTCCTGCAGAAAAGCCCTAAAGTAGTACATTTGAGTAAAGGTTAGTGTGCGGTGTTGTGACAGTGAGACTGGTGTGGTTTACAGGAGCCTGTGACTGACAATATTTTTCCCCCCTTGCTCACTGCTGAGTCAGCCTACCTACCTGCTGAAAGAGTGGAAAGCCTCTCTGTCTACTTGTTACTGACTTGTGCAAAGGCCTGTGGCAGCAAGAAGCAGCAAAGATTAGATGCTTACTGAGTTACACAGTACTAAATATTTAAACTAGAAATGGCACTTTTTACATTAATTTATATTTGCTGCCTGAGAAAAAAGTGTTGAATCGCAACGTAACGCACCAAATCGCATTGTGTTTGTATCAAACCGTTTTGAATGACACTGCATTGCAATAGGGTGTGAATCGTATTGTATCAATATGCTTTATATGTATCTTTAATGTATGGGATCGTTAACCAGTGCATTGAGATGCCTATCACATCAGCCTGGTGATGGAGATTCTCATCCATACTGATATTGGCTTTGTGTTGCAAGGCTTGTGTGTGTGTGTGTGTGTGTGTGGTTTTGTTTGGATCCTGGATTTGTCTGCCAGCTGCTTGTCCATCCTGGAAGTACCGGAACTACAGCAGTGTGCAGACTGGTGAGCCACTCAAGAGATCGACCTGCAGTGTGCGCCTTCCGACTACACTGGTAGGACAAGCACTTTGCCTTTCATTCAACGAGCTGAAACCCAGTTACAAGTGATCCAGTAACCACAAGGACTGAACAGAACTGCCACTTACAGTATGTAGTTTAAACCTGAAAGGACTGAGTCAGAACACCTTGAGTCCTTGAGTGGGCTCATATTCACCCTATTAATGTGTGTGTGTGTGTGTGTGTGTGTGTATATATAAATATATATATATATATATATATATATATATATATATATATATATATATATATATATACGTATGTCTCCTTTGACAGAGAGTACTGTATGCGCAGAAAGAACGCAGCCAGAGAGTAATCCATTTCATTGTTTAGGCTACATGATGGTCGGTCGGCTCGATCGGTTTATTAAAAGGTTTACACTACCCTTCTGCAACTCATTGAAAATTCGATCGGTTTGGGCCTTTTTATTTGGATTGGGGTGTTTATATGGAGCATTTTTATGCCGTTTGGGCTTTTAAACCTATTATAATCGGATTATTAGGCTCCATGTAAATGTGCGAAGTGATAACTGAAAATAGCACTTCTAGTTAGCTATTTAGCCAAACCTGAAAGCCACGGCTATGAAGAGCATAGCTAGCACTCACGTTGCATACTGTAGCTAGAAGCTAGCTAGCTGGCTATGCTAGGTTTTGGGGGTCATCCCTTTGTTCCTACAGCCCTATGTTCCCACAGCCCTTTGTTCACACATTTCTACATAATCATACTGCAAAGGCATGAGGCGTGTAACGTGGGAAGGGGAAGAACCCTTCTCGCGTTGACCACAATCCATCCATAGGTGGCGCTATTGCGACCGTTTGAAAAACCAAATGCACAACTATGCAGATACTACTGCACAGATTTTCACGAAATTTGGTGGAGACGTGTTGCATGGAGCGAGGAAGACCCCCTCAAATTTTGATCTTGATCCAAGGCCACGCCCCCTTGATGCTGATTGGTCCACAGTGTTTGCTTTGAAATCAGTGGGAATTTTATATGGGATCTGGTAGTGTTACAGTCACTCAGTGGTATTTTGAGATTTGTGCCATGCTACGGTGTGTTTTGATTGATTAAGCTAATGTCAATTCTTGCTATTGTACTTAGCTTGATGTCACCACAAACTAATCTCTACTGGCCCTGGACTCTGCAGGAGACGGTATAGAACTTGAACATTGTTTAAAAGTGTTAAATTGGTGAAATTTGAAAAATTGTCTCCCTCAGCTCCTGGCTATGCCAATGCTCAATGTCCATGCCGTGTCAGATAGATTGGTCAAACCAATGAAGAGAGGCTTCAGACTGGCAGACACACACATACACACACACACAGGCACACACAGACATACTTTTCTCTATTACATAGTTAGATTACACGGAGGCAGGAGTGAGTGGTAACTAACACAAGTGGTCAGCTGGGCACATTTGGAGACGCATGATGGACACAGGTGTAAACGATGATGTGTCTCGCTGTCCATTTGTGATCTGATCGTCCAAAACACATTTTAGAAGCAAGTCTAAACACGGTCTGAGAGAGAGAGGCAGGCTTATGTGCGCACCTCAGCAGTGTGTGTGTCAACTGGCCTCGCTGTCAGAGAGATCCATCAGGGGAGGATAAGAGAACAAGAGAGCACAGCGATAGTGCTGAAAATTAGTATTGAAACATTTCAAATACGACATACATGATGACATTTTTTGCGACCTATTTTTATAATCAAATTGTCAACAATTTATTTTACTGGCACCCATGCGACCCATTCAAATGTTACATCTCATTACCCCAAAAAAGGTCGCAAATGTGACCAATTTGGTCACAGTTTTGAACCCTGCTCCAACTGTACGGTCTGATCAATATCAACCCTTACTCCTCTCTGTACGGTCTGATCAATATCAACCCTTACTCCTCTCTGTACGGTCTGATCAATATCAACACATAGAGGCGGCTGTAGCTCAGTTGGTAGAGCGGGTCGTTCAATGATCGAAGGGTCAGTGGTTCGAATTCCATCTCCGACTGTCCACATGTCGAAGTGTCCTTGAGCAAGACACCTAACCCCAAATTGCTCCCAATAAGCAGGTTAGCGCCTTGCATGGCAGCTACCGCCATGTGTGTGTGAATGTGTGTGTGAATGGGTGAATGAGAGGCCATTGTAAAGCGCTTTGAGTGCCGCTAAGGTGGAAAAGCTCTATATAAGTGCAGCCCATTTACCATTTACCATTCTGTCGGTCTGATCAATATCAACCCATACTCATCTCTGTACGGTCTGATCAATATCAACACATACTCCTCTCTGTACGGTCTGATCAATATCAACCCTTACTCCTCTCTATATTATACCCACCTATACGGTCTGATCAATATCAACCCATACTCCTCTCTACTGTATATTATACCCACCTATACGGTCTGATCAAAATCAACCCATAGTCTTCTCTGCAGGGTCTGATCAATATCAACCCATACTCTCTGTATTATACCCACCTGTACTCCAATGTGCTGGGATCACGGCTCTGTGACCTGAGTCCCTCCATGCCGCCATTACTGTGGTTGAGAAAACGGTTGGGTTCAGCTAAATGGTTTGAGATCGTCAGCAGGATCCAAGATTGGGATGCTTTACAGCATGCGTGTGTGTGTGTGTGTGTGTATTGGACTCACTGTTGTGGGCTACAAGCGGCACATTAACAGAGACTGGCATGTGGCGTGTGGATGTCATCCATATCAACAATGCAATAATGTGTGCCTAAAGAACATTCAGGAAACACACGTGTTCCAAGAACATGGTTTCATCTCTGGATATTGTTTTAGGCATATTGTAGATGTATGAATAATGTTTTATAATGAGCATTCATGGAGAAGCTGCACCTCAAACTGTCTTTTTGTAACCCTTATCCACCAGCAACATGTTCACATAATCCAGTCCCATCCATTATCACTCATTATGGGGAGCTCATGTGAATATTTGGATACTACTTTGAACAGAGATTTCAATGTCAACAACCGAAAAAGAAATGCAAATGATTTATTCATATTGCTGATTTGCATGCATTCCATCAGATCTTACTGGTAATCAGCAGAGGCTGATATTGTGTGTGGCTCTCCATAACCATACTGTACCATAAGGACAGGAGGCAGGGGGGGTCCTGCTTTTGGATGTGGTGAAACAGGATGTATTTTAATGAGTGTGATGCAAAAAAAAACCTCGGTATCTTGTGAGACTTCCCAGCACATGAGGACTTCCTGGAAAGATCAGATCATTATCGGACTCACTACTTATTCTGCATCCGTTTGCAGAGTCGGGGTGATTATATGAGAAGCATGCGAATTGCTGGGTTGACTTCTGAACCACTGTAGTTGAGGTTATTGCAGGAGGATGCTAATAAGATATTCAGAAGTTGGATAACCAGGGGCAGCTGAAGGGAGATATGAATGTGTAAGGAACGGATATGACTGCTACATTGCAGTATCAGGTTGTAGCCTACTGACAAACGAGCATGAACGCACACACAACCCACACAACCCACTCCCCTTCATATTCAACATGGCAAAACCAAGATTATTCATCTATTCTTGTCAACCATCATTTAACCAAGATGTTGAACAGTTCCCTCCTACCTCAAGGTCATGGTCAAGCCCTACAACCCCTCCTGACCTCTCTCCTACCTCGGGGCGACTGGTTACCCCGTCACTACGAGGGTATCGATCGACACAGTCACGGCTCTTCTCTGTCCCGTTTCCACAGTGGTCGAATGACGTCCCGAACGACGTAAGCACCTATTGTATTTTTAGTTTGCTATTCTTGCACTTTGCCTGTAGCACTAGATTATGCTCTTAGTCACTTGTTTAGAAAGGAGATGCACTTGTGAGTTCTGAGTAGTAGTATTGACTTCCTGCATTAAAAACAATTATTGTAAGCTGCTTTAGATATGTGTCTGCTAAATGACTGTATTGTAATATAATGTAATGTAAAGATATTGTGTGCACAACATGACTGCCAAGTTATTTAAAGGTTAAATAAGTAGTCTCGCACAGCCAGACCTCTCTCCACACTTTGTTGACACTGTGCCAGTGTGGAGAAAGATCTGGCTGGACTCATTACCATTCTGAGCATTTCTTTAAATCAATCACAATCGTCTTTGGCGGAGCGGTTGCTGAGTTGTTGTTTCACGTCTAGATTTAATAGGATTGGGCAAAGAACAGATTTTGCTGCCACTGATTGGGCAGTAATAAACAAATGACAAGGTTTATCCTCAAAACCTACATCCGTTAAGTCAGACTATTAAATAAGTAATACTATTAGGCAATTTTGCCTCCTAATTATAAATCTTTTTGTAACTGGTTAAATCGGAGCTATGGCCTTCCCCATTCCATGTAATGGTAGACAATTAGAAGGCCCTTAATCAGAGCCATACTGTATTTTTTTTTTAAAGCTGTTCAGTGCTTTCACAATGTCACCAGGAACAAAAACCAGCAGTTTGTTTTCAAGGACAGACTCTTTTTGGTGTACTTTTTTCTCTATATGCCCATGGCTGGCGGTGTCTGGAGGTGTCCTGGGCTTCAGGATTGATGCAGGCTGGAGCGGGCGCCCGGAGAACGCTGCAGGCAACTGTCATTTCCCATCGGAGCTCTCTAGTTAGTATGGCACATGTCCCGCAACAAATGTCAGGCGATTTCGTCTTAAGATGTTTTCACATCTCTCTCTCTCCTTCAACTCTTCAACCATTTGACCAACTCAAAAACACACATTGTTCTCATGGGGTTTATCTCATGAAAGTATGTTGTGGGAGATTGATGAAGCTGTGTTCAGTGGCAGTGGTTGGGAACTATAGCCACACAAAACATACTCCAACACAAGGAGAGGATGACAGCAACTTGACCAATCTTCCGCTTCGTTTCTGTGGACTCATATTTTGGAATGCCGAATGTCTATGGAAGATGCACAGTAAAATGCCTAATCGGATCTGATATAAAGGTCAAAATTGGCTCTAGTCTGTGCTCAAAATGCCAAAGACATACAGTATTTAGCCAGAGTATTGGAGAACCTACATCCTTAGCGGCATTTGCTATAACTACTTTAACCACCAACATCTACCGTTAATGTTATGGAAGCTGCTGCTACTTGTGAGCTCATGGGCTAACTGGCTATCACAGTCTTATTGTGCTGGATTAGCATTGGAAGCATTGGAACTGATGTGTCCAGGTGACAAAAACTATCCTAATTTATCAGAAATTATTTCATGTCATTTCAGCTCACAGCTATTTCGTTGGCATGGCAAGCAAATTCCCTCCTACTAACCACTCCTTTAGAGAAACAAGCCAGCCCCGCCCAAAGCCAGGCTTGACCTGGCCTGGTTTCTCTGCCTCTCAACATATTTGATACATTTTGACAAAAACTCTTTTTCTGTGTTCTGATCATGGATATTCCCTGGATGTGTGCAGCATGGAGAATGGAGAGGAGGAGCCTCAGGTTCCCAGATGGGTTGAACCACATCGATTGACTTGTGAAATATATCTCATCCAGAAAGCAGCTCAGTGCCATGGTACTTCTTTGGGGAAACATAGACCCTGACAAAGGCTGTAACAATGGAGGGGAGCCAGGGCCCCTGCCTGCTGCCATGGTTATTATGTACTGCATCCAGACAGAAACATGGGATCGTTCCAATGTGTTTAATTGCACGCTTTCACGCTTGGGAAATTTGCTCTTATATTAATGCATTTCTCAATATGGGAGTCTTAGTATTAGCCTACTGGGCTGAAGGCCAAGCCTTGGCTGTGGTAGCTATCACGACAGAGGTAAGTCATCAGGTGTGTAGCCTGGCCAGCCGGAATCATTTAATCTGCTCCATTAAACCATTTCATACAGGCAGAGGCTCTAATTCATAGAAGAAGAAGGAAAACTGCTGAGATATTAGAAATGTACCAATGGGCATTAAAGCATGACACTCAAAGTAGTCAATATGTGACATATTGATAAATGAGGAAATTACTTTGCTTCATCCACTCAAGGTTTGTCGTCATAGTTAACTATCAACCCCCTCCTCCCCCAAAAATCTATGTATGTATCTATTTCATGTCGGCAGTCGCTGTACCATCAAAGTCAAAAGGATATGTAATTGGATGCTGATGCAAGGTAATATTAATCATCATTTTTTTTATTGTGTGTCTCAGCAGCAAACTGGGCAGAGTTGCACCGTTCGCTCCAAGATGGAGTATGCTGAGGAAAAAAGACCAATTTCCTTGTCATGAATGGAAAGTTCTCTAAAGCAGTTTGGAGTGATCCGCCATCAATCACAGCAAATTTCTCCTGAGCAGTAGGGGAAAAAAGCTGGACCAGCCCATTACCTGGGTACATTTCAAAAGTGAATAATGAGGTACCACAAAAAGCATTCAAGAGTTGCTTAAAGTGTCGCCCGCATAGATCTGAACCTGCTACCCCAGGGGTTGCACATCTCACACATAAGACAGACTGTTTCTGAATACAGAGAGCCTTCAGACCTGAGGAACCTTAGATATACTATAACTGAATACAGAGAACGTTCAGACATGGAACCGTCATGATCTCCATAGGATCACCTCTTCAGACCAATATAATGTGCATTTTAGTAGTGTGAATACATTATTTTTGTCTTCAGACATGTTCTTTGATGAGGTGAATATTTAATGAATGCAGAAGAAGTCAGTGGCTTGATGAGTACAGTGGGTAACAATACCTCACTAAAGATTCATGAAGAGCCCTTCATCAAAGGCCACTAATGAAAGTCCTGCCAATGAATATGCACATTATTCATTGTTAACACATATTCATATTCCCCAGTGTTTGAGCGTTCTATGTACTTGATTGACCAGTGAGGCAGTGAGCACAGAGCAATCTAATAATGTCACTAAAATAGTTCTTAGGATAGGATTTAAAGATCAGTTCTACAATCCTTTCCCTCTTTTGACACTGAAATGTTGAATGGAAAACCACATAACCTATTCTTTACGATTCCTAGTACTTAAGGTTAGCTCCTACTTAAGGTTAGCTCCTTTTTGTGGTAATGCTACTGTATATCCTTTACTGTAATAATGTTTGTCCATATATGTCTGTTTTACATCAGGAGCTAAAATGGGCACTATTATAAAAACTAGTATACATTAATTCCGCTGAATCCCTGCCTAAAAGAGGTCCTCTCTGCGGGTGAGCTTTCACAAACTTGGCCCTAAACGGGGTCTTAATGCCTCATTGCGGCAGAGGGCCATTTAAGCAAGTGGATTTCTGGGGTATTCCTCATCATTATTCCCCTGCTATATTGCACTAAGAACCCTAAACCTCCCTCGCCTGTCCCCCAGAGACTGCCCTAATGTGTTCCTTCCCCCTGTCCCCAGTGCTAATGGAGCCTGTCTCAGCTTACTGTGTTTTACACACTTAGACGCTGCTGAGAAAAAAGGAAAAAAAAACGTTCACATTCAATTTCAAGTTCAGTCCATTCACTGATTTTTAAGCGTTCCAACTTCATGATGCCTGTGCAATCGAAGAATGCATTCACCATAGAAGTGTGTTTCTAGGAGTTATAGCATTTAAAGCATTCCTCAGAGTTTTAAGTATGCACTGTGTGTACTAGAACAACAACAACTATTCCTAACAGCTCTTAAGTAACCCTAGTGGCCTATAACATGTTTATTAGCAAGACACCATGCTGCTATGAGGGGAGAATACTTGACAAATTAATCTGTTTAATAATCCTTTATATTAATTTTATAACATATTCTTTCCTGCATAAACATGAGCTCAATTCTCACCTGCAAATATAATCAATTTGCAGGATGTTCCGATCACCTGGACCTGAAGCAGCCTCAGGAAACCCCTGCTATCCACGTCCTGTCACTACCAAAACTGTACAGAATAGATGGTCAGGATCCATTCCTATGAACATCCAAGACACGCACACACACACACACACACACATTAGATATCAGGAGTTAAGTTGATCAATACGAGGACTGCAATGTGTATGCAATGTGTGTTGTTTGAATGTTTGCTTGGCATTTGTTTCCTGTTGCAAGCGAGGGAAATGTGAACGAGCTGGCAGCATCCCACTGTTTCCGTCAATATGTCACGAGCATTGATTGTGACATTTTGTGTGTGAAACTCTTATCAAAATCAAAGGTGAAAATGACCACTGGCGTCTCTCCTAGTCAGTAATCCTGAGAATGATTGAGGGTTATTATGTTGACACAGGAACATAAATTGGTGTCAGAAACTTTGAGGATGTGAAATAATTACAGAGTTCATTTCTACCCGTCAACAATATCATAACACCTCCAATGTCGTTTACTCTCATCACATCCATCCTCTGTTTGTTAGGGGAGACCATCCATCTCACACTCAGCTTCACTCCACATTATTACTTCATTTCCAAATTTGAAATGTTTAATATCCCAAGATGGATTGTTATGTAGCTTTGTCGGATTCAATTTCAGCGATCATATTTATTCTGTGATGCAGCCATCTTATTTTAAGGACTGCTAGGCAGCGTCATTAGTTTCAGATTCCTCTAATTCTAATTCCTCCTAACCACTGGTTTGTTTTCTTTCTTTCTATTGTCTTTTTTTTAAGCAGGACTGAGGGGGGCAGAAATACAACAAAGGCAGATTCAATTAACAGACGCCATTTATTCACATAATGGGAATAATAAGACTGTGTTGTGAGGTCAACATTTTGTGTATCTGTACTTCAGCAAGATATAGGTTTATCATGTCAGATAGTTTGCTAGCCTGCACCAATGGCACAGCATTGTTTTTACTGTATGTGGCTAGCAAATACATACAGTACGAGTACATTCAGACGTATAAACGGTTCTCTACTGTATTTACAGAGCCAGGTGCAGGGGCAGATATGAGAGGAGTCATAGGTTAAGCCTGTACAGGGTAGGCAGAAACCCATTTCTCTTATCTGGCCTGGTGCTGAACCGTGAGCAATAACATTATCAGGGACCTGTTGTAACAGCACAGGGGCCGCATTACAACGAGAACAGAAGAGATCTCTCAGGTACACGTCTCGCAAAGGTGTCCAATCGCGTCTCTAATCTGGCTATTCTGCTTACCCTTATCGGCCCCTCGCTGCTGTGAATGGAACAAAGAATATTATTTCCCAATCCATGAATCATAACTCTATGTAAGGTCACTGCTTAAACTGTGGCTTCTGGGTTAAAAGATTGACCTCTTTGGTTATGAGCTCTCTAAACACTGCCTTAGTCTCCACTCTCCAGCCCCTTTCCTTAATGATGAGCATTGAAAACGTAGATCTAGTCACATTCAGACAGAGCATAAGATGTGTAATGACTTCATATGAATTTAAAATCAGGTATTATCAGACCAGTGTTAATTTTGTCCACAAAAAAACTATGACAGAAATGATTCGTCAACGACCTTTATTTAGTTATCATCACGAGACGATAACTAAATGAAAACAAATCTAATAAGACAAAAACTATGATAAAATCTATTGACAAATTAAACTAGAATATTGTGTAGTTTTTGGGAACCCTGGTCAGGTCACAGTCTTGTACTCCCATTAACATTAACACACACACACAGAGACACACAACCACACACACACACAACCACCCATACAACCACACAGACACACACACACACACACACAGAGACATGCACACACACACATGTACACACACACAACCACATAAAATGATGCATACCGACCACAATCAAACAGACTATCAATCTCAACACAAATAGCCTACTTCCTGACGTTAGGCCTCTGCACCCAATAGGCTATAGTACAGGTAAGTAGCTTACTGTAACCCAATAATTGAATAACTGCTCCCGTCTCTGTGGCGGTTTCTCTCAGCTGTAGGAGAAAAAAGACATTTGCTTCTAACATCCTAACAATAAGCAAGTGCACAGTGAACATTCCGTCCCCCACCCGTGATGAATGTCGTCATGCAGTTCTTGAAAGTAAAAGTGGAGTGGGCGTTTCTAGTGGAGTGGGCGGCTAGTTTCTATCCGGCATAAAGCCCCATCATATTTTTTGTTTGGTCACGCATTTACCATTTACAAATGTAAGCATTTATTTGAAAGTACATGCTTTCTCTAAAATAACTAACGTTAGAGGTGGAGGTGTATACATAAATAAATAAGAGCCTAACGGGCTGCACTTTCTGTGAGAGTGCATCTATCTATCTATCTATCTATCTATCTATCTATCTATCTATCTATCTATCTATCTATCTATCTATCTATCTATCTATCTATCTATCTACCTATCTATCTATCTGTCTATCTGTCTGTCTGTCTGTCTGTCTGTCTGTCTGTCTGTCTGTCTGTCTATCTTTCTATCTGTCTGTCTGTCTGTCTGTCTATCTATCAATCTATCTATCTATCTATCTATCTATCTATCTATCTATCTATCTATCTATCTATCTATCTATCTGTCTGTCTGTCTGTCTGTCTGTCTGTCTGTCTGTCTGTCTGTCTGTCTATCTACCTACCTATCTATCTGTCTGTCTGTCTGTCTGTCTGTCTATCAATCTATCTATCTATCTATCTATCTGTCTGTCTGTCTGTCTGCCTGTCTGTCTGTCTGTCTATCTATCTATCTATCTATCTATCTATCTATCTATCTATCTATCTATATTAAACAGAGGGGGTTAAAAATACATAGGCTACCCGACCCTAATAGCTAAAGAAAAAAAGTGTATTTGTATTTATCTAATGAGCACATCTGGAGGCCAGCAGCAGCAGTAATGTAGCCTAATGGTTGTGGCTGAGGCAATCAGCCATGGCCAGTCCCATACCTCTAATTTGCTGTGCAATGACCTTTGGTCATTTGACAATCAAGGCTTGGTTAATTATCAGAAAGGGCTTATTGGCAGCCTATAAATTATATGTTTTGCTTATATAATGTCGTTACCGGTAACACGGCCGTGCGTCAAATGCATTTGGAGAGCGTGCACAGCAGGCGACCCAATGGTGTCTGGAAGCCTCAACACAGTCAGGACAGAGGTACAGATAATTAGCCTAGATGGCAGAGATCGAGCCGAAAAGCCATTAACAAGCTGACAGTCCCAAGTATTTGTAGCCAATAGATAGAACTAGATAGATAGCCTACCTCAACTCAGCGAACACCCCAGCCTATGCCAACCATCCGTCCTGGGGCTATCGGACTATTTCTTACAATCTATTTTTAATAAACAAGAATAAATATATGCTAATAGCCTACATTTTTATCAAACGAAAAATAAATACAGTCGTTGCCTAATATCGGTCAATTTAGTCTAGTCCAGGGGTCTAAAACTCCCGGCCCGCGGGCCATTTCCGGCCCGTCCCACCCCTTCATCCGGCCCGGGACAGGATGTCAGAAATATAATGTAATCCGGCCCGCTGTTATTGTGCGCAGCGCGTGAGGTGAATGCTGCATACAGTCTCAGGTCCAATCAATCCGCACGCGACTATGAACTATGAACGGAATGCAGCTAGACACCGAGAGGCTGTTTTCAGGGTTAACTAACGTTAGGAACACAGACAGTTTCAAGAAAGATGGACATTGAAGTATTTTTGGTGGATTTCAATGGAAATGCTACCTGCCTGTTCCAGTGGAATATAATGTCAAGAGCTATCCATTACTAAACATGGAGAACAGTGTCATAGGGAGACGAGAGGAAAACATGAGTCACACAGCTTAGAGGGCTAACGTCTCAGCAGTCTTTCAAGATAAGTGTCTGACAAGATATAGTGTAGTAGCCTAGCCAACAAATGTATTCAAGTGTCTGGCAAGAAATGGAAACAAACTTGAACTTTAATAAATGCAAGTACTTACAGTAGTGATGAATCTTGCAGCTAAAATATAATAAAAGTATAGAGACCGGTTTGAATTTGTATAATGAAAATGTTATGGAATATTCTTGCAACATTTAGAGACTGACTTGTGGGTCTAGTTATGGAAATGAAAAATGACATTTTCAGAAAAATTGCACTTTCTTATGGTTGGTAGTACTTGAAGTTGACATTAAAGTGGCCCTTCTATGAGTTGATGATACCAGCAGTGGCCCCAAGACAATTTGAGTTTGAAACTCCTGGTCTAGTCACTTGATAAATTCTGGTCAATGAGTAGTAGGCTATTACTACTCCCTCTTGAGGCATGCGAGCGGTACTGCTAAATGATGCAGTCGGTGCTTTGAGATCCTGTGGGTAAGATTACTGCTCCCAAGGGCTCCCTACTCTATGACAGATTTGATTGAAAGAGAGATCATTATCATCAATTTGTTGTTGTTTTCTCATTAATGGACACACATGGGTATCCAGTAAGGAATGATACATAATGTTTAGACAGAGGCATTGTGGTACTTTTCCTGACAGGTGTGCACGTATGCACATCTGTTCATCAGTCTCACTTCACCTACTTTTCCAAGGAGACCTTTTTCTTTTTGTTTCACTCAAAGCTCAAAACAAAAAAGAGAAGCTATGGTGTAAGCACACAGACCACTGGGGAGCAAGTCCCCACAGACACGAGGAAAAAGAACCACTTCAAAAGAGACCACGATACCAGGGTGAATTGTAAAAGGTAAACACACAATGATTAAAAGTGAAATGTTTGTTTGAAGATAGTGTTATTTTGGAAGAAATCTCTCTTAGGAGAATTTCGTACCCGACAGGAAGGTTGGCTGAAATGAAACGTGAAACAGAGGCTTAAGTATTTCTCTTAAGTTGTGCAGACGTGTACAAAATCAATAACAGGGTAGGATCTTAGGTGTTAGTATTCATCCCACATTTTCCTTGCCACAGCCCTGCTTTTAATCCAAAAACCTACTACGACTGAAGGGTGAAACTCCGCTCTCCTCTTGAAATGTGAAATTAAGTATTGAGGAGAGAGAACAGATTATCCAATTCCTTAGATCCATCTATGTAAGGCTACAACCCATCCATTTTACTGGTGCAGCCGGAACAGGTGCACATTAGTATTCAACACTAGCCCTCGTACGAGGCTGGCTGCATGGGTCAAGTCAGGACCACATCTGGACCGGGTCGCAACAGATTTAACCACGGCTCATTATGCAGAATTATGAGGAGGGTGATACCTATAAAAATTGGGATGGGTCACAGAAGAGGATAATGTCACAGACACAACTAGGACAGGCGGTCCTATCCTCGAAGGGAATGCATGTGATGCATGCTGGGTGTAAAAATGAATGGTCTAGCTGTGGTATACACTGCTGAAGAGGATAAAAATGTGAATAGATTGGCCCATGATCACAAGCAGTCATATTAAACCACATTTTAAGAGCTCCTTATAGGTTTGTAACAATTCAAAGATGGTTTGATTCATGGGCTGTATTTTCTAATACTAAATGACAAATGACACTCACAATATACCTTATTATCACATCTTTAATATGCAGCCAGTGAAATCACTGCAAGCTTCTCGAGATGAGCTATCTAGTCAGGCGATTATACAGAGAGCCGGTGAGTGTTGCGTCTGTACCTTGGGATTGTGGGACTTCAAACATTCTCCTTTGTCCTCTCTCTCTCTCTCTGAAATCCCACACAGCCGTCCACTTGCTATTCCCATGCAATTATGTATTCTTTTAACGGCATGACTTTGCATAAATAACAGCTAATTGAATATAAATGGGATGTGATGGTATTTGATTATCTGTTTTTCATTTTGTGGAAAGATTATGTAAATTGTGGTCATTTGCATATCACCGTACGGGAAATGAAATGAAATGTCTGTCTAGATTATATTTTTTTCTTCACACATCACGTCGCAAACTTCTTTAATCTCATGAATTTGGGATTAGTTTTACGTTTCGGTGTGATGCTCCAATTTTGCGGCGCAGGGGTAGGTCATTTGCACACAGAGAGAGCTTGTGTTTGCTCCAGTAGGTGAAGACAATAGATCTATGAAGTTAAAACCACCTTTGTTATTCTCTTTAAAGCCTGAATGAGTCCTGGTATTTGTCAAAGCTGCTCAATGTTGGCGGGCAGACGCGCAGGGAGACGACAAGAGGGAAATGATGAAGAGTTTACTCCCCTGACGTCTGGACGGAGTATATGGAAGAAATGAGCAGCCTCTAATATGAGTGGATGGTGAATTACTGTCCTGTCAGGCATCGCAGGCCCGTCGTCATCTTCACAGCGATGCACCTGTAACACAATGCGACTGGCAGGACCCGCCTCAGGCATACCGTTGTTTAACGCTGTGATATGAGCATGAGGTAATATGCTTTCTCACACACAGCCCTAATCGTCACTCTGAATCTCACTTTGTAGCCTATAGTTGATAATATAACCCATTTTAAGTGATGCATGTGATACATTTGTATAGACAACATATACTGTCACACTGTAGGTAAATAAATAAAAGTACCCTGGCCAGGGGCCGGGCTTTGGTGAAGACCTATCTTTTAAATTCAGCCATGGGCAAACTTTTCAATGATAACGGTTTACCTACCAAAAGTTTGTATCAGTTTGTATCTGCCCTTCACAGTGTTGAGGAGGCAACCTCCAAGCATTTTGAATAATCTAAATGATAAATTATATTGTGTTATGCTGAGCACAATATTGATATTTCCCATTAAAGGCCCAAGGTGTGGACCAGTCGATGCTGTGCACTGCACATCCACAGATCAATCCTTACTGATGCCTTGTAGAAGAGGCAGCCCAGCAGTTTGATCTAATTTTGAGCGGAAGAGTCTTCCTTTCGATTCTCATTTCAATCAGCCTGGCTTGGTGTAACATTGATCAGCTAAAATGAGCAGCTATGTAGGCGGAGAGTTTTGCCAAGTAATATTGAGCTGGAGAGGCACATAGACTGACTGATGCACTACAGTATTGAGTGATTGCTGTTTTGAGTCTGTAAATAAATCTGAAGGACCTGTGCATTTCAAAGAAAAGCCGCAGACTTGGGCCTTATGATGATTTCCAACAACAATGTCCCCCACCGACAACCTCCTATGTTTTTCATTGCCTTGTGCCATTAAAATCTATGATCTAGTAGCATGATACGAATGAATGGTAGAGAATGCTCGCAGCATGAGAAAGAGAAAGGCATGAGAGAGAAAGAGAGGGAGAGTGAAAAAAAATACAATAAAATGTGAATTGTCAGGCAATATTGTCACCCTGCTAGCTTTCTGCTGATTCCTCTTCAGAAAGATGCACTACTACAGTACTACTACCACCACCACCACTACTACTACTGCTTCTACTACTACTACTACTTCTACTACTACTACTAGTACTACTGCTACTACTACTACTACTACTACTACTACTACCACTACTACTACTACCACCACCACTACTACTACTACTACCACTACTACTACCACCACCACCACCACCACTACTATTACTACTGCTACTACTACTACTACTACTACTACTACCACCACCACCACCACTACTACTACTACTACTACCACTACTACTACCACCACCACTACTACTACTACTACTACTACTACCATTCCTACTCCTCCTACTGCTGCTAAGTACTACTCCTACTACTACTACTATTCCTCCTCCTCCTACTACTCCTACTACTACTACTACTACTGTACCATTACTACTCCTACTACTACTCCTACTACTACTACTCATCCTACTACTACTACTGTACCATTACTACTCCTACTACTACTCCTCATCCTCCTACTACTACTACTGTACCATTACTACTCCTACTACTACTCCTACTACTACTGTACTACTGATACTACTACTACTACTACTACTACTACTACTATGGTAAATGGTAAATGCCATGCAAGGTGCTAACCTGCTCATTGGGAGCAATTTGGGGTTCAGTGTCTTGCCCGAGGACACTTCGACATGTGGACAGGAGGAGGCGGGATTCGAACCGCCGACCCTTCGATCATTGGACGACCCGCTCTACCACTGAGCCACAGCCGCCCCATAGCCACAGCTACTACTACTGCTACTACTACTACTACTACTACTACTACTGCTACTACTACTACTACTACTACTACTACTACTACTACTACTACTACTACTACTACTACTACTACTACCACTACTACTACTACTACTACTACTACTGCTACTACTACTACTACACAATATATACACAGGTAATTATATATAAACACATGCAACTACATTACACAGGTGCAGTTTGCACCTAAACATGAAATCATTCACACATACATATAGATACAGATACAGTATTCAGAATTTATGATTATTGAATGTATAGGAAAGCAATTGTTTTATACTTACTATACATTCAATATTCAGAGTGTATTCTAAAGGAACATAATTCACTGCAATCTCTCTCTACTCTCTTTCTCACTCTGCCCATGCTAGCAATAATAACAGTATGACATGGTACGGAAGTATGAAAGTCAGTTTGTCTTGACCAAACAAATGCTGTCTATGGGGATAAATTGAAGAAGCAAAGAACTGGCACTCACAGAATAGTCAGTATAGACCGTATTCGAATTTAGTAGTCTTAGAATTTATTGGGCAAATGGACGCGTTTTGGCCTTAAGCCATCATCAGCATGATCATCCATATACTGTGCACAGCCAGTTGAGTTGTTGCTGATGTGAGCGTATGGAGGGTATTGGGCAGCCACAGGAGAAGGCCTCCTGATGGAACTATGTCCTCCTTCTGTGACCCCATGCCCCTAGCAGGAATGTAACTAAGCAAATCTAAACAGCCAGCCAGTTAGCGAGACACTCCGCAAGACTGTAACAGGCATATGTCCTTTTTTCTGGTCTTGCCACCACAATCAGAATCATAAAACCAGCGTGCTGCATGAGTGGCCTTTTGTGTCTGTGCAGCCAGAGATGGCTCAAGGCCCGAGGTCTCTCCCCTGGGATGACTAGCTCCCGGTCTCTCCTTCATCTGCACCCATTCAAAAGGAGACTAGTGATAGCAAAGCTCCAGTGCACATAGCTTGTCCCAAAGTGCAGTTTATTTATTCTTGCTAGAGAGAGAGAGAGAGAGAGAGAGAAGGCCACGGCAACACCAATTCTTCAACCACTTCAAAGAAAACGATTCTGATTTCTCCATACTAAGGCCCTCACCTGTAGAGAGACTGATCAAAAAGTATGATCCAGGGGCTGTGGCTTTGTTTACAATCACAAACCTGGGATAGAAACACAGTTAGACAAAACCAAATTATAAGAAACAAAAAGATATTTACTTGACACATTGGAAAGAATCAATCAAAAACCAGTGCATACTGTTTGGCCCCGAAACGGAGAGTAGCCTACATATGCAGCAATGGCCACCAATCCAAAATTAAGACAAGCCTTGACTTGTATGTACAGGCTCAGTGAGCAGAGCCTTGCTATTGAGAAAGGTCGCCATAAACAGACCTGGCTCTCCAGAGAAGACAGGCTATGCCCCCACTGCACACGAAATGAGCTGGAAACACAGCTGCACTTTTTAACCTCCTGCCAACTATATATTTCCCACAGGTAACAGAGGCCGACTAACTAATTTGAAAACAAAACAATATCTTAGGTGAAGTACCACAATGTGCAACCACAGCAAGACATGTGACCTGTTGCAATATGAAAAGGATAACAGGTGGAACCCAAACCCCACTGTAAACACTGAACTAATATTTAGATACACATATTTCCTTTGTAGTTCTTCAACTATTTGCACATTGTTGAACACTGTATATTTAGTAATATAATACATATTTAATGCCTCTATTACTTTGCAATGGTTATAGTGTAATGTTTACATCTTATTGTAAGTTATTTTGTCTAGTTTTCAATTACATTTACATAATTGTACTTGCTTTGGCAATGTTTCCCATGCTAATAAAGCCCTTTGAATTGAACTGAAGACAAAGAGAGATACTGGATACAGTATAAAGACTCAGAGGGGAGAGAGACAGTCGAGAGAGACAGCAAGAAGGCAGACAGAGGAAGAGAAGAAAGAGAGTCAAAAAGAGATGTAGCAAGAGAGTGAGAGAGAGCGGCAGAGAGTTGGGAGAGAGATGTAGTGAGAGAGGGAGAGAGAGAGAGAGAGGCAGAGAGTTGGGAGAGAGATGTAGTGAGAGAGGGAGAGAGAGAGA
The DNA here is from genome assembly GCF_949987555.1 of Borostomias antarcticus. Taxonomy (NCBI): domain Eukaryota; kingdom Metazoa; phylum Chordata; class Actinopteri; order Stomiiformes; family Stomiidae; genus Borostomias; species Borostomias antarcticus. The sequence continues at coordinate 25,580,506 of NC_140237.1, forward strand.
GAGAGAGAGAGGCAGAGAGTTGGGAGAGAGATGTAGTGAGAGAGGGAGAGAGAGAGAGAGAGAGAGGCAGAGAGTTGGGAGAGAGATGTAGTGAGAGAGGGAGAGAGAGAGAGAGAGAGAGAGGCAGAGTTGGGAGAGAGATGTAGTGAGAGAGGGAGAGAGAGAGAGAGGCAGAGTTGGGAGAGAGATGTAGTGAGAGAGAGGGAGAGAGAGAGAGAGGCAGAGAGTTGGGAGAGAGAGGGAGAGAGAGCGAGAGAGAGGCAGAGAGTTGGGAGAGAGATGTAGTGAGAGAGAGGGAGAGAGAGAGAGAGAGGCAGAGAGTTGAGACAGAGATGTAGTGAGAGAGAGGGAGAGAGAGAGAGAGTCGAGAGAGAGAGATGTAGTGAGAGAGAGAGAGAGATGTAGTGAGAGAGAGAGAGAGAGAGAGAGAGATGTAGTGAGAGAGAGAGAGAGAGAGAGAGAGAGAGAGAGAGAGATGTAGTGAGAGAGAGAGAGAGAGAGAGAGAGAGAGAGAGGTGGGAGACCCCTACCTCGTTTGCTCTTAGTACCCTTGGTTGTATTTTCCATTTCCACTTCAGTAGAGAAGGCATGTGGTGCGTAGGCACGACACCCAGGTGGGAGGCTCCCCTCCCTGCTGCAGACAGCAGGAAAGAGGCTGCTCAACACATACACACACACACAAACACACACACACACACACACACGTTTTAGTTAGGGCTTCTCTGATTTCCCCACCTGTATCTGCTGGTATGGCAGAGTCCATCCGTTCTATCTAACAATGATAAGAATGTGTAGGACTGAGCATGTTTATGAGCATGGCCACAATAATCCGATAATTGGGAATAATCAAGTAATGGGAATAATCTGACGTGTTTACTGTACATGCACCTCAGTAATGCGATAATCGTTTACATGATTTGATCAATTAGTTGGATTTCTTTCCAAGTTCATGACATAAAACTCAAACTTCCTGTTATATTCAGAACTTCCTGTCTTGTTTGCAACATGACGGCCCAGTCCCAATGTCCACCCTTACGGACTTTGAAGCGTGTTCACGCTAGTGCGTGAGGGCTTAGGGCGGTCCCATTGTCAAATCGTCAAGTGCACAAGGGCTTTCTGGCAGACATTTTGAGCCCTTTATGCCCCCTTACCATAAGTTTGCACTTATGCAGACTTTGCCTAAGGGAATTACCCACAGTTCATATCGTTGTGACGTGAAACACAGGGTTACCTGAAGAACGGCCAATACAGCACAGACAGTTCAACCAGCCCTTAACCTTCACGTTACAAAACAAAATGTCTTCATGTTTTTTAGCTGGACTTGCTTATCTGCACATGTAGCCTTATAATTATTTTGGTTTCAATATTTTTAAGTATAGGCTGTCAACCCCATGAGCTTGTATAATTTGATTTGTTTGAAAATATGTAGGCTTTGGGTATAAATTATATTGATTTACTGTATGTTGCCCTAAATCATAACATTCCCCAGTTAAAAGCTGCATGACATTAACCATCCATCTCAGTACAGTGTTCCTTGAATTGAGATTTCCAACATGAATATGGAAATTGAGAGGTGCAGAAAGTTGTGTTGTCATTCTTAAGTAAATAGTTTTGGATTCATCACAAACAAGAATCACAGGCAGTAATGTAGTTTGCTTATGACCACAAATTGAAATGATTTCAACAAGTTGAACAGAAATGTTTTGAAGGTTGTGATAATGTAAAGGGGATTTGACTCAACCCAAAATTAATTCACATGTAGGCCTACAAGAAACCAGGCCAGGTCTAGCCTGGCTTATGTGCGTGGCTGGCTTGTTTCTGTTCAGGACTGGTAGTACGGAAGCTAGTCAAGCCACAATAGCTGTGAACTGAAATGACATGAAATAATGTCTGATAAATTAAGATAGGTCTTGTCGCCTGGACACATCAGTTCCAATGCTTCCAATGCTAATCCAGCACAATAAGAGCGGGATAGCCAGTTAGCTCATGAGCTCACAACAACTAGCAGCAGCTTCCATAACATTAATGGTAGCGGTCAGTAGCTAAAGCAGTTAAAAACTGATGATTCCTGTAAGGTTAGCTATTTTGCTGCAATTGGTTCAACTTCTGTTTCTGGACAAAGGTAAGGGATAAACCTAGATAACACAAGGCTAGCGGACCTCCGGCGGAATATAACACAAGGCTAGCGGACCTACTGGTCCCCGATGGACGAGCTGGCGGACCTCCGGCCGAATCTGCTAGCGGACCTCTGGCCCAATCCGCTGGCGGACATCTGGCCCAATCCACTGGCGGGTTCGGGGCCATTTGCACATTGAATGGCAAGCGGACCTCTGGTGGATTATTAGCATCAGGGACAGCGGTCCGCTAGTAATGCGAAATGTTCCCGCTATTGCTCCACCACCATTCCACCGGTAGTTTATTGTCTATATCCTAGGCCCATTGGCCCTAGGCTTATGGATTTCTATTGCTAAATTAACTTACTCTGAACATTTTTTTGGTGACTGTTATTACTCTAGACAAATGAACTTGTTGTAAGATTCTTTGAATATAGGCGTTATTGTTGACAGTCCACCTTTTCCAGTAGGAAATGTGCAATATTATGGGCCAATATTCGTTTATTATTTACAAATGCATTTCTAAGACACCCCACACTGTGGTAAATGTGGTCAGTGAACATGTGCATTGCAAGATGTGTACTGCTGAACATAATCTTCTATTCTTCTTATTAGACACTATATATGACATGACTCTAGCAACTAAAGAAGAAGGTTTGGAATTAGGCAATTAATGAATCATAAGTCATTAACTGTGTTCTTCAGAGGCACCAGCTAATAGGCTTGTTCCTACGTACCTTCAAGGACCATGTAGCAGAATCGGACTCTGTCTAGCATGTGTAGCTCACAGCACTCACAGTTTTGTCCTTGTAATGTTAAAACATTAAAACAAGCACTGACGATGTACTACTCCATGTATTTTGAGAACACATTTTTCAAACACCTTTTGACAATGCATTCAGAGCAGTTCAGTCACATCCGGTGGGCCTTAGACTTAGAACATGCAATAGGAGTGAGTGATCAAACTGAGTTTAAAGCTAAAGGTCCTCATTTCATGGTGAGTCCCCAAGAAAGAACACAGCCTGTTAGACATCTGATTTAACAAGTTAAAAATTCATGTTTGGAATCATGAATAATTGATCGGGTTGTAATTGGTGTGGAGGTCCAGAGCAGTTTGATTGGACGAAGGGACCTTTAATGAGCTGTTTATGTAATCTGGGAATGTGATTAGAGAACATTCAACAGTTGAACTGAAAAATAAATAAAAATGATAGAAAATAAGTCATCAGGACAGTACCATTATTGACAACACGATAAGATATCAAATAGTGGATGCTTACATACACTTACAGTGCTAGCACATTACATTCACAAAATGTAGTCATAATCAATCTAACATAATGTGTAGGCTATTATCTATAGCAACAACATGGGGGGTTTGCATAGCTTACAGTTGTATCAGCCAGCCTGACAGATCTTTAAAAGCATACTGTTCCTCCAACAATAGACCATTGCCAAGGTTACGATAACGTCCCGAAATGGGAAAAAAAGATGGACTTCATTTTCATTCAAGCCCAACCAAGCTTAATTTTCTCTCCTTCCATCACAGTGTGATTTCATCTGGAACATGGTGAGAGCTGCGGCCTCCAGCCAGGGAGAGGTGGAGATGAATACCTTATTCCTGCCATAAATACTAAATGAGAGATAATTAGGTAATTACACTTGAGCAGAATAGCGCCTCTTTGTGGTACCTGTGGGGGGTACACTCTCCCCTCTGTCAGACTGGAGCAAGGCAGGCCTCCGTACGTCAATGGTACAGAGAGGTAGAATCCCAGATAGCAAGCGGATCTGGGCCATATACAGGCCAGATCTGGCCCTTGTGGCTTAGTTCCGGCCCATATGTGGCCCAGAATTATTACACATCCGTTTGCTATCTGGGATGTGAATTGAACAACAAAGAGAAGACTTGATTTCAATTTCCTCCATGTAAGGTTGAGTGTTCCTTCAACAAGCATTCGCATTCTGATTTATTTGGGGAGGGATAGATTGTCTAAGGGGGTGTATAAGCCCCCGCCCCGTGAGCTTTCTTACATGACCCCTGGAGGTCAACTTGTCCTAGAAGCCTATACTACATAGCAGGATTTGAGGGTTAGCAAGGAAGCTTCAGGTTTAACCCTGGGTTTTCACTTTTTACCAGGGTATATCACCATGGTAACTTATGCTGCACACCTAGCCTGCTCTGGAGCAGGTTATGTTCCAGATTACAGATCAACACGTGTGAAGCACTGCTTTCCGACCAATCAGTTCTCTTGGAAAATGGCATCACCGTTCCTAGAAGATGCAGCGGAGGGAACGGCTCACCTTCGTCAACTGCTTGAGCTGTATGTCGCGCAACATGTGCAAGTCATGTGTTCCCAGTCCGGCAGACAGGCTTGCTGTTGTTGTTTTTTTTTTTTCTTTCTGTTGGCTGCTAGCAATTTCAAAGCCATTTCATTGTTCTATAGGCCTTTGTATGCCCATATCATCCTGAAACAGAGACTGAATAAAGCACTAAAGCCCTCTACTTGTCGACCTTATTATATGCAAGTAAGCCTACTTACCGGTTTGAATTATGTTTTATGTGTTCTTTATTTGCTGCCAGGGTTGGAGCTGAAAGAGTAGCCAATGGCTAAAACTGACGTACATGTCATTAGAATGCATTTAATAACACATTCATTTAAAGGAATACACAATTGTAATTATAGTCAAATCTGCGTGTGCCTTGATGGGGCGGTGATATTGATAAGCCTATTAACTTACACATGGCACAGTTGGCTGTTCTTTCGCCAGATTTCCGTTCTGCCTTTTGCAGCAGCAACTGTGTTGCTTTAAGCCTGGATTATATTTTGTAATTCTTCATATTTTTGTTAAATATTAAAGATTGCTCTTGTAGACTTTTCCATGTTTGCGATTGTTCATATGGTGCAAACACTGCCCTCTTTTTTAGTGAACACGCTCATAGCTAAACTGTGGTCTCTCTCTGAACGTGACAACCTGCTCTTCCCTCTCCACCCTCTCTGATTATCAAACACTCGTCACCCTTCACAGAGCCGCGTTTCCGTTTCCCCAAGAAGACAACACACCAGTCATTACATGTCCATCTTGATTGAATAATAGGACATTTAATTGTCTTGTCTTTCCCAATTACGTCAAGGCTGTAACCTTTAATTAAAAGTTTGACAATTGTTCCAGTTGATGGAAGTAATTACTCTCACCTTTCTGAGGGAGAAAAGCAATTAATCCTTCTTGGTTTTGCCAAATACCTTTTTTTTTTGGTCATTAGTTAGATTAATCCTGAACAGATTATAAAGTCATTTAATTATAGGAAACATACAGCAGTGTCCAAAAACTGCACGTGCAGAGGAATGAGATATACAATTCCCAGCACACACACACAAGTAAAATTGTGTTTTTAAAAGTCCAGCTTTTCATTGCCGTGGACAGTGAGTTATTGCATGTCAATATTTATGTTTTTTGAAGGTGCAATGTCCAGAAACGGGACTGCATGTTGGAAGGAGGGTATGGGGGGCTCTCTTCATAATCATTTACCAGACGAAGCCAGGTGGTTTATGCATTCAGGGCTTTCGGGCGGGGCTATTGTGGGGGACGCTGGATCTCCTGATGTCTCGGGGCCCCCGGCCTGCGGCCCCGGCTCTCAGGGGTCCTGCAGTGTCAGGGCTGGAGCCTGGGCCCAAACCTGTCCATTGTGCATGTCTGAAAGGACAGTACCCAGATAGCAAGCGGATCTGGGCCATATACAGGCCAGATCTGGCCCTTGTGCCTTAGTTCCGGCCCATATATAACCCAGAATTATTACACATCCTCTTGCTATCTGGGTAGGGTCCATCCCCATTGCTGCCAGCCAGCCCATTCACATCAGCCCCACCCATTCAGCCCCATCCGCCTTTCTTTGGGGGGGGGGGGGGGGGGGGGGGGGGTGAGTAATTGTCATTGTGCCCAACCTATCATCTAGTCACATCACCTGCCTGGGCTGTTTAGGTTTCTCTCCTTGCTGAGTGAATGCCAAAGAGTAGCCTGGATCTGTTGGGACCACACTGTTTGTCATTTTGTGCGTGTGCTGCTTTGGAAAACACAAGCCAAAGATCACTGTACGAGCCTACGGTTTAAATACACAGATTGAAATTCAGGTCTTGCCTCTGAGCCAACTGTTGACCATTCTCCCATAAAATTGGGAGTGCATATTTGTGTTGTGTTTTTCTGCTCTTTTTTTTCCCCTCCCTCCCTCCATCGCCTGACTCTCTTCCCTATGATGAATCTCAATTATGGCAAGGTCACCTCCAGCTCAGCTGATCTCTCTGGTGTCTCATTGGAGCTGGCAGAAGTTCCACACTATCACTGCGTGCTTATTGACGGACTGAATCCTCTCCAAACTAGAACTGCGCAAATGTGGAAAAGTTATAGCCTTCCCTCTAATTTCAGCCAACAGCATTGGCACGTCCACACTCTGCCTAATGGCCTGTAATCACAGTCTCTTTGTGTGCCTCTGGGGATCGGGTGGGACAGCGCTATTCATACCACCGTGTCTGGCTTCATATTTGCATGTCTATGAAATAAACGCTCCTGATCCGTGGGCGTCTTCGAAGAGCCGCTATGGAAACATTAAGCACTGAAGAGCTAACCTTTGCCCTTACTGTGTCATGCGATGAATCGAGTTTTGCTGGCTGGTTTGGGGAGAGAAGGGGATGTCAAAACACTCGTCTGGAAAGGCCTCAGCCAGATCATCAACTACAAACAGAAAATCAAACCGGTCCACCGACGGCCCACGCCTTGCAAACGTGAACGAGTTCTACTGAACTGGTTCTACTGTAGATTAGAAAAACAATGCCTCTCCCCCATCAGCCCCAACAACCCAGCCCCCATCCCAGCAGAGGCCTGGACCCCTCCATCCCCCCCCCCCCCCCGCCCACACACACACACACACACACACACTGCAACACAGACTCTCACCTAGAGAAGGAGTCAGAACCCCCGGAAAGCGGCGGGACTGGACTGACCCCCCCCCCCACCCTCTGGAGTACTTGCTATCCCAGCTGTGTGTGCCTGACTCCACCTGCAGGTGGATCACTGACTTCCTGTCCGACAGGAAACAGCACGTGAAGCTGGGCAAAAACATCTCTGACTCCAGGTCCATCAGCAGGCATCACCATTCACACACTCACTGTATATACACTGACACTTTGTATACATACAGTATTATCTAATTTTGCACTATTTTGTTCTGCTCCTTGCACTGTCCTGTCTTTGCACTGTCTTGTCCCTCAGGTCATCTGTCCAGGGGCTCCTGGTGGTGTCTCAGACCAAACTAAAGACTAAGGGTGATCAAGCTTTTGGGGCACTGGCCCCTGGGCTCTGGAATGCACTCCCCCTGGACTTGAGAGCCTCGACATCTGATAATCATATATTTTTTAAGAGACCGTTGAAGACTCACCTTTTATGTTGTAGTAGGAGCTGCCTGTATTTCTGTGTGATTTGTATTTTTATTATTTATCTCCACTGTGAAGCACTCTGTGCACTCATGCTGAAAAGAGCGCTATATAAATGAAGTTTTACTGACTTACTTACTGTACGTACCCACTTACACCCTGTCCAATGTTGTCTCCATGTTATGCCCCACGACTGAAAGCAAATTCTTGGTATTCTGATTCAGATGATATTTCACAGTATCCTCATGCTGTTTTATAAGATTTGCGTACCAGGTGCTGGATAGTTGAGTTATTTGGTCTTTATTGAATGTGACATTCTCTGAGAATAACAGCAGCAGTACGTACTGACAAATGTCTTTTAGTTTTATCCATTGTTTAATGTATTCCAGTGACTGAACCGTGACAACATCTTGCGACATGTAGAGTATATCGTGGAACGAAGCTGAATTGATTTGTTTTTGTCAACACATGTCTAAATGTGTGTGACGGCACTAAGCACTAAATTACATCTAGCCATTTGCTCCTCATGCAGATGCTAGTAGCCTACAGGTAATTGTCATTCCAATGTGACAGCTGTCGTCAGTGAGGAAGCACAAGCGTGTGTGTGTGTGTGTGTGTGTGTGTGTGTGACAGTGACATGGATAAACAGGAGGTTTGTGTAAAGCTTAGAGAGATTCTCAATCAGTCGCTGATGTAAACATTCTGAGCATCAACTTATCTGCGTCAGTGATGTGCATTTTGTCATTCTTGGTCACCCATACACTAACAACCCCCCCCCCTCTCTCTCTCTCTCAACCGATTACTTTTCAATATCAAAAAGAGGGTTTTAATTAACTTATGTCTTGGATTTTACTGTGTGTACAAACACAACTCTGGCAAAACTCTTGGCAGGGTGGAGTATGTTTTCCTTCTCTTATCCCAGTAAAAGTAAAATCTACAGCAAGAGACTAAATCTGCCAGCCTGAATCTGGCTTTCAGAACTTTTGGACCTCATGGTGCTTTATGACATGAGTCAAGCCTGACACTCTGCAGTATGGCCCTCATGGTCTAGATCAGGGCTTAAAAACTGAAATTATTTTTCAATCGGTTCGCCCCGAGCAGAACCAGCATATTTAACATTTCCGTTCTTGTGTTCCGCCGCCAACATAGCATTCCTGAACCGGTTAAGAACGAAACATAACATTCCGTTCACCGTTCCGCACTTGTTGCGAGCCGAGCCAGGCTAGCCACGGCCCACAAGGGCAAAGCCGTTCTCCGAGAGCCAGTAGGGACTTAATGTCAGTCAGGGCAGAGCCCACAGTTATAGTAGAGCCTTCGGCTCTGTGTCAGGGCACGGCTACGTGCGCTCCACGAACCAATCGGGTAGCGGTATTCCGTGGGGGAACGATACAACCGGGAAAAGGCTTGTTTTTTTTTCTCTTTCTTCTTTTTTAAAATTATTTTTAAGTTATATAGGCCTACTATAAAGAACGAAAAAATTACATTATTAACCGGTTTTAAAGATTTCAAATTAACATTTCTGTTCTGGAACAATTAAAGACCATTTCGTATTCGTTCCTGTTTCTGTTCCTCGTAAAATACCGTTCGTTTTCGGTTTTCGTTTCCGTTCCTTGATCTGGTTCAGAGCCTTGGTCTAGATCACTATTCCTATAGGCTGACATGTCCCCTGCCATGTCCCCTGCCAGAGTCTGTTACTGAGTAAGACCCTGACTGAGTCCATCAGAACAGTTGTACTGTGTAGCACCCTTTGTTTCTCTATGACGTTTTTTCTGGTGAAATAGGACGTTGTGTTAGGGCGTTGATGCTGTACTAGACATGTAGCACATAAACCTGAAACATACAGTACGTTTCAATGACATTAGAAAATACCAAAAAGGTATTTGTTTCAAGTATTTGTCTCCAAGTACTATTGCACGTGATCGATCATCTTCTGTAGCTTTGTGTAACACGTGCTTGTTGTTCCTTCCTCTCTGGCTTGTGTGGACGCTGTTATTTATTCCCCTGTATGCTGATGAGCCGAGCTGAAGGTATGCTGTGGGCCTTGGTCTTCCCATTAAGCAGAGAAAGCATACATTTACATGGTTGACTGGTGTAATCTTCATGAACTCATAAATAGGGTGTGGAGGCCTAGTGTAGTGCCAGATTAATGTTGCTATCAAATTGTGTGGGATAGGAAAGAGATTCCTAATGAGGTGTAAAATGCAGGCCTGTTCTCTCCTGCCACAGCAGGCTTTCCCTGCGCTCTCGGGGGGTCCATGCTACAACCACTGAGGGGCACGTTCCTGGACCATCGTCAAAATTTAGACGGTTTAATGCGTTGTGAGGGGAGAAACATCCCAAACCACTTAAATCACGGCATTAGAACACGCACGTAACATATTTACAATGTCCGAAACATCATGGGACTTGAAGATGACATTGCTATGAACTTGATGGGGATGTCAACACGGTTTCACGAGAGCCAGTACATCATGTGCCAATTCGTGTGATAAAAAAGAGGGAGTGGGACTCCGTCTGTCCTTCTCTCTCTCTCACTCACCCTCTCTCCTGACTGCCATAGCTGTCAACCTGTGACACCGTCCCCTTAGTCGTGCCTCTTTCTCGGTCTCCATCTTGTGAGGTTCCTGCACCTGTCACAGATACACCATACACCATCGCCACAGCGACAAGAACGGCGGGGCGGTGGGGGACTTTGTGGCTTAGATCAATTTTCTCGGTGTGACCAGAGGAGCTTCATCCATGTTTGATGCTCTCTGGCCCAGATCCACTTTAGCAAGTATTGCTGAATGTTTTATTTAGACCTGTGTTAGAGCAGTGTTAAACTTTCAGCAGCCTGTCTCCTTCAACAGCCCAACGGTTAAAATTCCACATGGCTGCAAAAGAGCCAGCTCCCTGGGGTTCCAGAGACAGCGAGTTGGCTAACGGTATTATTTATCCCCACTCTCATGAAACATCTCCCTCGCTTGAAACAGTCCAATGCCTTGACGTCTCACTACCAACATGGCAGCATTCTCGCCTTTTTGTCCAAATCAGATGAGGGGAAAAAACAGAAACGGGCACTCCAAAATAATTTATATATATATATTTTTTTTTTAATATTTCTTTTTTTAAATAATGAAAAATCCTATATCCGCACTGGATCAGGGAAAAACACACAAACGCGCCCCGTAACCACAGCAGGTGTCGGCATATTTATCTTACTTGAGACAAATGACAGTTGTCTCTGCAGCTACTTCATTTTACATTCTGCCACGAAAAGTCCTGAATTAATGAAATCCAGAGTGGGGGGTTGTATGAGGGGTGGAGGGAACTCTCCCTACGGAGCTGAGCACGGGAACGAGGGTAAATATATGTGTTATGTATGACCAGTCATGGAGGGCTCAGGGGGAAGTGTGTCCAGCCATGATGGAGTCAGACAAGTGAATAAATCAGCACACAATTAGGGCTTGTGATTTCATTTATGGTACCTAGGAGCACTCTGATGGTAGATCCTGGCAGATGTCATTTCTAGCCAATTGATTTTGCTGCCATCCTGAGGCCCTGGGCCAGCACTCCTACCCCCTCTACCCAATATCAAAAATGAATCGGGGGCAACTCGAGCCAAATGACTGTCCAGGCAATTTCTACATGATAGGAATGGAATAGTGTAAGGACCCACTCTGGCACAGACAAGGACAAACACAGACCCGGGCTTACACACACACACACACACACACACACACACACACACACACACACACACACACACACACACACACACACATTTGCCAAATAACTGTCCTAGCCATTGATGCATGACTGAAAATGAGTGTGTGTGTGCGTGTGTGTGTATGTGTGTGTGTGTGTGTGTGTGTGTGTGTATGTGTATGTGTGTGTGTGTGTGTGTTTGTCTGTCTGTTTGTAAGTGTGTGTGCGTTTGTGTATGTGTGCGTGTTTGTCTGTGTGTGTGTGTGTGTGTGTGTGTGTGTATGTGTATGTGCGTGTGTGTTTGTCTGTCTGTTTGTAAGTGTGTGTGCGTTTGTGTATGTGTGCGTGTTTGTCTGTGTGTGTGTGTGTGTGTGTGTGTGTGTGTGTGTGTGTGTGTGTGCAAGCCTCTGTCTGTTTGTTCATTGCCTCATTTAACTGTATTAGCAGGACAGTGCTAGCGTAGCATACCGAGGAGGGGGTCAAGTTCAAGCCAACTTGGCGGCCCTCCTGACCAGGGTTTTAATGCTCCAGCACGCGCCATTCCCCTGACTCCTATCTATGACCAGAGCACCAGGACTTGTGCAGATGTGCTCTCCAGCCCATAAGTGCACATTAATGGTATAAAATCTGTCAGATTTTAAAGACACATTTGAGCCTTTGAGCCTCAGCCATATGTTCTCTAAAAAGGCAAAAATCAAGAAACACCATGTAGGAATCACCCCCCTCACCCCACACTCCTGGCCTAGCAGGCTATCCAGTCGCACCACGATCACGGCAGCAGGAGCTGCTATCTAGCTAGCACACACTCAGAACATTAGCAATTCCATTTGATTAAAACCAGAGGCTAAATGAGGCACAATGGGTGAGCCTGGGAGAGAGGAGGCTTGGCCAAGCCAGGCTGTTGCTCTTCTCTTGTTTGTGTTTTGAGGGTGTCTGGGAGCAGGAAGCTCTCTGTTCTCTGTAGGAGGTAAATAAGTGTCCCCTGGGGAAGCAGGATGGTCCTGTGAGGGACACCCCCCCCCCCCCACCTCCTCGAATTCCCTGTGCTCATTACAGTCAGATCTGGAGCTTATTAACACATGAAAGATATGCATGAAATATCTTCTTCTTTCTTGCTCACTTTTCAGAGATGTTATTGAAGGCTTTATTAAAAACTTTTTACCCGGACCTTGAACTCTCTCTCTCTCTCTCTCTCTCTCTCTCTATCTCTCTCTCTCTATCTATCTAACTATCTTACTTTCTATTACAACACAAGGTTGTTTTTTAATTAACTGATACCGGATAAGATGTGGTGGAAAAGTAATAAAAGGACAATAATAAATGAACAAACAAACAAACATGCATACATGCACACACACATACACACACACACACACACACACACACACATGCACACGCACGCACACATGCATACATACATACATACATACATACATACATACATGCATACATGCATACATACATACAAACATACATACATACATACATACATACATACATACATACATACATACATACATACATACATACATACATACAAACGGTACATAAAAAAACATGTTATACGTTAGGGAATTAAGGCAAGTCTTTGATTATCTGGAATGTTTTGATCTGTTCTATTAACCTTACACAGTGCCAAGGATGAACAGTTATGAGCATGCAGAGAACACTAAGAAAACACAGTCTTCTTTGTTGTTCACAATTATTTCAAGATATCCAAAAGACAAAGAAGATTTGTCATGGCCCACTAGAAACTATTTCATAGGGAGGGCTGGCTCTGTGTCTGACTCCAATCTGCTCTTTATTTGAGTATATTATTTATCTGTCTTTCATAACAAACCATTATCTTTGATTCAATGCAGAAATGCAACATTAATTTATTTTGAAGCAGAAGCTTTTGGCCAAATCAATTGTTCACAGTATGCCTAAGTGCTAGAATATTAAAAATCAATTTTCGTTTCAGTTTTGTGAATTACTGAGATAATGTATAATGCATATCTTTATCTGTTTGCCTAGTATATCAGAGTGACTGGGACAATAAAAGCCTGCTGGGACTGGGTTTTGTCAAATGAGTGTTTTTACATAATTTCAAAACATAGTATCTCGATTGTTGTTATCTCAAAGCGCTTCAGGCAAATTGTTGTAACTGGATTCAAACTGCATCTCTTGATGTACAGTAGTCTTTAAAGTAGATAAAGCAGAGTGATTGTTGAATGTATGACTTGATCAAAAAGTAAGCGCTGAAACATTACACGCTGTACTCAACATTTACCTCACACCTCGGCTGGCTGTTAGAGGTGGCTGTTACGGTGTGTTGTTGCTGTTTGAAGATCGGAATGGAATAATGTAAGAGCTCACACTGGCACAGACAAGGACAAACACAGGCAGAAGCTTTAACACACGCGCACACACACACACGCACACACACTCACTCACACACGCACACACACACACACTCACTCACACACGCGCGCACACACACGCACACACACACACACACTCTCTCACACACACGCACACATGCACACACACACACACTCTCTCTCTCTCACACACATACACACACACACACATACACACACACACCTTTTTAATGGTAGCAGCAGCAGCGTTTCGGTCCTTTGTTCCTCATCAGGCACACCCAGTTATACGTATGCAGCAGCAGCTGACTGCCATTCCATGTTGTGTTCATGTATTCTCTTTGTGCACTCAAGGTAAAGACATTCAGAGAGGCATCCATGGTGTGCTGACACATCTTTGGTGCAGAAGAAGACACGCTCTATTTGGTCTCAATCCTGGGTAAAAGTTGTTTTTTTAAAACCCAGTAAGGGTGTGTCCACCAGCAAGCTATATGTACTATAGCTGAACAGCACCAAGTTTACAGCTGCTTAGAGCGCGCTCAAGCTGGAGTTTAGAGCTGGCTAGGCTATCGACGTTTTACACCTATGTTAGCAATGACTGTCATGTTTTTCAGACTGCAGATTAAAAACTACCCCAGTTAAGATAGCTAGCTAATGTTAGCTAGTGCTAACGTTCGCTGTCTCTGCGGTTTTGCCCAAAAACGGCCGTCCTCCTTGTCATCAGAACAGCGCTAAAATACGCTTGGAATTGCGCTAAAATACGCTTGGAACGCAGCTCCAGTCTCTACCTGTATAGCGCCCTAGAGCTTATCACCCATTGTCAAAAACGAGAAAACAGCGCCAGCTCTAAAAGACATTTCCCCGTTGGACACCACACCCTTAAACCTCAAGGCACAAGAGTCTATCCTCTAAAGCGTTCCTCTCATTTCCAGACTGCCAATTACTGTGTCTGTGAAGATGGATACTCTAGGAGAAAAGATCAAACTAAACAAGATGGATAAAATGCACTGAGATAGTTGCAGTATGCTACTAGTTTCCTCCCACGAGCTTAGGGGAACTGTTCTATAAGATTAATAAAAGGCTGGAATGGTCTTCTGTGGAGTGTGGAACCCCACTGCAGTGGCCTGAGCGAGGGCTTGGAGAGAGTGAAGCCAGCAATACCTGCTGTTTAGCGACTCGTCCGAGCAGTGACCCGTGCATTTTGCATTGCGTTAATTTCTGCGCAGCTGCACAGACAACTGCTCTGCTCTGCAAGGGCAGGCAGTAAACGTGTGGTGGACACAGATGCGAAGTTAAAAGACAGAACACCTCGGGCTTAAGAGAAGGATAGAAGCAGGGGAGTTATATCTGTCTGGTGAAGGTTTAATAATGTACACAGGGCAGCCGCAGTGGCCCGCCACGCCAGGGGGCGCGGGGGGTTGACATTTGGTGTCTGGAGCTCACAGGGAGGGGGGTCAGCAGGGTCGCTGGGAGGGAGGGGTCAGCAGGGAGGGGGGGTCAGCAACGGGGCGGGGTGGGGGCTGGGGGGTCATCGGGGTCGCCGTCCACAGGGGTTTGGGCCAGAGTGCGGAGGGACCCAAGGTTACACAGTGCTTCCTGTATTCCATTCCAATATGTACAGAAAAGCCAGCTCTTTGCCTTTGACGGCCTTCAAATTTGTCTTTAAAAACACGATGGTTTGGCATATACATACAGTAGGCTCACTGAGGCATTACGGTGGCACTTTATCACTGACTAGAGACACATGCTAGCCATGCCATAACCTTCACCTTAGACAATTTAGATAACACCATACATACAATATGCTAGCTAGAAGTGATACTAGAGCCCAGATGTTAATGCTAAAAGGAAGTAAAAATGATACCCAGCTCTAAGGTTGAGTAGGTTCATCATTCCATCTGGGGCTCTATAGTGGCTGCTCCATCTCAGGGTATAATTTTCCCAGACACGGGTGCCGGGGCAATGTCATCCCTACAGAGCCAAGGTCGCTCCCCCTCCTCACCCTCGAGGCGTCTCAGGCGTTTCAGAGCACCCTGGGTAACAAGCTGTTGTGTTTGTTTTTCATTTTCGTTTTGAAACAGGCCTTGAAAGGGCCTGATCTCAGCGAACAAGGCTCTCTGTGATCCTCTCTCTCTCTCTAGCACGCCGGCGTTGATTGCGAGGCGTGAAGCTGTTCTGTCAGGTCAGACTCATGTTGAGTCTTGAAGAGATAGATGCTCACGCATTAACCACATGCCACGGACGCACACAAATGGCTAACCGGCTCCTTGTTGTTTTAATAACCAAGCATGAGAGCAATTGGAGAGGAAATAATCAATATGAGGCGAACTGTGAGGCCCAGAGTGCTGCCTTTGTGGGAGCAAGCGTGCACTAATGGGAGCTTAGCGCAGATACAATGCCCTGAAAGGATGTGTGTAACTATGCTGTTTGCTCACGATCAACATTGTATTTAATAATATGGCTGAATATTAAATAATTTTTTTGATCTTCCTTTCAGGGGGCTCACCAAGTGTGTTCCCTTATTCTTCCTAAATTAAGCCCCCCCCCCTGGCCCCTTCCTGTTACCATGAAGTGTACACAAGAGGAAAATGAACCAGGACACAAAAACCTCTTTTAAAGATTAGTTATACAAACCAGGCTATTTAAACCATCCTTAATTGGTTGTCCTCTAAAAACACCCCAACTTTTTTTTGAGAACTCATCTTTTCTTCCTCTCCTCTCCTCTCCTCTCCTCTCCTCTCCTCTCCTCTCCTCTCCTCTCCTCTCCTCTCCTCTCCTCTCCTCTCCTCTCCTCTCCTCTCCTCTCCTCTCCTCTCCCCTCCCCTCCCCTCCCCTCCTCTCCTCTATTCTCCCCTCCTGTCCTCCCTTCTCCTCTCCTGTCCTCCCCTCCTCTCCTCCCCTCTCCCCTCCTCTCTGTCCTGTCTTTGTGCCAGGTCTGCTGAGCGGCGTCGTACTCTTCGGGTGCCAGATTTACACTACTCATATTTTAGGCAGTGTCGTGTAGGACAGGATTGCTCTCGCCTGTGGGAGCAGTATTTCATTCAGAGGAGACGTGTTCGCCGTTATTAGGTCCTCCACACAACTCTGCTACATTCCCAGAACACCTCGGCCTCGTAAAGCGGTAGCTACAGGATCCTGAGCCGTGATCGATGGCCTCTCCCTAAAGGCTAATAAAGCGCCACCTTGTTCTAGCTAGTTATAGTTTGATTATCCAAATATTTCAAGCTACTGCTTATTTATGGCCTTCCTCTATCCAGTTACATAGGCCTAGGTAAACATACTGAATAAAGGCTGTATATGACATACATACATAAGCCTAGGTAAACATACTGAATAAAGGCTGTATATGACATACATACATAAGCCAAGGTAAACATACTGAATAAAGGCTGTATATGACATACATACATAAGCCAAGGTAAACATACTGAATAAAGGCTGTATATGACATACATACATAAGCCAAGGTAAACATACTGAATAAAGGCTGTATATGACATACATACATAGGCCTAGGTAAACATACTGAATAAAGGCTGTATATGACATACATACATAAGCCAAGGTAAACATACTGAATAAAGGCTGTATATGACATACATACATAGGCCTAGGTAAACATACTGAATAAAGGCTGTATATGACATACATACATAGGCCTAGGTAAACATACTGAATAAAGGCTGTATATGACATACATACATAAGCCAAGGTAAACATACTGAATAAAGGCTGTATATGACATACATACATAAGCCAAGGTAAACATACTGAATAAAGGCTGTATATGACATACATACATAAGCCAAGGTAAACATACTGAATAAAGGCTGTATATGACATACATACATAGGCCTAGGTAAACATACTGAATAAAGGCTGTATATGACATACATACATAAGCCAAGGTAAACATACTGAATATAGGCTGTATATGACATACATACATAAGCCAAGGTAAACATACTGAATAAAGGCTGTATATGACCCATACATACTTTATGTGCCAGGTTTTGCTGGTGCAGAGCAATGAACAGTAGTAAAAACATTTTTTTTACATCATATCTTTTCATCTTGTTCAAGATCAATATGTACATATTTCACAGAATAGTATTGTGAGTATTGTGTAGACTTTTCTTTAGTTTGATCAATTCTGCTGCAGCAAAATAGGGTCCAAAAGCAACATGACGGCCTGACCTGTGGTGTTGACGGCCCGCTGTCTTGAGAAGTTCTTGGTGTTGGCTGCTGATTTGGACTTGGATATGGGGGGAAGTCTTTTTAAAACAGCCTATGCAAGCGGAGAGGTCTCCTGCTCTGTTTACACTATGCAGTGTAATCAGGATGATATTTAGGTCATAATAAACGTAATTCTCCTAGCTCATTAGGAACTCACCTTTAGCTCGTAAACAAAGGCCTGGATAACATTCACCTGTTCATTCCCCCATTAAGTCTGGATATTGTTGCTTAATTAGTTTTTTTTTATAGACCTTTGTTATTGTATGCAGGGGAAATGGTAATGAGAGAGGCTGTAGAGGAGGTCCATATGCTGCAGGATATAATGATGGCTATGCTCTTATCAAAGTAAAGTAGGACTTTGTTTAGAAAAGCCTAATCAGGTTTCACAAAAGGCTGATCACGTCTGGGAAAGGATTTTAATGGAGGATGGTGGGTGGACAGAACTGTTGGAGTCAGATTTTTAGCTAAAGTAGCTTAATGCAACTTTTCTCTCTTTTTGCGAACATGAGTGTGAAAGCTAGCGGCCTGTTCTGGATTGGGACGCATCCTGGAGACCTGCTGGGGAGATGGTCTGTAGGTAGACCTGCTGAGGAGGTGGTCTGTATCAGACCTGTTGGGTAGGTGGTCTGTAGGTGGACCTGCTGAGAGGTGGTCAGTAGGTAGACCTGCTGGCAGGTGGTCTGTATCAGACCTGCAGGGGAGATGGTCTGTATCAGACCTGCAGGGGAGATGGTCTGTATCAGACCTGCTGGATAGGTGGTCTGTATCAGACCTGCAGGGGAGATGGTCTGTATCAGACCTGCTGGATAGGTGGTCTGTATCAGACCTGCAGGGGAGATGGTCTGTATCAGACCTGCTGGATAGGTGGTCTGTAGGTAGACCTGCTGGGTAGGTGGTCTGTATCAGACCTGCAGGGGAGATGGTCTGTATCAGACCTGCTGGATAGGTGGTCTGTATCAGACCTGCAGGGGAGATGGTCTGTATCAGACCTGCTGAGAGGTGGTCTGTAGGTAGACCTGCTGGTAGGTGGTCTGTATCAGACCTGCAGGGGAGATGGTCTGTATCAGACCTACTGGGAGGTGCTCTGTAGATAGACCTGCTGGGCTGGTGGTCTGTAGCAGACA
Organism: Borostomias antarcticus; assembly: GCF_949987555.1. NCBI lineage: Eukaryota > Metazoa > Chordata > Actinopteri > Stomiiformes > Stomiidae > Borostomias > Borostomias antarcticus. The sequence goes on from NC_140237.1 coordinate 25,599,450, forward strand.
TAATAATTCACGCTGGACAATGTAGAACGCAATCGGTTGGTGAAAAGCAAGGTGCTGAGTTAAAGCAAGGCCAGGTGTCTCTGGATGAGGATTAACATCGGTCCAGTCCGAACTGCAGCAGTCGTGTGAAAAGCTCCTTAAAGACAGCGGGCTGAGATGGATGGTATCAATAAATTGAGATGCATGATGCGATGTTGAGACTCACTCCAAGCTAACATTCCACAGGCTAAGGGCTCATCTTGATATGAAGCACTGCAGACAAATGTGTTCTGTATATGTACCTTGCATTATTCACCTCCGCCCCAGTGGCAGCACAGGGCGAGAGGTAATGTTTTCGGTGGCGTGTGTTCAATGGCCGACTGGCCATCGGAACGCTCGGGACGAATCCCGATGGGCCGGTCCTCAAGTGGGCCGGCCTGGTTGCTGTGAGTGAGATATTCAGAGGGAATATTCACGGTGCTTACTGGCCCGACCTCCTGTAAGTGGCCGTAAATGCCGCTCAACAAATCACACAAGCACCCCCCCCCGGCTCCCCCCCCCCCACTCAACAACTTGCCGGCTGGTCGCAAGATCAGTGGGCTGACTGGGGCTACATTGCCCGACCTGAATGATTTCCCCAGTCCGCCCCTGCGTGTGTTTGTTCGTCTGTACGTCCATTATCAGGATTACACACAAACCTCCAGACCAGTTTTCCTGAAGATCGGTGGAATGGTGTAGCATGGGCCAAATTAGAACCCATTACATTTTGAAACAGATCAGAATCATGGTGCGGGTCCACGGGCCACCTAAACACAGCTGGGTCGACCATTCACCCCCATTCATTTTTTTTGGAGATTAGAACTACGCAAAAACAACCAATTCAACCAGATTACACTGATGAAATGCATTCATAAGCGGAGGTTCTGTCTGAGCACCCTAGTGTTTCTAGTTGATGATGCTCTACACCAGGGGTAATCAAGTAAAGTTCGAAGAGGTCCAGTTTGACAAAATGGCCTCAAGCCAGAGTCCGGTGGTGATGAGTGCATTTTTTATGCCCACAACGCAGATTTGTTTCCTTGCATATTCCTATCAAATTGTTGTATAGCAGCAGGTATGTTACTGTGAAATACGCATTGAAGTTAAAATATTGTTGACTTCAGTTGTATGGTCCCCAACTTACTTTAAAATCAAATAAAGTAGGCTACATTTCTCGGAACATATGAGACAAACAGGCTTAGAGCTACCCGCGGGGAGAATGAATATATACAACTCGGTCCACTTGATGGAACGCCCTATTTTCTTTTAACCAGGTCCAGTGGATGCCCCACTGTCACCAGCAGACCTCCCGGAGTCCGATAGATACCCCTGTGTCTGCTGTGGATGTCGTAGCATTTACTGTAGTTAACACACACACGTACACACAGACATACACCAGCCCACTTCTGGCTTTAGGCCTGGGCCATAGCAAACACACACCAGTATTCGCCATGTCTCTCCTATGATGCCTTTTTAGCCACTCTTACTCTGAAATGTAATTTAATGTAATGTATTGCTTTATAAATGTTCTTAGCCGGTAGACAAACATACTCCTGGAGCTTGCTTGATCGCCTTGTTGAGAGGGGTCAGGGAAGAATTTTTACAGCTCACTTATCTGGCCCCCGGGTGATTACTGTTTTTTTGCTTCCCTCTGGAATATGTAGAGGTGGGTCGTATGCTCACCTCTCTTGTTCTCTGTAAAGTGCATTGTGTTGCCTCTGGGTATGAAATGCGCTATACAAATAAAGCTTTGATTGATTGATTGATTGATATTTTCAACATCTATTTCTCTTATTTTAAAGCACGGCATGTATAGGCTGACATTACTTTTGTCTTATTCACTTCTATCTCACTTCCCTCTCCGTTTGTCGTTACGTTTTTCCGGTCATGCAGTGTCCAACTCCAACTAATAATAGCAAGGAATCGCTCTGATTACAGTAACGTTAACGATAGCTAGGCTGTCACATGTAGACTGGGTGACGTCAGGCAATGAACACGCAGATTCAATTGGCTAGCGACGCGAGACAAAGGCTGCACAGGTTCAAACTAGTTGCCTACGCTCCGTCAAAAGGGAGAAATTCTCATTAATTTATCGGGTTATAAGACGCGGTCCGGATTGGATGGCTTCTGGGTCCGGATCCGGACTACGGTCCGCCTGTTGGTGATGGCTACTCTACACAGAGAAGGCTCTCTCAGCCTAGTAAAAGAGGTTGACAACCTCAAAGTGGCTTTCTAAAAATATTATTTAAAAAAAAACGTTTAAATAAACTGATACAGTGAAACCATCCAGGTACAGTGCAGTACACCGAAAGCTAGCAAGAGCCAGGGGCGGACTGGCCATAAGGAGCACCGGGAATTTTCCCGGTGGCCTGGCGCGCCAACTGGCCTGGCCCGTGGTGAATGGCTTGCCAACCCCCCCCCCGTCAATAAATCGCGCAGCATCAACCCCCCCCCCCCCCCCCCCGTCTGTCCGTCCGTCAACAAAAAGAGACTGAAGGTGTTCCATCTCACCTCATCGTCTCGTGGCCTGACTGGGGCAACATTTCCCGGCATGAAATATTCACCCAGTCCAGCCCTGGCAAGAGCTAAATGTTCCGATAGACCAGGTTTAACCTCCTGGCCACCTGGGTGAAACAGTATGAATTTTCACACCTCAGACCTGACCTGTCTCCCTCTGTTCAACATGCTCTTCTTCCTCTCCAGATCATCTATAATGCATCTCTGTTCAGAAGAAGGCTGCTCACCATCTCTCCTGGTCTCCTGCTCCATTGTTTTAGCATGGGGAGGTGGGAGGCTTCTATTGCAGGAGCTCTGCACGGCTGGGAGGCATGGAGGAGGCACGGACAAAGGAGCTGCCAGGCTCAGATCCATGGTAGGGCTGTGAGATCGGGGGGGGGGGGGGGGTCTAAAGGGTAAACAGAGCCATGCCAGAGTGGGAAAACAGCATCGTCCTATTGTGGGAATAGAACCTCTCAGGGTTGTGGAACCACTGGTCCATTCTAGCGTGGATGGATGAACGTAGTCTACTTGGTTTAAAACCATCTACCTGGCTTGCCATAATAGTGTGCTCCATTTTTTTTCTTTTTCATTAACCTTTCATTAACCCCCCCACCCCGCTGAGCATAACGGCTCCTTTGTCTGTGCCTCCTCCATGCCTCCATCATCCCTCCCAGTAGCGTAGAGCCCCTAGGAGGACATACCTCTGTGCCAAAGCAACGGAGAGTGGTTTATCAGGTTTAGACCCATCGAGATTAAAATCTCTTTTCCAAGAATGACCTGGCCAAGAATGGCAGCTGTACCAACAGTTTCATACACACCCACATGATCTCCAGAGACCTGATCTTTTTATTGATTCTTTCTGGAAGTTTCTTTTTTTCTGTCATACTGTCCAACATGAGTGACCTGTGTGCTGTATTTCACTACCGACCTTCTGTGTCATTTTGTGTGATTGGTCACCCAGTAATGTATTCAAGTGACAATCCCGGTGGCCGTTTAACGCTTGATTATTTCCCTCCTTCCTCGTCCCCCGACACAGAGACACAGAGCAATCTCATCGCACATTAAAACTCAAGTGCTTTTTGTAAACCACCATTGAACTCATGATTTTGTTTTGCATGTGCTAAAGGGAGGGCCCTTGCAGAGAATACTGAAGAGCTCTTATCGATATTGCTCCCACAAAAGAGTGCAGCTTCATTTGCATATTGGTGCAAAGCTGGAGTGTTTTTTTTTATTTATTATTTCTCTCTCAGCTGCCCCTCTTTGTGTATAAGAACCTTTATTCCGCCCCTCCCCCACCTGCCACCCCAAACAACCATCAACATCGACTTCCTCACTCGAGTGTTTGGCTAGGGTGAGAGGCAGAGGAATATGTCCTGAAACGCTCTTTGTTGACATGTTAACTTTGGGTCTTTGTGACTTTGATGTGGGATCTCTGAGGGGGACCGTGATTAAAAGGGACATTTTAAATGCCCAAGGATCCAAGCAGCGGGAGGATTTTCCACACAGTGGGAAGTCATAAGCCCATATAAGAAAAACCCCAGTGATTCAAGCAATGTATCCATGCCCGACAATAGGATACAGCATGGCAAATAGTTTTTTCTTCCCCCCAGCCCAGCCCTCTCTCTCTCTCTCTCTCTCTCTCTCCTCTCCATCTCTCTTTCTCTCTCTCTGACTCTCTCTCTCTTTCTCTCTGACTCTCTCTCTATCCCTCTCTCTCTACCCCTCTCTCTCTATCCCTCTCTCTCCCTCTCTCTCTCCCACTCTCTCTCTCTGTCTCTCTCTCCTCTCCCTTTCTCTCCCTCTCTCTCGGTGTCTCTCTCTATCCCTCTCTCTCTGTCTCTCTCTCTCCCTCTCTCTCTGTCTCTCTCTCTCCCTCTCTCTCTCATCCCCCCCTCTCTCCCTGTCTCTCCCTCTCTCTCTGTCTCTCTCCCTCTCTCTCCCTCCCTCTCTCTCTCTCTCTCTCTCTCTCTCTTTTTCTATCCTTCTCTCTCACCCCTCTCTCCCTCCTCCTCTCTCCCTCTCTCTCTCTCTCCCTCTCTCTCTCTCCCCCCTCTCCCTTTCTCCTTCTCTCTCTCTCCCTCTCTCTCTCTCTCCTCTCTCTCTCTCTCTCTCTCTCTCCCATTCTTTTCAGCTACTACTTGTACCAGCTTTGCGCTGGATGACTTTCAAAGCTACTTGTTCCACTTTCTTACATTTATGCTAATTGGAATGCAAATATCGAGGTTTCCATTTTAAGCCGTTGGGGTAGCGTGAGGGGGCTGGGAGACGACAGTGTATTGACAGGCGTGGCTCACCATCACAAGCCCTCTGAGTCGAGAGGGATTTCTGGAGATGAGGGTTCACGGTGGCAGCAAAGGACAGCCAAAATGGTCTCTGTCATTTTGACTGAATTACATTTCATGCTGTGCTATTCCTGCCTGCCCTGTACTGTGGATTGAGTAGGCGGTCTCGGAGAAAGCCTATATGTTTCTCCCTAGCTGTAAGTATGTTCCCAGTTAGTTCAGTTCAATCACAGAGAAGAGTATTTAGAAGTAG
>NC_140237.1:25609498-25659498 GCF_949987555.1 Borostomias antarcticus
TAAAACTAAGCATTTTCCAAAAATAAAAACTAAACTAGCAAACCTGCTTTAAAACTAATCAAAACTAAACTGAAATTGAAAACAAAAAGTTAAAACGATATAAAAATAAAAACTAATGACAAAAGCAAAACTATTATAACCTTGGTGTGTGTGTGTGTGTGTGTGTGGTGTGTGTGCATGTGTGCATGTGTGTGTGTACTGTACTGTACTGTACTGTGTGTGTGTGTGTGTGTGTGTGTGTGTGTGTGTGTGTGTGTGTGTGTGTGCGTGTGTGTGTGCGTGTGTGTGTGTGTGTGTGCATTCATTGTATTTCATATTTTTTCGCTAATGGACAACTGGTGTCTTGTTATCCTGGACTAATCTGACTAAGTATGTGTGCTGTAATTTCAGCCCAAACAATCTCATTAGTTTCCTCTCATAAACCTGCTGACAGCTGGATGGATGAGGAGGAGATGACAGGGTGAGGAGGAGGAGGAGATGACAGGATGAGGAGGAGGAGGAGATGACAGGATGAGGAGGAGGAGATGACAGGATGAGGAGGTGATGACAGGAGGAGGAGGAGGAGGAGGAGATGACAGGATGAGGAGGAAGAGGAGATGACAGGATGAGGAGGAGGTGACAGGGTGAGGAGGAGGAGGCCTTAGAGAGGAGAAAAGATGAAGAGGAGTAGGGGAATGAGGAAAGAGAGAGGGAGAAGAGGAAGCAGGAGGAGGAGAGAGGGAGAGGAGGAAGCAGGAGGATGAGGAGAGAGGGAGAGGAGGAAGTACGAGCAGGAGGAGGAGGAGAGAGGGAGAAGGGAAGCAGGAGGAGGAGAGAGGGAGAGGAGGAAGCAGGAGGAGGTGAGAGGGAGAAGGGAAGCAGGAGGAGGAGGAGAGAGGGAGAGGAGGAAGCAGGAGGAGGAGAGAGGGAGAGGAGGAAGTAGGAGCAGGAGGAGGAGGAGAGAGGGAGAGGAGGAAGTAGGAGCAGGAGGAGGAGGAGAGAGGGAGAGGAGGAAGCAGGAGGAGGAGAGAGGGAGAAGGGAAGCAGGAGGAGGAGGAGAGAGGGAGAGGAGGAAGCAGGAGGAGGAGAGAGGGAGAAGGGAAGCAGGAGGAGGAGGAGAGAGGGAGAGGTGGAAGCAGGAGGAGGAGAGAGGTGGAAGCAGGAGGAGGAGACGAGAGGGAGAAGGGAAGCAGGAGGAGGATGAGGAGAGCAGATGACAGTTCGCTGGCACCGCAGCCGGGTTCAAACGAGTGTTTATGGGAAACAACTCGTTTTCAGCTTGTCACAAACTGTATAACTCCATAAAATAGAAATAGCATTTTTACCAGTTTTTCAGTGTTGCTCTGTAAGCAACACTGCTTCGACCTCTCTCTCTCTCTCTCTCTCTCTTGACAGGTCTATTTCCATGAAGATCTCTGCCAGTAGCAAGTACAGTAGCAAAATAAAAGACAGAACAAGAAAAAAAAAGTCAGTCATTTGTTCCGAACAAGCAGCTTGAAGTGAGCAATCCAGACAGCTAGTTAGAAATGGTAAAGGTCAAAGGTGAATATAAGAGTTGAAATTGCTTTTAAAGAGACAGTGTGCTATGAGTCAGTCGGACACACCTTTCACAGATACATGTAGGTGCTCTCTGATTGTTCACCAACATTTCCCTTACTCCTCTCCAGTTTCCTTCGGTCTCTGTGAACAGAGGCAGTAACATATCAGCTCCCCCTGGTGGTTGGAGGAGAAAAAAAAATCAAGATTGTTGAGGATTCCAAAAAAGGAAGACAATTATGATAACGATAATAACACTTGTGATTTTATAGCATGTTTTCTTGGTGGGGTGGGTGAGTATGGGTGAATATTGACAAGAGCATTACTTTTGATGTGATTTCTTGTTATTTTTATTATTATATATGAACTGGAATTTTGCTTCAGGCATGGATGTTTCTAAGAGCTGAAGTCACTCCGGCACATTGCCGACCAGCCTGGCAGGAGCTCTTCAACAGACAGTGCTGTGTCACAGTCTTGCCGTCTCGGAGATCACAGCCATTAAATCCTGCGTTCTCCTCCCCCTGCTGTCTGTTCTCTCCAGCCCTCATCCTGTACTTGAAAAAAATGTTAAAGAAAATGGTTAGCGGCTAAAAAATATCAAGAGTCAACGTCTGTTGAAATGCAAACCCACATAAACGACTTCTGCTGCTCTAAATGCAAAATCCATTAGGCTACATGAAATAGCTCTTTAGTAGTCATGTGTTTCTTATTCTGCGGTGCTGCTAGACCGTCTAGCACCGCTACCAATCACACCAGTAGGCTCTGTAACACCACGCCAGTTATCCCACACCAAGCACCGATGTTATCCCAAGGTCGTCGCTCTTCCTGCAGTCCTGATGAGGACTGATTGTGATACTTCGAAATGGGATTCTGCCGACAGTCTTCTGCCGAGTCCTGTCACATTCTCTCGTTGCTAACCGCCCTCCCCGCCCTCAGGGTTTTCATGACGGAAAGAATAAAAGTGGTGTTGCTCTTCCAAACTACCCTTCCGGAGCAGCTTATCTCGTATACATTGCTGTGTACCGACACACCGTGCTGTGTGTGCAAACACTCAAGTCCGACTCAGCGGTGGTTTGTCGAAGAACGTGGAAGATTATCAGATTGGGAAATTAACTGACAGTGTTTGTTGGTTGCTCTCCCTGTGAGCGCCAGATCTGAAAGTGAACTGACGGTGTTTGTTGGCTGTTCTCCCCGTGAGCGAGCGGCCACGTCTTCCCCCGACTCCCCCACCTCAGAGAGGAGAGCTGGGGGCTTTGTTTACCGGGCTTCTTTTGATTCCTCTCGAAGTTCGGCTCGACTGCTGGGAAGAGAGTGTGTCTTATTCTTGTTCAGTGGGACAAAACTGACAAGTTTTACAAGGGAGCTGAAAATAAAGAAGGAGCTTACAGCCTGAAAGATCCATTAGCCCTGAGCACAAAACACATGCACTGCTGCCAATAGATGCCTTCACACATGCGCTCCAACACAAATGTACATAGACACATACTGAACTCATGTTCAAAAAACTTCTTAAGACATACTGTACATGTTCAGGTAGGCCTTCGGCCATCTATAACTCATTGCTGCTCGCAATGTTGTTTTTTTTCTGTTCTGTGTCGTTTTAATTTTGTCTCGTGTTGTATTGCCTTTGATTTTAATTTATTACTGTAAAGCACTCTGTGCATCCGTGCTGTGAAGAGCACTATATGAATAAAGCTTACTTACTTACTTACTATACACAAGAAATATTCAGACACACACACAGACACACACCACATGGATGAACACGCACACACAAATCACTCAAAGTCACGTTTGACTTTTAAAAAGCCAGTCTGACACGTTACATATTCATGGAGTAATTTGACTGGGCATCTTGCTATGTATGTTTTCTGCTCTGCTCTTCACTTTGCATAAGCTGCCGGTATAGTCATTCAAGACATGTCGCGTATGGCCCACGACTTAATTGGCTGCTTTAACTCTAAGGCGACGTTTCAAGTGCAATTTGTGAGTCTATCACAAACCCTCACTCCTCATCAGAGCTCAACTGGACAGCGCTGAAACAGCGCATTGAATTTAAACACAACAGTTAAGTGATTGAGTTAACGTCCACAACATAGTTAATTTTTAGAGCCCCTTGAAAATGATCATCTGCTCTTCAGTCGCTGCCACTGCTTGTGTGGCTCTGGCATCCATTTTCTGCCTGGCTGAACCTGATTTTGATGGTAGTCACACTACCTTGAAACTGCAGGCAGAGTATTCCCTGTGTGTGGGAGCAGAGAAACCGGGGGAAAGAGAGAGAGAGAGAGAGAGGGAGGGAGAGAGAGAGAAAGAGGGAGGGAGAGAGAGAGAGAGAGAGAGAGAGAGAGAGGGAGGGCGAGAGAGGGGAAATAACAGGAGAGAGAGGGAGGGAGAGAGAGAGGGAGGGCGAGAGAGAGGGGAAATAACAGGAGAGAGAGGGAGGGAGAGAGAGAGAGGAGGAGGGAGAGGGAGGGCGAGCGAGAGGGGAAATAACAGGAGAGGGAGGGCGAGAGAGGAGGGAGAGGGGAAAGAGGGGGAGAGAGAGAAAGCATAAGACTGTTACCAATGAAAAGACTTAGTTCCAGTAGGTACAGTAGGTTAGGGTTGATATGGAAACCAAGAGCATAATAGATGTTGACAGATGCCTAGTTTAGATAGAGCATGACTGGATGTTTATAGAGCATGGCTGGATGTTTATAGAGCATGACTGGATGTTTATAGAGCATGACTGGATGTTTATAGAGCATGACTGGATGTTTATAGAGCATGACTGGATGTTTATAGAGCATGGCTAGATGTTTATAGAGCATGACTGGATGTTTATAGAGCATGGCTGGATGTTTACATAGCTCACGTGATCAGGATGCCCATGCCAGGCTACCAGCTAGCTACCTACCTTTTGCATTAGCTCTGTTTACTAACACAGCTTCGAATAACCAGCGCAAATATGTTGAAGCCCACTGCGTTTAACTAGCTAGCAGCATTCCTCTCCGTTCATAGCTAGTGTACCTGACTAACAATGCAGATTTGTGTGCCTAACAGCACCAATTTGCGCAATTTTCCAGACACCTGACCATAACTAACTAAGGCATGTATATGTTCTTGTGCTGAGAATAGCTATGGCACTAGAGACAGAAAAACCTCTCATCAATGAGTGTCCAGACATTGGTGTTGTATGTGCATGGAACCATATTTGGGTGGAGTCTAGTACTGCCACAGCAACGAGGAAGCTGTGGTACAAACAAACAAAACAAACAAACAACAAACAAACAATTGTATTTGTCATACAGCGGTAGTAAGCAGAGCTGACGCAAAGCTCTCTAGCTGGGGCTGTGTGGTGCAGTTCTACACATCGTGGATCAAAGTCTCTCTCGTTATTGGCTTGAGTGTCTCAGCTCAACGGGAGTTTAGATAGCCACAGTGCGGCCATCCCTGGCTGATGAACCAACGAGCTGTCAAAAACTGCTCAGACTGCGCCTGAAGATAGGGATACGCTCAGCTTGCCAGCGAAGACCATAACGTTGATGTCTTAATCGTTCCGCAGCACATTTGAAAACCAGGCCTCTCAAATAGCTTCATCCTCCGTATCCCTCCCCTGTTTGGGAGCTACTTCCCTCGTGGCGCTGTACATGCCGTCTCGTCTCCATGGCAACGGCCCAGTCCCGCTCGTCGCCTCGCCGCGGCGAGCGTAGTCGCTAGGCGCCCGGCTTGCTGGTTAATGATTTTAGAGCGGGCTCTGAACATCACCCCAGGGGGAAGCTGCCGCACTGCTGTCGAGGGATTATTCAAGTTTAGGGAATAATGCCCCCCCCCCTCCCCCCTCCCGTTATCACTAGCTGAGCGCTTCGAGAATCCTCCTCTAGGGTCCAGACTGTCAGTGCAAAGCCCCGGATGCGGATGGATTTATCAATGGAGATTCTCCTCCCTCTACACAGTCCCGTTCTCGCTCTTGTACCCGCCTCCCTGCTTGACTGATAATGGCACATTGTGCTCAAAAAAAGGGGAGAAGTTATCGCACTGACACCACTGAGGTCATTTTGAGCTTTTTTTTTTTTTACTAATGGCCCTGCTACACTCTCTCTCTCTCTCTCTCTCTCCCCCCTCAGGTGAAAAAGTCTGCACTGGAGTACTTATCTGTGAATAGTGGCCTATTTTCTGCTAAGAGAGAGAGAGAGAGGGAGAGAGAGAGGGGGGGAGAGAGAGAGAGAGAGAGAGAGGGAGTGGTTACAGTTAAAAGCATGGCCAGGCAATTATACATCTGGATATTATCCTCATTTGGCCCTCTACGCTGCAGCTGAAACTATCCTCGCCTCCACGAGGATCACTACACTAGCACTGATGCACAACCTGTCTGCATAGTTCCTGACCTCAGAAAAGGCTGCTTTGGTCTCTCTGCCATTGTTCCTCCCACTTGTTTTCACAGCAGGAGGAAGATCTACTGCTGTCGGAGTGCTGTTACTGTACAGTAGGAGGGAGGTCTAGTGCTGTTTAGATGTTTTCACAGTAGGAGGAGAATCTAGTGCTGTCCATCCAAATCATTCCCACACGAGGGCTGGAGACTGCTACCAAAATGGTCGCATATGCCAGCATCACGAGAGCGTGAGTTAAAATTTCACACGATCGCATTAGCGCAAGTGCATGACGATCGAGGCTGTTTTGGTGTAGCCTGCTGCGTTATCCACCAACTGGAGGTGGTGAACACAGTCTGATTAGGTTTATAAACATTGTATGGGTAGACTTTATCTTTGTTGAAGTAATTTGAACAAAAAGAATCTGTCACAGACTAACGTTAGTCCCGCCCCTTCCCCAGGTGCCACGCAGCGCTGTGATAGGCCAGATAGTTGTCGCAGTGGCGGCAGTTAGAGATGAAATGTGGACTCCAAAAAGATATATTTGTTCAATTTCAATAATTTATTTAGAATAGGGGGGGGGGGGGGACAGTTCATGTTTGTCAGAAGTTGAAGGGGACATGTCCCCTCTGCCCCCCCCCCCCGAGATCTGTGTTCGTGGTGTGTCAGTGCTGTAGGCTACGCAGCTCAGCAGACCAGACCACAAGCTAATGCTGCAGAGGAGACGAGCAGTCTGTCGGTCTGACTGGCTGGCTGGCTCTCTGAGTGTCTGTCGGTCTGACTGGCTGGCTGGCTCTCTGAGTGTCTGTCTGTCTGACTGGCTCTCTGAGTGTCTGTCTGTCTGACTGGCTCTCTGAGTGTCTGTCTGTCTGACTGGCTGGCTCTCTGAGTGTCTGTCTGTCTGACTGGCTGGCTGGCTCTCTGAGTGTCTGTCTGTCTGACTGGCTGGCTGGCTCTCTGAGTGTCTGTCTGTCTGACTGGCTGGCTGGCTCTCTGAGTGTCTGTCTGTCTGTTGTAATGGATTTTAACTGATATAGTCAAAAAGGATTTACCAAGATTCGCTCAAACAGGTTAAAGGACAATGCTCGTTTTTGACAACCTGGGGCCTCATTTATAAACGTTGCGTAAGTACAAAAGCGTGCGTAACCCATGCTGAGCAACTTTCTACACAACTTTCGGTATTCATAAAAAACGAGCTGAGCGATAAGTTGGCGGAAGGTGTGCGTAACTCTACGCACACTTAGACCCTCCTTTAACTACGATAAGCACGTTTCTGGAGAAAGGGGAAAACGCGACTCCGATGGCAGAGGGATGGAAAGTCTGCGAAACACATGACATATTGAATAATAAATACATCGGTCGCTGCAAGAAACCCTCCAATGTGTCACACAGTTCAAATGGAATCAATCGCCACCGTAGCCTTATCACGAAATAATGTCGGCATTGCTTTGGATGTGTCTGTGAATTGACCCATTTGTGTCATAATATAATGTTATGTTGTAGGCCTATTCATTTATAGGCTATCCCGAGAAGCATCACGGGCAGTAGCCTATGAATAAAAGCCACATTACGTTGATAACACAACACGATACGAGCCTATAGGCTTATCATAGTAATGATTCCGTATGTCAATAGCCTACAACTATAAGGCCTATACCGCACCAAACAAATGTTGCATTCGGCGTTGTAGTATATTTATTCAGTTAATCATTTATTTAGTTAATTATTTGTATGTTTAATTATCCGCCTATTCATTCGTTAATGTATTTATGTATTTATAGCCTATATTTGATTAGGCTTTTATGTAAACCCGAATGACCACTGAGGCAAGCTGCAATTACAATGATGTTGAGCGGTGAATGGAAATGTCCTACTTGAGGCAACTGTAGGCTACATTAGGCTATATTGTACATCATCATATATCCTCATATTGTCTTATGATTGTCATGTAGCAGGCATACGAGGAATGTGGGCCTAAAAACGCATGTCATCCCAATGCTCACATGCCGCTTTGGTAGAATTAGCTGTGCGCAAAACAGCGCATGGAGGTGATGCATCTCCAAGTTGTAAGAACACAAGGGAGCAAGTTAGATTATTAATTTGCCGAATCGTCATGTGTGTAGCTATAATTACGCTTTATAGAATCAATGAAACTCATCCATGGACCCCATATATTTACAAGACCTCGATACAGGCACTGATATAGCTGGATTATAGTAGGCCATGACGCACGGGGCCTTGGATATGCCGGTACTTGGCACAGATGTTCTAATATGTGCTTGGCTATCCCGCAACATCCATTAGAACACGCAGCTTCTATATGCCTACAGAATGTTTTGAGAAAGTATGTGAAATGCATGATATACCGGAAAATACACAAATTGGCTGCTGCAAAGAACCCTCAGATCTGTCGTAGTTAAATTGGGGATACTTGCCTTAAGTAGTCACTATAGGCCTACATGTTTGCATTGTTATGGATGTCATTGTAAATTGACCCGTTTATACGTTGATAAGTTAGGCATTTTATTCATGGGCCACCCTGTGAAGCATTAGATTACGTGCAATATAGATCCAAACCCCATTACTCATGCAACAACACTATAGGCTTATAATGAGTATCAGTTTGGATATAAGCAGCCACCTAATAAGGCCTACCGCACTAAACGAATGCCAATATAGCCTGCATGATAGATAATTCATTATAATCTAAATGGGACCACTCAGGCCTAACAGGTGCTCTTATCAGTCGTGCACATGTGAAATCATCGTTCCGAAAAGATCCTTTTGCGGCGTCTCTACCTCGTTGACCAATACCTCCACCTCGCATCGGTAAAATGTATCTTTCTCTTTCTGCCTTTTGCACTCGGCTCCATTGCCGTTGCATATGTATAGGCGTATCACTGACCATTTATAGGCAATTGTGGGCGTTAATTGGGGTGTGATCAGAACGCGCGTTCACGTGCGCCAAGTTAAGTGTTGATTGTGATTTATAAAGGGCAGCTGGCATAGGCGTGCCTGAGTGAACATGGGTTGTGATACGCAGCGTTTTATAAATCGGAGATCTTTTGTGCGTATATTTTAGTACTCACTTAGCTAAGCTAACTTAGTTACGTGGATTCTACGCAATGTTTATAAATGAGGCCCCTGGACCTTATTTACGACATATTATAAGACATTTGACTCACCGAGATCACTTTGGTGCAGTTCGGAGGCATGTAGAAGAAATGTAAAATCCAGCGCCAGCCAGTATATGCATGTAATGGCGGTGGTGGGGGCACCGAGAATGCAGTTTCTAAAAATCTATTTTCTGCCGCGAAACGGTTGTTTTCATCAATCTGTCTTTATGAATCGCTAGTGCTTACATAGAGCGTAGGCCTGTTGTGGTTTTTCACATGCCTCTGTAATATGATCTTTAGAAACATCTTTAGACACGAAATAGCTTCCTCACTTGCTCCAGCACGCATGCGCACAGCGTGCTGGAGCAACGATTGCGCGCTGTGCGCATGCGTGCTGGAGCAAGTGGGGAAGCTATTTCGTTTCGAAAGACGTTTCTAAAGATCATATTACAGAGGCATGTGAACAACCACAACCAACCACAACAGGCCTACGCTCTATGTAAGCACAACTAGCGATTCATAAAGACAGATTGATGAAAACAACCGTTTCGCGGCAGAAAATAGATTTTTAGAAACTGCATTCTCGGTGCCCCCAACACCGCCATTACATGGATATACTGGCTCGCGCTGGATTTTACATTTCTTCTACATGCCTCCGAACTACACCAAAGTGATCTCGGTGAGTCAAACGTCTTATAATATGTCGTAAATAAGGTCCAGGTTGTCAAAAACGAGCATTGTCCTTTCAGTCTGGCTTATTGAGAAAACATACGAGCGCAAGGACTTCCGGACAACGCACATGAGTGGTTCATCCGAAGAAGTTAATTCAAAGCTTGTCATGCGCAGCCTTATATTCAAGCAAAACACAGGAACGGTGCTTTGAGGATGTGATTGGCTAACCCATTGCACGTCATATGAAATGGCAGGCATGGCCGAGAATACAGACATGTGACATGAGAAAAGGCGGCAATTTCTTTGAGACAAAGGGACAAAGGATGGTTATTCTGGAGTAGACAGAGTTCTAGGTGTGTGGACCTCCTGGAGGTCATCCTGTAGGTTAGCACAGCTATGTGAACGGTTGAGGGAGGTGGTGCATTACAAAAGGAGAGAAAGGACAAAGGTTTAAGGTGTTTGGAAAGGTCTTGAGGCCAGTTGGAAATTCTATGACACTGTCTGACTGACTGTCTGTCTGGCTGGCTCTTTGTCTGTCTGTCTATCTTCCTGTCTGTCTATCTGACTGTCTTGTCTGGCTGGCTGGCTGGCTCTCAATCTGTCTGTGTCTGTCTGTCTGGCTGGCTGGCTGGCTGCCTCTCTCTCGGTCTCTCTGTCTGCCTGTCTGTCCCTCTGTCTATCTGTGTGTGTGACTCTCGGTCTCTCTGGCTGACCTCCCGCTGAGAGTAGTTGGTGATGAAGGATGTTAGCATGGGACTCAAGGTTTGTTTGCAACACACTTTTTTATTATCTAATATCTCTTCTCTTGGTGCTGATTCTCATCTAAGGCTTGAGATGAATAATAGGCGAAGGTCAAGGAAAAATACATAAATAAATCAGATGTTTTTATATATTGTTAAATTAAAACAATATCTTCAGAAGAGACTACAGCAAGAGTTCTAAGAAATCAATGTTGACAGTTTCAGAATGTCCCAGTAAGCAACAGGAAAGTAGTATGAAGATTTTTTTTAAAGATGTAGTTGAAAACAGTTCACCTACACAGCTATGAGCAAATACAGTGTATTAACCCCCGAAAAGGTAGGTAGGCAGGTAATTTAGTGTAACACTTTAGATCCTAAAAAAAACAGACTAGGTATCTAACCTATGGTAACAGCATACTGTACAAATGTAAGGGTCATGCAATCTCTAAACCAATCAAAATAATTTTATAAATACAGTAACTACACATGACAGCCCAGCTCATCACATCGCCATCATCCCTGTAGAGAGAACCAGAAAACAATCAAAAAAAAAAAAAAAAAAGGAAATCCCGATTACTTATTGCGTGCATAGAATAATGTGTTGTTATTGTGTTGGCAGTGTGAGTGTTAACATCCAGGCCCTAACCCAATATCATAATACATCATCCCTGGATTTGATTAGCGAGGTGATTTATTTATTTGTTTAGTGCTGAGACCCTGCTGTCATTATTTTCTCTTGTAAATAATTCAATAAAAACGTCAGACTCCTCCGTGTCCACGTTAGAATGATGTGTACTAAAGAGTTGAGCAGGAGAGGAACAATAGATCAACACACATGTAATACAACACATACTGTATGTAGTACAACACAAGTGTAGAACAACACATACTGTACTGTATGTAGTAAAACACACGTGTAGTACAACACATACTGTATGTAGTACAACACATATGTGGTAACAACACAAAACATGTTGCACAAGATACTAAGCATGTAACGGTATCAAAAACTCACGGTACGGTAATATCACGGTATCAAGGTCCACGGTACGGTATATCATGGTATTAAACACAGTTTTAAAACAAAATTTAAAGAGGAAGAAGATTTGTACTTTGGAAAAAACACTATAGCATTTATTAAACACTTCTGATGTGTACGTTTTTTTCTTTTAATTTAAAGTGCTTCTGCTTTCCTCACAATCACGGATCAACGATGATCCGTTGCACCACTATTCAGTAGTGATAGAGGAGGTCTGTGGGTATAGACGGTATGTTAAGCAGTGATAGAGGAGGTCTGTGGGTATAGACGGTGTGTTGAGCAGTGATAGAGGAGGTCTGTGGGTATAGATGGTGTGTTGAGCAGTGATAGAGGAGGTCTGTGGGTATAGATGGTGTGTTGAGCAGTGATAGAGGAGGTCTGTGGGTATAGACGGTGTGTTGAGCAGTGATAGAGGAGGTCTGTGGGTATAGATGGTGTGTTGAGCAGTGATAGAGGAGGTCTGTGGGTATAGATGGTGTGTTGAGCAGTGATAGAGGAGGTCTGTGGGTATAGATGGTGTGTTGAGCAGTGATAGAGGAGGTCTGTGGGTATAGATGGTGTGTTGAGCAGTGATAGAGGAGGTCTGTGGGTATAGATGGTGTGTTGAGCAGTGATAGAGGAGGTCTGTGGGTATAGATGGTGTGTTGAGCAGTGATAGAGGAGGTCTGTGGGTATAGATGGTGTGTTGAGCAGTGATAGAGGAGGTCTGTGGGTATAGATGGTGTGTTGAGCAGTGATAGAGGAGGTCTGTGGGTATAGATGGTGTGTTGAGCAGTGATAGAGGAGGTCTGTGGGTATAGATGGTGTGTTGAGCAGTGATAGAGGAGGTCTGTGGGTATAGATGGTGTGTTGAGCAGTGATAGAGGAGGTCTGTGGGTATAGATGGTGTGTTGAGCAGTGAGAAGAAGAGGGAAAGAGGCTGAGCAGAGAGCCCAGGTCTGATCTCTGATGCTGCGCTTCTACGGCAGGAGACTGGATGAAAGAAGTGACAGGTCTAAAAAAAAAAAAATGACAGAAGAGGAAGAGAAAGAAGAGATGAGGAAAGAGAGAATGGAAAGAAACGATGGGAGGACAAGGGGGGGGGTGAAGATCTAGGCTCGACATCTAGTTACAGAAAATCTCTCTACGGTTCGGCACGCACGTGGTCTGCGGATAGATTTATAAAAAATAATAAAACAAAAAAGGATGTAGGCATCGTGGTCACGTAGGGCGCATGTTCGATCCACACTAGTCAGGCGCTGCCAGCGGTAGACATGGCTAGCGGAGGAGCTGAAGAGCTTGAAAAACTCCTGCTCAACAACCACTCATCACCACGGCATTTAAGCAGCCCTTAGCATAAGAATCCGACCGGGCTAAAGCTATTACAAAAGGTATTATTGGGGTGTATAGCTGCAGACATGAAGCCATATTCCATTGTGCAAAACGAGGGGTTTAAACATATACTGGATGTGCTTGAGCCACGTTACATCACACACCCACTTTGCTGAGAAGATCGTGCCAAATCTTTATGAGCAGGAAAAGGCAAAAGTTGTCAGTGAATTATCCCAGGCATCCTCTGTTGCGCTCACAGACGGGTGGACCTCCAGGGCAACGGAAAGCTACGTGACTAGTGTGGATTGAACATGCGCCCTACGTGACCAGTTGCTGGTTAGCTATGAGAGGCAGGATCCTAGCCGACCGTTGCATCCCTGCAACAGAGGGTTATCAGCTTGGCTGGGACTCCGCCTCTCATCGCTAACCAGCAACTGAGCCAATTGAGCTAAAGGTGGTAAGCTAGCTCGATCGTAAATTACTTAAACTGAATAAATATGACACTGATAAGCACACCGATGCCAATAGTGAGCTTGATATAACTAAGACATCTGACCAGTCCAGAACAGTGACTTTAGCCTACGGTTTTACCGAGCCAGTCCCAAGGTTACCGCGTGACAAAAAATACTGCGGTTACCGTAATACCGCGGTTACCGTTACATGCTTACAAGATACAATTGTTTTGTTTTTTACAGCATGGCAATCATATGGTGTTTTTTTGTTGTTGTAAAAATCAGACCAGATCCAATAACAATGTCCCAGTAAGCAAAGGGAAAGGAGTATGAACAAGATAAGAAAGATGTAGTTGAAAACAGTTCACCTCCACAGCTATGTGGAGGTATTCCCATTCTCATGTTTTACATGTTCTCATTTGTTATGGATGAGGCCTGTGTGTCTGTTTGAAGACCAAAGTGTCTGTGTGCTCCTCATCTACAATACTCTCTCCCAATGGTTTCAGCTGATAAAAGCATCTCTTTACATCCTCCCATGTGTTAGCTTGGTAAGTGTGACTGTCGGCTTCCTTTGTTGAGCTGTCCTAGAGTGGGGCTACGTGTGGAGCATAGAAGAGGAGAGAGACAGAGAGAGATAGAGACAGAGAGAGAGACAGAGAGAGAGAGAGACAGAGAGAGAGAGAGGGAGAGAGAGAGAGACAGACAGAGAGAGAGAGAGACAGACAGACAGAGAGAGAGAGATAGACAGAGAGAGAGAGACAGACAGAGAGAGAGGGAGATGTTGGTTTAAAAAAAATAGAAGAAACATTTCACATTTGATGTTGGTCAAGGCTTTCATGAGAGTTGTAGTGAACCTTTAGATAAGGTACATTTCACCATGCCACTGAGAGTTCAAAGAGTTGTTAAGCCACACATTTTGATGTGTTACTGTACAAGACGTGTAAGACAAGTCACCATGCTGGCCTTTTAACCAGCCTCACTTAATTGTGTTCTACTAACCCTAACTTTAACCACAATGGTAACCACTAGCCTAAGCCTCACCTTTACCACTAGGATATGCTAGGCTAACCATCACCCTAACCACAAGAAGATGCTAGGCCAGCCCTCACCCTAACCACTAGCGGATTGGCTCCACTGGGTCCGTTAGTCAACCATCAACTATCAGACGCTAAGGAAATTAATCCATTGTAATCAATGAAAGCAGCTCCACTGCAGCCATTGTGTTGCGTCCGATGCCTACGTCCGATGTTAGAGAATCGCGAGGTTGGTCTCTTGATTTTTGACAGAAGCTGACAGTTGACGCTAACAGACACACACAGTGGAGCCAAGGGGTAGGAGATTCTAGGCTAAACCTTACCCTAGCCACTAGGAGAAGAAGCCTAACCATCGCCTTAACCACTAGGAGATGCTAGGCTAACCATCACCCTGACCACTGTGGTGGCTGGATTCGGTTGACCTATGACGTTTGGACACTCACAAAAAACTATTATAACACTCCAGATTGAAATCGCCAGTACCACAGGGTTCTCCTCGTAGGAGTCAACACAACCACACAACCTTGTCAAATGAGGACGAGAAATACAACAGAATAGAATAAAAGAACTTACTTTAATACCTTACAGTTTGCAGCAAAAGGGACGGTTACACAGAAACATAGGTGTGTCTGAGCAAGCGCCCCGACTCAAGTGTCGGGACAGAATATATATATGCTAGGCTAGGCTATGCTATGCTATGCTATTCCACACCGCGTGACTACATGTGTGAGTACCTGATTGGTTGAAACTTCTATCTAATGTTTGTCCTATGAGCTCACTACTTTCGTTTTCCATTCGGCCGATGTGGATAAGGTGTTCCTTGTTAGTTACAATTTCAACAGGCTTTTCATTGTGAGGTGTCCTTGGCAGTCAACTTATCTGCTACTGGAACATAGATAATAACAACTTTTCATGCGTACTGTATTCTGGAAAAGTACAGACTGCTGACATTCAGTATTGAAGCAACTAGGCCTAAATAGGCAGGTCTTGTGTTTAAACAACTATAATAGCACTTTAAAAAAATACCTTCCACACCACTAGGAGTTGAATGTATATATATACACTACGCTAAAATATATACGCTAAAATATTCCTTGAAATGTCTGACACAATTTGTTGCAAGACTAGACTAGGAGACTAGATATGGCAGACAACAAAATTATTTTATCCCCTCTAGCAATTAGAACATAATTACCATTTATTTATTTATTTAACATATCACAGTTAAAAAGCAAAGCATTTAAAAGCAGTGTTCACAATGCTGTGAATTAAGATTATGTTCAATTCCTTAATAAAATCAGAGAGCAACTATGTCAGCTGGCTCATTATTGATAACTTTCGGAGCTGTCATGGTCACATTTAGCCAAAACAGACCCCATATTTATCAGTCTTCAATCCATGCTCACATAGTTTTTCTACACGTACTGCATGTCTCAGAATTCGGAGCTGTCAAGGTAAGGGATTTGCGCTGATGAACCCAGGGAAATAGAGGAGTCCCATTGGATCAAGAATGCCTCAGGCATAGCCCTCTTACTCAAGCCTCTCTACCTTAACTGCTTGGATGTAGTAAAACAGTACTCTAACTGCGTCATCAATTCCTCAGTTCCTGTGCTGCTGGCCACATAGCTGATGTTTATGAATTTCAAACTGAGTCAATAATATGTTGCTTTAGGGTTAAGTTTAGGACTAGTTCAGGTGGTGACTAACCTATCCCATGACCTAAACAATTGTGTTAGCTACTCGAGCTACAAGGGATTATCAGTAGACTTGCGTTTTGAACCCTGTCCTTTACACTTACCTGTGACCTGATATATTTTCATGATAACTTTAATGCGACAAAGAGGCAGCCTCGTCTCCAACCATCTCTCCCTGAGCTCTGCCACGTGTGTGCCCGAGGCCACGAGAAGACGGTGAAAAAGGGGATTTCTAATCTTCAGGTGCAGCGGGAGGCAAGGGGGAGATACACAGGAGGCATCTGGTCACAACAGAAAATACATTGGCACTCATGGAAGCTTTTCTGAGCAGGAAGTGGCAGCTCTGCAATAATTGCATGCATACTGGTAGGTGAGTGGGAATATGACCATCTGAGATGGCAAATTGATTTTTGTTCTGCTTTGATCACGTTCTCACATGAACATTGATCACAGGCTGGTCACATACAGTACAAGCTCTCATATAGACACGGATCAAGAAGAAACGGAATGAGGAGGAATGTGAGGGAAAATGAAAAAGGCTGAAATCGGACAAACAAATGCTTTATATCATTTTCTACATGGATGTTCCATGGAACATACTAATACTGAACATATACTAATAGTATAGTAATATACTAATACTAATACTGAACATAGCATGGAACATACTAATACTGAACATAGCATGGGACATACTGATACTGAACAGAGCATTTCCAAAACAAAACACAATTAGATTATCCTTATGATTTAATGTTATGTTGCACAAGATACAATTGTTTTTGTGTTGTTTTTTAACAGGATGGCTATGCATCTTATGTGTCCCCTCCCAAAAAATCAGACCAGATCAAATACAAAAAGTATTCCCATTCTCATGTTTTACATGTTCTCATTTGTTATGGATGAGGCCTGTGTGTCTGTCTGAAGACCAAAGTGTCTGTGTGCTCCTCATCTACAATACTCTCTCCCAATGGTTTCATCTGATAAAAGCATCTCTTTACATCCTCCCATGTGTTAGCTTGGTAAGTGTGACTGTGGGCTTCCTTTGTTGAGCTGTCCTAGAGTGGGGCTACGTGTGGAGCATAGAAGAGGAGAGAGACAGAGAGAGAGAGAGATAGAGACAGACAGAGAGAGAGAGAGAGAAAGAGAGAGATGTTAAAACATTTCCCATTTGATGTTGGTCAAGGCTTTCAAGAGAGTTTTAGTGAATAAAGCGTCGCCAACTGACATAATTGCTGTCTGAATTTAATAAGGAGTTGAACATAACTGTAATGCACAGCTTCATGAACACTGCTTTCCCTTTTAACTGTGAAAATAATAATAATAATAATAATGGTAATTACTGAGATTATGTTCTAATTGCTAGAGGGCTGTTTTTTGTGTGTTTTTTTTGTTATGTATTTCCCCTTTTGTGCCAGGAAAACAAATATAACTTCAGATAAATAAGGAATAACCTTACACCTGAAGCTTCTAAAATGGACTTTCATGCCATGATCCTTCCACATATTACTTACTGTTTAACTACAACGCCTGGTCTCATACCAGTGACACAACTCTGAACCCCATACAGTCTGTATACCTGCAGGCTCTTATGGTCTTGGATATCAAACCCAAAACCATCATCATTGTGAGATGTGTGATTGTGCTGCATGGATTCTGTCCTGTTTGCCAGGGCTTGTGTTTGTTGTCTGTGGTCACTGTGTTTCTGGTGCTTATGTCTTGTGCATAACTGTATCTTGTCTACGATTGTCTATGTCTTCTTGTATTTAACAGTGTCTGTTAGCTAATTGCTCTGTCATGAAGAATGTGCTTGTCTCATGTGTCTTAACATGATATTGGTTTCTTCTCCTTATTTATAGTACTGTTTTATATAATATCTTCTTTTTTTTTTTTGGCATGCTTTTATTTTTTTCATGTTTTAGTGGCTTTTTCAACACCGGGCCCATGGACAACAGTTGAAAATTTGCCTCGGCTAATACTGACGCATTTACAGCAATGCTCATGAATGTGTACTGTCCATGTACAAATACAAAATTGGAAATAAAATAAATTCATTATAAAAATAATTTAAATGTTTTAAAGTCTTTCAGCCCTTCATCACACTATCTTTGAATGAGAACAAATTCAATCATACACATTTATGAAACAACCTTCAACCACTGCCATTGGTGAATGTCATCTTATTGGGCTATACAGTATCTACACAGTTAGATGTAGCTAATCTAAGGGTTAATGATAACTTTCTGAATTCGGAGCTGTGCAGACGATGAGGGATTTGCACTGATGAACCCAGGAAAATAGAGGAGTCCCATTGGATTAAGGATGCCTCAGGCAGAGGCATCCTGGATCCTTCCACTTCCCCTTGTTCACTTCCTGTGCTTCTGGCCACATCGCTGATTTTTATGAATTTCAAACTGATTCAATGTTGCTTTATTCAACATGCATCACAACCAAATGTGTTTGCATTCAAAGAAATCTGACACACTTGAACTGCAATAGAAATGAATGACATCGATCTGCTCCTCCTGGTACAGTATCTGAATGATCTCCTCCTCATCCTCCTCCTCCTCCTCGTCTCCCAGATGGTACAGTATCTGAACGGGGAATCGTCTCCCGGCAGTGACCTTCACTGTCTCTTCCTCAGGAGGATGTGAGGTGAGGACTCATTGTGTTGTTGTATTTAATATAAACTCCCAGCTGTCTACCATCTCATTGAGGTCTGGCGGCCTGTTTAATCTCCATGGCGGCCCCCCGGGCCCGGTGTCAACGGTGGTCTCCTCAGCCGGCCTCCCAGAGTGCTCAGCTTTTTTCCAGGAGCCCCAGTGAGGGGGATAAACAAACGCTGCCACAAAGGGCATTGCATTAAAAAGCCATACCTCTGCTGTGTGACCTTTATCAGCGCGGGGGAGGTCGACGCGGGTCCCCCCGGACGCCCGGTCAGTCCCAGTGAAAGGAGCATCTCGGCTCGGTCAATAGACGGCAAATCCTGAATTCCAGTTGAGCGTGTGAGAGACCGTCCAGGCAAATGGCGCCTATAATCCCTCACAAACTCCCCCAATGTACCGAAGAGCGCTTGTCGATGTTGGTGGCGACGGGGACTGAACGCTTGGTCGTGACGATGACTGGAACTGGTACTAATGGCTTCTTCTGTCATTTCGGTGAGTGTGGACTGATGCTGTCGCTTGGACATTAGTGCGTAGGGAGGCGGGCGCGTGCCGTGGGAAGGTTCCTCACATACGTACGTGGGTTCAGCTTGTGGTGTCCCTGTCCGCTCTCCGCCAGTCTGCTAGTCATCTACCTGAATGAATGAAGAGAAGGGAAGAGAAGAGAAGGGAAGAGAAGAGGAGAGAAGGGAAGAGGAGAGAAGAGAAGGGAAGAGGAGAGGAGAGGAGAGGAGAGGAGAGGAGAGGAGAGGAGAGGAGAGGAGAGGAGAGGAGAGGAGAAGGGAAGAGGAGAAGAGAAAAGAAGAGAAGGGAAGGGAAGAGAAGGGAAGAGAAGAGAAGAGGAGAAAAGAGAAGAGGAGAGGAGAGGAGAGGAGAGGAGAGGAGAGGAGAGGAGAGGAGAGGAGAGGAGAGGAGAGGAGAGGAGAGAAGGGAAGAGAGAGAAGAGAAAAGAAGAGAAGGGAAGAGAAGAGACACTGCTTCATTAGTAGCTTAGAGTTTACTAAGACCGATGGATGTCCCTCACACTACAGCGGGCGCACTGATCCTTTCCTGTGAAGGGATGACCACGTATCGTTGAGAAGGGAAGAGAAGAGAAGGGAAGAGAAAATAAGAGAAGGGAAGAGAAGAGGAGAAAAGAGAAGAGGAGAGGAGAGGAGAGAAGGGAAGAGAGAGAAGAGAAAAGAAGGGAAGAGAAGAGAAGAGAAGAGACACTGCTTCATTAGTAGCTTAGAGTTTACTAAGACTGATGGATGTCCCTCACACTACAGCGGGCGCCCTGATCCTTTCCTGTGAAGGGATGACCACGTATCGTTGCCAGCAGCCGTTGTGCATGCAAATAACAACATCAACTTTGTGTGAGTGTACTCCCATTACGGAGAAGTCCTGGTTCTCTCCCTGGTAAAGTAGCCTCACTGATACAGCAAATAGAGTGGGAAGCATTCACAACTCGCCCGAGTAATCATACATCATAACAATGCATTTAAAAGCAACGATGTGCAGATTGAATGAGCCAGGTACAAGACTACAGTACCTACTCCATTACTGCCATATATCACCATGACAACTATGTTTATTTCCTGTTTTTCGTATTTCCAAAGAGCCATTGTCAGTATGGGGTTACCGGCCATGCTTCACTGGTGTGAAGGGTTTGGAAATCGCACACCCTGTCCTTATTTTCTGTGAATACAGATTGTGTTCTTAGGAGTTGATTTCTGCTGAAAGAATGCGTGTTCTCAGTGTTACCGATGCGTGTGCATCCAAGCAATTCACCCAAGGCTTGTGCTCTCCCTTGATCAGCGCTCAGTAGGTCTGACAGCTCTTACTGTCCTCGCCCTCCTTCGCGCCAAGCAGAATAAATGAGACAGAAATCACTTTGAGGCAGCCCACCTCCATCACGCTCCGTAATGTCTTTTCAGGTCTTATTAAATGCTGAGAGAAAGAAAAGACACTTCATCTTGCAACAATTAAACATTTCATTTTGGCAGCATGCATGCAAATTAATGTAATGAGTCGTATGATACAAAGGATATAAACCTTAGATTTCCATAGAAACCAAAGCAGAAATCCTCTGAGAAATCTTGAAATAGCTTTAATCCCAGCCTGGAGACACATGTATGTTTTTTGAAATGTTTATGTTAATTCAATTGATGTAAATCACACCTTGTCTTCATGTCCCTTATTCCTTTGACAGCATATATCCTGTCATCCTAGAATGTCATATCAAATCATCGTCATTGTCATCATCATCATCATCATCACCATCATTGTCATCTACAGTATATACCTACAGTATATTATTCTGCAAATATGCTTTCCGTATGCTTTGATGTACCTTGACCCCCAGAGGACAAAATCATCAACGTTTGCCAAGATCACGTTGTGTCTCCGGGAATCTTTATGGATGTAACAGTTCATCTCTGAGTCTTTTTATTGGAAGGATTATTCCGTATCCACTGCGAGCTAAGCCCAAAGAGACTTGATTTCCTCCTCTTAAAACAGCGTGTTTTTCTATAATTAAGATTCCCTGCGGCGATTGTTGACCTGTTCCTCCGCTCTGTCAGCGAATCAAAGAGAGAGTTCCCACCTCCGATTTTAATCACAGTTTCCCCTCTCCACAGTTATCAGCAGAGTGGGGTCGCGATTTGGGAGCAAGAAGGAGAGGGAGCGAGTTCTGCATCTATTCTTCATGGTTCTAGTCAGATATTTTGGAACATATTATCATAGCTTTTCATTGCTGGGCACATTTATTTCTGATGCTGAACACATACTTCTCTACAGTATGTGAGTGTACTGTGTCTGTGTCTGTGAGTGTACTGTGAGTGTACTGTGAGTGTACTGTGAGTGAACTGTGTCTGTGAGTGTACTGTGAGTGTACTGTGAGTGTACTGTGTCTGTGTGAGTGTACTGTGTCTGTGTCTGTGAGTGTACTGTATCTGTGTGAGTGTACTGTGTCTGTGAGTGTACTGTGTCTGTGAGTGTACTGTGTCTGTGTGAGTGTAGTGTCTGTGTGAGTGTACTGTGTCTGTGAGTGTACTGTGTCTGTGTGAGTGTACTGTGTCTGTGAGTGTACTGTGTCTATGTGATTGTACTGTGTCTGTGAGTGTACTGTGTCTATGTGATTGTACTGTGTCTGTGAGTGTACTGTGTCTATGTGAGTGTACTGTGTCTGTGTGAGTGTACTGTGTCTATGTGATTGTACTGTGTCTGTGAGTGTACTGTGTCTGTGTGAGTGTACTGTGTCTGTGTCTGTGAGTGTACTGTGTCTGTGTGAGTGTACTGTGTCTGTGTGAGTGTACTGTGTCTGTGAGTGTACTGTGTCTATGTGAGTGTACTGTGTCTGTGAGTGTACTGTGTTGTGAATATTATTTTTAGTCAGATTGTCAATGAACACGCTGAGTGGTCGATCAAGCTGGTTTTAAACAAAGTACAATAGTTTATTCTATGTTACGATTCTGCAGAAGCGGACCCTCGCACCGGAAGTGATTCCAGGCAAGAGTGCCGAACGTGAATAGGGTTCGTTGGTTTATACAGGAGAAAAGGAAGTGACAGTTTCAGGGGAAAGACAGGGAAGTGATGTCACACAGGGAGGGATTTGTAGTTCTAACAGACTGATCTATGAGAACGAACTACAAAGTTAAGATTACAGTCCAGGGGGGAAAACAGAACACTTTGTTGAGACTTGAAATTCATTCACAATTCCCCACTTTGTGGATTAAATATCCACAACTATAATAGAAATGAAAGAATCAACAATGTGAAATCAAATTATAAAATAGGCCTATCATAAAAATAATCCAACATCTTTGGCAAAAAACCCTATTCTACACATATGGAAAGGAAGTAATCTATTTCTCCACCAGGTGGAGCTTAATAAAGATTTAACAAACTCAAGTTATTTAACCCACCAAGATCATTTTCTTCTCATATGCAATCACTTACCAAAACTCCTCACCTTAATTTGGCATAAGCAAGGTAAAAAGATACCATGATTATTAATCTAAGACATCATATATTCATGACTGAGTGGGAAAAACCCTTAAATTCAAATTAGAACCAACAGATTATGTATCAAAATATTCCAAATAGTCAATGTCAATGACACAGACATCATTAAGATCTTGAATTGAATTAATAGTAAATTTAACTTTTTCTATCATTATTTAGGCAGCATAGGCATATCTGGAACAGAACAGCATTTAAACATACACTTAAGAATATTTAGAAAATAATAACGATGAAGAACATGCATACAATTGAAAACACACATATTTGAGAATATCCAGGACTTGCAAAAGCATTCCATTTAGGAACATTATCTAAGATCTGAATACCTTTATCGTTTGCTTCATGGAACTCAATGTAGCATTGGGATCTGAACTAACCGAACAGCAGATATAGCCAGTATTATCTCTAAGGGAAGTCTATTTTGTAGCACAATCTTTTCCATGTAATTTACTTCTGTAGCTAAGGCTGAAATTACTTGGTATTGTGCGATCATGTGTCATGCGTTCATGAGAGAAATAATATACTGAAACTAAATAGAAAATTCGAGACAGCTCTATGGTGTCTAGTTTGATTGCTGATGAATTCCCTGCATTTGAGTGTGATCAATCTTCTTAATCCTGGACATTACATGAGCAAGATAACATTCATATGACACTGTTGCAATTTAAAGTTGAATACGCTATTTCCCTATAGCTCAAAAATACGCCATTTGGAATGGCTCTCTGAACCTTAATTTCACATCTCATAAATCTGCTTTAAACACTAATTTGTCCTAATCTATGTGTTGTATCTGAAAATATTAATACATGCTGTGATATATTGAAGAGGTCACTTCCAATTGTTTAACTCGCTTTTCAAGTTCAGCCCTGTGGATGCAATTCTGTTAGGCTCCATTTTGATACTTGGTTGATGTAGTTAGGTGCATAGCAGTTAAACACAGTTAAACACAGTCCCCTGAGAATAGTCTGGAACAGCTCTACAAAGATCAACTTTATAATTATGAATTTTCAATACTTCTATACCCACTCTAAACTAAACTCCAGTCACAGTTTCAACAGTATAACCTGGAAATCTCTGTTGCTTTCAAATCTTATATATATAGAATGTAGTATTTTCCATTCATCTTCGTCTACCGTATAGACTCAACAGTCAAGTGGAGTGCAACATTCAAATAGGACAAACGCTTGTCCACGTTGCCATAACGATCCTGAGAAGGAGGTGACAGGCAAGGTCATTTCTTTCAATAGCTCCTCCTCAGAGGAAGCCACAGTGTGGTGGCCCATGATTGTTTTTTGCTGAAGTGGCGCTCAGAGTTGTCATCCTGACAGCAATGAGGCGTTATTCTTTGTCTGATTCCTCATCTAAGACCAGAGAGTGAGCTTTCGCCCTGGTGGTGACACAGGATATTGCATCCTGGTTGTTGGAATTCTCAGGCCGGGTGGCCTCGTCCTGGTTTGGAACCAGCCTGCAGTGGCTGGCGTGTACCCGCAAAGTCCTCTCTGCTACGTCTGAGTTAGCAGCAGGAACTGGTACGGGCCCAGCCAACGGGCACTCTGGTTTCAGGTCTCTGCTCACAACCCATTGGCCTGGTTGGAAATGATGCAGGTCGGCTCTCTCAGGTCGGCAGACCTGTGAATCCACAGATGAGAGACACACCATAGACAAAACAGGACCGGACCGCAGCTTTTAGCAGCGGAGTTAGCAGCCATACTGGACACAGGATACTGGACACAGGATCAGAGGTTTCAATAGGAGCTTGGCCTTTGCCACCATTTCTTCTTCAGCTCTGCATCTCGTTCTTTCAACTACTTTCTAATTTCCTTCAACTACAACCTCCTCACTACCTTCAATTCAACTTCCTCACTACCTTCTTCACTACTACTAGTCTGTTTCATTAGCAACAACCAGTTAACTTGATAACATCCTTTACTCCCCCTCTTTTTTGAAACATGATCTGGTCAGTGTGCTAATTTGAAAACATAATGAAAGCATGGAATATGCAGTATAGGTTATGCTAACTATGAAATGAGCATTCATTCAAAATCAGAGTGAGAGGAGAATATCTGAGAGGTTTGAGCGTGGCTTAATTGATCTCGTTCAATATGTTGAGTCATGTCTCTCTGCCTTCTGGAGGAGGAAGCAGAGTTAAGAACAGTGCATCTTTGAAATGCACGGTCAACAGTTCAGTCTTATTAAAGCAGCAGCCACGCTGTGTGTAGGTGCGATGTAAATTATGAATAGTCACAACATGCAGGACATGGATAAAATCGCTTGCGCAATGCTACTAGGTCTAAAACAGCGTCAGTGGTAGTTGCCACTGGTTTCAAGTAGGACCCAAGTCCTTTTAACAGAGTCAAGTCTTTTTAGTCAGAAATACTTAAACAGAGTGCATTAGTCATCGTCAAAACCAGTCGGGCTCGTCAGTCCATGTAATCTTGTCAAGTGGAGCTAGCTTTTGTCTAATGAGGGTTGTCTGCTAAATCAGGGATAGACTCTGCAGTAGTCTATTACCAAGCAGCCTTTGTTTATTTATCATTAGTAATTGATCAAGGTAATTAACCTGCTCACGCACCAATTAGATTTAGGTCTTAGAAATTCTATGGCCATTTCCTAAAATAAAACAACATATTCGTATCATCAAACCATGAGTCCTTGTTTCTAACAAGAAATTGTTATTCGAAATAATCATTTAAAAAGAAAGGGAGCACCAACACATTATGTAAAACAGCGCCCTCTAATGGTGAAAACAAAAATTCCCTTAAATCAGGGTGAACAAATGGAAAAAATGCATTACTCATACCAAAACAATAAATGAATAGCTTCATATGGGGTTCTCAAATCATGAATAAATATAATTTATCTAAACCGCTCTCAAAAGAACACTATGGGTGTTATAAGTTGAGCTCAATTTCAATAACCACATTTCTGCGTTTGAGGACAGAGGGTTATGAGCACGCTTAGGACGTGATGGTTCCTTGGGTCTGACAACCACTTGGTTACTATTCTTAAATTTAGCCTAGATCATATCTATCTCTTACCCACAGTCAGTTGGGCAACGTGGGGGTGAGGCGTTTGACCAGCGTCCCCACGAACCAAGTTGTCAGTCCATCTTAAATGGGAAGTCGGTTACCCCGGTTGTATCCAATTCTTGGGGCAGCCTCCATCTCTCGTCCCGTGCCTGTGTCTACTCTGTAAACAAACTTCAGATATAATTCGTGACACATTTGTTTTACCATGCAGCTGTCTCCGTGGGCCGTCAGACGCACAGACAAAGCTGCATGGGCAGTTTACATACAATAAAAGACAGACAAAATAAAAGACATTTCAATTTCTCACCACTCTTGTGGGTAACACCAATTCTTAGAAATTATGCGCCGGAGGCACATAAACATAACAAAATAAATCATAGACCGCAGTTTTGATAAATTGGAGTGATGTCTTTTCCTTTTTTTTTTCAAGAATATGTATCTGAGCATATTAAGTTAACATGACAATACAGTGAAGTGAGGTTGAAGTTAGCATCATCTAACACAACTTTAAGTGGCAGTCATTTCAAATTATTAAAATACTTGCGGTTCCAACCGGTTTGGCATTTATCCGGTAGTCCAGGAACGTCAATTCTCTGTAAAACTCAAAACCAATGAATGTGCATCTGAAATCAGTAAAACATGAAATCTTAAACAAAACAAAATTCTCAAAATTGGGTTGTCAGACAAATGTATCAGACTAAGATATTGGCAAATATGAATGATTTTTCTTTTTTCTCTTACCTCTACCCTCCCCCCTCCCCCCCCCCCCCCATGTCACGTACACTCTCACTTTCCCTAGAATGGGAGAGGAACCAGAGGGAGGTGTCTCAGAAGAGTAATACCCTAGGGGGGGCGTTATTTCAGACATCCCTGTTTGGGGTAAGGGTATGTAGCAGCCGTAGAGATGACAGTTGGTCGAACAGGAAGGGACGTTTGGACAGGAACAACGGACGTGGCCTGAACCAACAAAACTGTTTGGATAGGTGTCACAACAAGGAGGGGCCAGTATTGGGGGTTGGTTTAGTTTACATCTGCTTAACAAGGGACATGGCCTGAAACAACAAAACTCTTGTTTGGATAAGAGGTCAGAACAGGAAGAGGCCTATCTGTCCCTTCACTTCTCACGCACATGCTTCAGTGATTAAAAATAACTCCCATTTTAAAAGAAAATATGAGAACAAACAATGTAATAAAAAGTTACAGAAAAAAAACTAAACACGTTTAGTCAACCAAATTACTGCTGTGCTGAGAGATACTTGTTTGTTTTTTTATCCTGTTATATATTTTTTTCCCAAGATGGCAGTCATCAGAAGCCAAAATGGTCGACCCTCGAGAAGAGAAGAGGGAACAGGAAGTCTCTCTTTTTTTTTTTTTCACACAAGCAGCCACGCAGGAAGTTTAACCACGTGTGCACAGAGTTAGCTAATCACGTGGGCTAATCAACATGTGGATGAGGCAGCTAGCACATTGAATACAATAGAACAGAGAAGATAGCTAGTTTGTAGCTAGTTTGAGCAGAACAAAAACAGTAGCCTAGCTAGAACGCAGCTAGCACGAAAATCAATCACAAATGTACACCAACCAAAACCCAGCATAACCCCAAAACACCCAACATAACTATGGGTTTCAACAGTTAAACAGGACCTCAAATCCCAAAACAAAAACAGATCTACCTTGGCGTAGACTCAAACATACAATGGACCAAACATTGAAGAAGCCTCAGCTTCACATGAACACAAAACCCAAAGCTAACAGAAATACAAGATACGTAGCTTGGAGCAGAATTAAAAGAACAAAGGATGAGCACAAGAGTGCCGTAGAAATCCCAAAATAACCCCTAACACTAAACACAAAACAAAGCCAGCACAACACCAAACACTGAAATGCACAACCAAACCGAAGCTAACATGTACAGAAGGACAACACCAAACAAAGACCCAGAAAAACAGGATCAGAAACCCAAGACAAGACAAACACAATGAAACAAAACAAGGCCTACTCGACTCACTTAACAAAAGCAAATCACCCGGGGTTTAAAAGTTCTCGAAGTGTAACAGCCACTGTTAAGTGTAAGGCTTTTCGAGAGTAATAACGCTGTGTAGTACTCCACTATTCAGTACTGATAACGCTGTAAAATGCGTCGCAAACAAAAACCTAACCCTGGTTAGATATATAGGGCAGGGAGAACATTAGGCATTTTAAGCGGGCACGCGGTCAACAACCGGCTTTAAGAACAGAAATGCATGTACAGAAATGCATGTACAACAACCTCAGAAATGCATGTACAACAACCAGGACACGTGTGCGCGACACCGGCTCGAATAAACACTATTGTCTAAGTTTTCACACAGCTGAACAAACAAAAGGACCACTCTTAACTAGGTTCAAAACAACGTACCAGACTCCAGCAAATTCCAGGCTGCCTCGGGTCTCGGGGGAAAACCGCACCAACTAGATGCGTCCCCGAGATTGAATTCCCCCCGTCCTTTGAGAAAAGGACGACACGCGTCCGTGAATGCAGCCCAAAACACCGAAGTCCAGCAGTCGTTCCCTTTTAGAGCATTACCGTCGCCATATTGTGAATATTATTTTTAGTCAGATTGTCAATGAACACGCTGAGTGGTCGATCAAGCTGGTTTTAAATAAAGTACAATAGTTTATTCTATGTTACGATTCTGCAGAAGCGGACCCTCGCACCGGAAGTGATTCCAGGCAAGAGTGCCGAACGTGAATAGGGTTCGTTGGTTTATACAGGAGAAAAGGAAGTGACAGTTTCAGGGGAAAGACAGGGAAGTGATGTCACACAGGGAGGGATTTGTAGTTCTAACAGACTGATCTATGAGAACGAACTACAAAGTTAAGATTACAGTCCAGGGGGTAAAACAGAACACTTTGTTGAGACTTGAAATTCATTCACAGTGTCTGTGAGTGTACTGTGTCTATGTGAGTGTACTGTGTCTGTGAGTGTACTGTGTCTATGTGAGTGTACTGTGTCTATGTGAGTGTACTGTGTCTGTGAGTGTACTGTGTCTGTGTCTGTGAGTGTACTGTGTCTGTGTCTGTGAGTGTACTGTGTCTATGTGAGTGTACTGTGTATATGTGAGTGTACTGTGTCTGTGAGTGTACTGTGTCTGTGAGTGTACTGTGTCTGTGAGTGTACTGTGTCTATGTGATTGTACTGTGTCTATGTGATTGTACTGTGTCTATGTGAGTGTACTGTGTATATGTGAGTGTACTGTGTCTGTGAGTGTACTGTGTCTATGTGAGTGTACTGTGTCTGTGAGTGTACTGTGTCTATGTGAGTGTACTGTGTATATGTGAGTGTACTGTGTATATGTGAGTGTACTGTGTCTATGTGAGTGTACTGTGTCTGTGAGTGTACTGTGTCTGTGTGAGTGTACTGTGTATATGTGAGTGTACTGTGTATGTGTGAGTGTACTGTGTATATGTGAGTGTACTGTGTCTGTGAGTGTACTGTGTCTGTGTGAGTGTACTGTGTCTATGTGAGTGTACTGTGTCTGTGTGTGTGTGTGTACTGTGTCTATGTGAGTGTACTGTGTCTGCGTCCATGTGTGTATTTGTATTATGTGTTCTTTCTTGCATGTATGTCTGCGTATGTGTGTCTGATGTGAGTATGTGTTAGCATGCATCAATGCTTGTGTGTGTGTGTGTGTGTGTGTGTGTGTGTGTGTGTGTGTGTGTGTGCATGTGTTTTTTACTTTTACATCCCCAGGGGAACCCATTGAGACCAAGGTCTCATTTTCAATGGTGCCCTGGTTACAAAGTCGAATTATACAAAATCAATATAAAATAATATATATATATATATATATATATATATATATATATATATTAGTGTTGTCACGATACCAATATTTGACCTGCGATACTATACCAGCGAAAGTATCACGATACCAAGTAGTATCACGATACCGAAGCATTAAAATTTGTAATTTTTTTATTTTTTATTTTTATGAAGGTGCAATGTATTTACAGTACATTACAGTACAGTATAATCACTTTATACGAGTGGTGCATGAATAACATGCATTTAATGCAATACATTGTAGCTCTATAGGTAAGTAAAAAGATACTATGCATATTATTAATTATTATATAATAATATTATATATAATATTACATATTTTAAACACATATCTTAAACAACTACTGAATCAGCCGTGTAATATCACCAACCACCAGTAAAGGTCAGCAGAGAGCCACTGGGTTTTGGTTGATGGCAGTGACGCTTTATCTAGCTAAGTCAAAACCAGATCAAATGTCAAGAGGTGGATATCATTGGATTATCATTGGATTCGTCTCAGCCTACATAATCTAGCTCACATTATTTTAAGGAGTTTGGAGTTGGAATAAGAGGACGACAATTTTAATTCAACAGCTGTGCATGACGACATGACAGCAGGTAGTCTAACGTTACTTCATTAGCTAGCCAGCTGGCTAGCTTGGCTGGCTAGCTAGCAACAGCAGCACACGCTTTAGCTAAGAGGTTTATTCATTCATTTTTGTAATATTAGCTAATGGCAAGAACACTGCTAAAGTCATACTCACTTCATTAGCTCGTCTGTATTCCAGAAGAGATCTGGATGACGAGATTGTAGATGCTTTATTAAGTTTGATGTGTTGACTTCTTTTGCCTGTACGGCATTGCCGCATCGCCTGCACAACGGACGGCCATCATCTATAGCGTTTCCTTGTTTATCTGGTTTAAAACCCAAATACTGTAGTTCCATATTAAACTTTTAGAGTTATGTTTCTTCAATAATGTTACATTTGATGGTGCGGACTCAGAGCTAGGGAACGCTTCTGACATTACGATAGCCTACTGAGAACCAGACTGGCTCGCGCCCAGACATACACAGATAACGTCAATATATATTGTGACTGCGGAGATGCATGCGTGAGGCAACACATTGGGAGCTGCCACAACGGTGTCGCGAGCCAGTCTTCTCATTAGCAGAAACCAGTGAATTTGGGAACTGAGGTAACATTGTCCCCCTGGCGTTTTCAACGGTAGTACCGTATTCCACGGTAGTACCGTTGTATGGAGCTTATAGTATAGTTGGCACCGTCACGTTTTGGCACCGCGGTAGACCGTTGGTACCGGTATATCGTGCAACACTAATATATATATCACACATCAATATAAAATATAGAAAATATGAAATCAATACAATCTCTGGGAACACAGAACAAACAAAAAAAAGTATTCACAGCTTGCTTCTGACTTAAGGGACCTCAAGAACGAACTAATTCTGAGATCTTGATTGACTAGAACGCCATGTGATGTCAAGTAATTAGGCAGCTTTTGTAAGACTACTTTATTCATAAACGAGATGCTGTGCTCTCCTAGTGGTCAGGGGCGGCCAACATACTGTCTGATAAACATTGCAATAATACATTCTAAATTGCTCAAAATGAAGTGATGAATGATAAATAGTGCCAAGCTGTTTCAAGGTGGCAGAGGCAGTGTGCATATAAATAATGTTGCCTCAGGTAATTACTGACAAAATCAAAATCGAATCAAACTTTATTTGTATTGCGCATTTCATACACAGAGGCAACACAGTGCGCTTTACAGAGAGCCAAGGGGGAATGGATATAGATCCAGAAGGAAGCAAAAAAAACTGTTCACCCAGGGCCATCAATTCTTTCCTGACCTCTCTCAATGAGACAGTTGAGCAAGCTCTTGGAAAGTGTTTAAATCTATTGGCTAAGAATTTACAAAGCATTAAACCTGGGCTAAATACTTCATAAAAGAGACATGACTATCAGTAGAGTAGATACATAGTTACAGAGAGGTTACCTACATGGTCGGCCATTTTGTGTTATTTATCCCTGTTGTCCATAATTCATAACCTTTATTTAGTTTCTTAGGAATACAATTGAGGGGCAGGCCCTCATTTTCAATGTAGCCGAGATTACAAAACAAGCAGCAACAATAAAAAACATGTTAAACAATAAGATGTCATCACAAATAACAATATAATTTGAAATTAAACACAATAAACAAGAACAGGTAAAGAATATACAATAGAACAACTTGTGACAATCAGTAGTCAGTCAGTCATTAAAAACAGTTACAAACAGAGGCAGAAATGTTCAAAACCAGGAATTTTAACTGCCCATACCAGGGCAGAGAACTCATTTAAACTACCCATACCAGGGCAGAGAACTAATTTAAACTGCCCATACCAGGGCAGAGAACTCATTTAAACTGCCCATACCAGGGCTGAGAACTCATTTAAACTGCCCATACAAGGGCAGAGAACTCATTTAAACTGCCCATACCAGGGCTGAGAACTCATTTAAACTGCCCATACAAGGGCAGAGAACTCATTTAAACTGCCCATACCAGGGCTGAGAACTCATTTAAACTGCCCATACCAGGGCAGAGAACTCATTTAAACTGCCCATATCAGGGCAGAGAACTCATTTAAACTGCCCATACCAGGGCCGAGAACTCATTTTAAGCTTTTTGAAACGCATTCCATGAAGTTGGGCACTAAAAGAAAAAGTTGATTTCCCAAGTTCTGTCTGGGCATGATGGATTTTAAGAAGCCGCAGGTCACCTGAGCGGGACAGATAGGGACTAGAATTCCACTCCAACAATGAGGAAATATAGGGAGGGAGCTTTCCAATGATCGCGACCAGTGTCTTTCACGTCTCTCAGCCAAAGAGGACCGGCCTGCCTTGTCATAAAGGACAGTAGGATATGTAATAATAATAATAATAATAATTACTATTAGTATTATTGTTGTTGTTGTTATTATTATTATTACAATAATAATGATAATAATATGTTAAACGTGATAATATCAATACTTTATATTTTATTTATACCTTTCATACAAATAAATGCAGCTCAAAGCACTTTACAACTGAGAATTTACATGCATGGGGTGCTTCACATAAAAATAGACATAAAATGAACAAAAAGGCTGGAAAATAAGATGGAAGATGAAACACAATAAAATAACAAAGATAAACAACCAAGTAAAATAGCTTAGGATGACCTTGACCGGGAATAGCGGGAGGGAGACTTTCCAGGACCTGGGTATAGTACAAAAGGCAGAGACACTAGGGAGGATAGAGGAACACAGGGTTAGTAACTGCACTGGACCTCTACAGCAATCAGGGGGATCTCTACCGGACACAGGGTGGTCTGCAGGAGACGGGGGCATCCACAGGACCTGGTTAGAATATAAGAGGGAGGCACTGGGAAGGAAAGAGGCAGCCAGGGTTAGTAGCATGCAGAGCCACATAAGATCTGGATGGATGGATGGATGGATGGATGGATGGATGGATGGATGGATGGATGGATGGATGGATGGATGGATGGATGGATGGATGGATGGATGGATGGATGGATGGATGGATGGATGGATGGATGGATGGATGGATGGATGGATGGATGGATGGATGGATGGATGGATGGATGGATGGATGGATGGATGGATGGATGGATGGATGGATGGATGGATGGATGGATGGATGGATGGATGGATGGATGGATGGATGGATGGATGGATGGATGGATGGATGGATGGATGGATGGATGGATGGATGGATGGATGGATGGATGGATGGATGGATGGATGGATGGATGGATGGATGGATGGATGGATGGATGGATGGATGGATGGATGGATGGATGGATGGATGGATGGATGGATGGATGGATGGATGGATGGATGGATGGATGGATGGATGGATGGATGGATGGATGGATGGATGGATGGATGGATGGATGGATGGATGGGGTTAGAGCTAGGACTATGACCAGTATAATTATGATTATAAAATATGAAGGAAAATGGATTTTTATCAACTCGTATGGGGCACCACTGTTATGTACAGAGAAACAGATAACCTTTATCAATAGTCTAATTTATTCATCAATCTCATTCTGTAGGCGGAGTCCTTGACTCAATCAAGTGACCTAAGATAATGTGATGACGCTCGGACGTGGTCAAAAGTTAATGTTTATTGAAATTATACTAATCAATTATCAAAATAATATTATAACACAATTCAAATAATAGATGGAAAAACACGTGGCAATATGAAAACACAGCAGAAATGAAAAGAATGAGGTCAGATTATCACAGCCTATCCTAAGTCCTCTAAGCTTACAACACTTGGCATCACACACACACATCAAAGAGAATGTTGGGTTCAACCTTAGCGGGGTGTGAAGCGCGATGTCCGTAGGTGCTGTCTGACTCGACGAAGGGAAGAGGCACGTGACGTGGTGGTCGCTCGGTTTGATGAAGGGGGTAGCGTGCCTGCGCTCCCGTTGAAACAGTGGTAGTAGCGTTGCTGTGCGAAGTTGATGTTGCGGAGTTCAAAGTTCAGTTTCAGAGTTCACAAGTTATTCAAAACCTCGCCAGAGGTGGATATTTGAAGAGTTGGTGGAGATTCCTAAGCCCCTGTGTCGACTCCGAGTTCTTAGATAGTGGTTCAGCATTCCACAGATACAGGCTGATTTGATCAACCAGGCACAAACTTAGTTACTGGAGAGTTGTGAGCACACAAGAGTGTGAAAACAAGAGCGTGAAAAACCAGAGAAATCACGAGAGAGAGAACAATGGCGTCTCACAGCTTAAATACCTGCACCTTGTCGGGGGTGGGTGCTTGTGACCCCAGTTCGGTGATTGGCCAGTTGATTCGTGACCCCTCCTTTGGGGGGGTCTGAGAATTAAACTGCAATTTTCAGGATATGTTTTTATCCGATCTCATTACCAACACATTGGAAGGACATTAGTAAAAATGACATTATCATATTCAGTACATTGGCTGGAACATATAGAATCCAAACACTTGCATCTTTTAATCACACCCACACGTTGGAATCACAATTTTAATACTGCTCTGAGCCCGTTCGCTCCCCAAACCCTGTTTATTCACAGGTATGTCCCCCATTGAAGAATAAACACTGGCACTGGGTTCAGTTTTCTTCTGAATGCACGCTCTTGAGTGTTCTCCAGACAATCTGGTGTACTGCAGTTGGTGAGAGAGAGAGAGAGAGAGAGAGAGAGAGAGAGAGAGAGAGGGGCCGGCCGAGTCCTTTGATGTGGAACCAGGACGTTGGTGTGAACAGCCCCCAGTTCTCCCTTTTGCTTACACAGGCCTTCTTACAACAAAAGGGAGTATGTGGACGAAGTGTAATCCGACCCTCTAATGACCGTTAGGAGGAAGGAGCTGTGTGAGTGTGAAAGGCCTTATCTGGCCCCATCTGGTAGTGAGTGTCTGCGCATGGCTCCTCCGCTACAGTAGATAGTTGTAGATAGATAGTTGTAGATAGATAGTTGTAGATAGTGTTATAGTGCGTATGAATGCGTGGTCAGGTGATGTAGTCTAGTGATGTCAGAGTGTTATAGTGGGTATGGAAGGAGTGGTCAGGTCTAGTGATGTCAGAGTGTTATAGTGGGTATGAAGGGTGATGGCAGAGTGTTATAGTGGGTATGGAAGGGTTATGGCAGAGTGTTATAGTGGGTATGGAAGGGTTATGGCAGAGTGTTATAGTGGGTATGGAAGGGTGATGGCAGAGTGTTATAGTGGGTATGGAAGGGTTATGGCAGAGTGTTATAGTGGGTATGGAAGGGTTATGGCAGAGTGTTATAGTGGGTATGGAAGGGTTATGGCAGAGTGTTATAGTGGGTATGGAAGGGTTATGGCAGAGTGTTATAGTGGGTATGGAAGGGTTATGGCAGAGTTATAGTGGGACAGGCAAATCACTGGTAAAGGTTGTTGTGATTTGGGCCGGGTCCGCCCCGGCTCGGCCCCTGCTCCCGGTCTGGACCCGCGTTCCTGCCCTGGACCCCCGATTTGCCCCGGACCCCTGGTTCGCCCCGGACCCCTGGTCCACTCTGCTCGCTCCTGGTCCGGACCCGCGTTCCTGCCCTGGACCCCCGATTTGCCCCGGACCCCTGGTCCACTCTGCTCGCTCCTGGTCCGGACCCGCGTTCCTGCCCTGGACCCCCGATTTGCCCCGGACCCCTGGTTCGCCCCGGACCCCTGGTCCACTCTGCTCGCTCCTGGTCCGGACCCTCGCCCCTGCCCGGGCCCCTGGTTCGCCCTGCTCACCCCCTGATCCTGGCCCTGAGCTCCTGTGCCCCCTGGACCTTCCTGGACCCTGAGCACCTCTCCCGGTGACTGCCCCTGCACTGCCCCCAGAGACTATTGTACACTTTGTCACTTGGTTTTGTTCTACCTCCTTGTGTGTTTGGTCTTGTGTTCGTTGTCTTGTCTTCTATGTTGGTTTGTGTCCTCCCAGCCCCAGCTCTAGACACCTGTCCCCTCACTAGTCTCACGTCACTCAAGTCCCTCCTCTCCTGGCCCTTAGTTCCCCCCTCTGCTTCTGCCCGGTCCCTTTCCCTGTCCCAGCCTCGTTCGTTCCCTTCCTGTGTGTCCTTGTTCCTGTGTCCTTGTGTTGGTGTCTTGTTGGTATCCCTCCATGTCCTTGTCTGGGTGATTGTCTGCACCTGTGTCTCGTTATGTCTTGTTGCACACCTGTACATTGTTCCTTGATTGTTCTCCCAGTGTATATATGCCCTCCTGTTTCCTTTGTTCTCTGTCGGTTCATTGTCAATGTTAGTGCGTGTTTCCCCTGCGTTTCCTCCCGGTATTATTTGGATATTAAACTTATATTTTGAACCTGAGCTGCTTGCCTGCCGTCTGCTTTTGGGTCCTACCTCCACCAGCCTCAAACCCTAACAAAGGTATTACATTACATTACAAGTCATTTAGCAGACGCTTTTATCCAAAGCCACTAACAATAATTGCATTTAACGTAGGAAAAGCCAATGTACTACTACTTGCCAGAACTCACAAGTGCATCTTTTTTCTAAAACAAGTGACTAAGAGCATAATCTAGTGCTGAAGGCAAAGTGCAAGAATAGCAATCTAAAGTACAGTGCAATACGATACAATACAATAAGTGCTTAGGAGGGAGGATTGTTGTAGTACTTCTTGAAGAGATGAGTTTTGAGCCTGCGATGAAAGATGGGCAGCGACTCTGCTGTCCTGACATCAGTGGGCAGTTCATTCCACCACTGCGGGGCCAGGACAGAGAAGAGCCGTGACCATGTCGATCGACCGCAGGGGCCTCGGAGTGACGGGGCAACCAGTCGCCCAGAGGTAGCAGAGCGTAGCGGTCGGGAGGGGGTGTAGGGTTTGACCATGGCCTGGAGGTAGTAGGGGGCTGTTCCTTTCATTGCCCTGTAAGTTAGCGCCAGAGTTTTAAACTGGATGCGAGCTGCTACAGGGAGCCAGTGTAGGGAACGGAGGAGGGAAGTTGTGTGGGAGAACTTGGGGTAGTTGAACACCAGGCGAGCAGCAGCTTTCTGGACAAGTTCCAGAGGTTTAATGGCTGACGCTGGGGCCCCACCGAGGAGGGAGTTGCAGTAGTCCAGGCGGGAGATGACCAGGTCCTGGATGAGTACCTGCGCCATTTCATCAGTTAGGAAAAGGCGAATACTCCTGATGTTGTAGAGCATGAATCTGCAGGAGTGTGTGACGGATGTGACATGTGCGGGAAATGACAGTTGGTCATCCAGGGTCACACCCAGATTCCTCGCAGTCCGAGTCGGGGTCACCACTGTGTCTTCAATGGTGATGGCCAGGTCCCGGTGCGGCAGCCCTTCCCTGGGAGGAACAGCAGCTCAGTCTTGTCCAGATTGAGCTTGAAGGTATCACTCCGTAAACGCTGTCAGCTGCATTAATTTGTCTATAGCAACGGGAACTATTTTGGATTGCGGACGGCTGAAAGCAACGCTATTATTTAAAAAATAATAATAACAGTGCAGTGCTGCTGTATGCTGGCAGCAACACACTCTTCTCACATGTATATGGCACGAGAGGTGACAATGTAGACCATGTAGTGACCCTGTAGACCCGGGAGTGCCTTATCGTGGATATTGGCATGGCTGTGCTGGCTAAGCTGCACTGTCGTGCCTATGACTGCAGCACAGCTGTGCCAATAACCACGGCAAAGCACTCCCGGGTGTACAGGGTCACTACATGGTCTACAGTGTCACTACATGGTCTACAGTGTCACTATGTTCTCTAGTGTCACGCTGCACTCAGGTCCAGGAGGACAAGGACAGAGAGCTTTTTTGAGTCAGCATTGATTTTGAGGTTTTTGACAACCTTAACCAGCGCTGTCTCTGTACTATGATGCAGGCGGAAACCTGACTGAAAAAAGTCCGGGATAAAACTTGCAGCTAGGAATCATTAAGCTGTTTGAGTACAACTTTTTCTAAAGACAATTACTCTAAAAGGGGAGGTTGGAGATTGGTCCAAAATTACTGAGGACTTAGGAGTCTAAGTTGTTTTTCT
Source organism: Borostomias antarcticus (assembly GCF_949987555.1). NCBI lineage: Eukaryota > Metazoa > Chordata > Actinopteri > Stomiiformes > Stomiidae > Borostomias > Borostomias antarcticus. The sequence goes on from NC_140237.1 coordinate 25,647,478, forward strand.
TCAAAATGGGTTTCACCAGGGCAGTTTTAAGTGCTGATGGAAAAACTCCCCTACTGAGGGAACAATTTACAAGAGCTAATGTGTCTACGGATACAGAGTTATATATATATATATATATATATATATATATATATATATATATGTGAACACAATGCAGGCACTCAATAATCAATTATTTTTTTTATTTTTTATATATATATATATAAATATATATATAACTGTGAACACAATGCAGGCATTCAATAATCTGATGGCCTGGGGTTCAAGCAGTCTTGCAGCTGATTGGTGCGTGTCCTGACGCTGCGGTAGTCTTTTTGGTGGCAGCCGTTTGAAGCGTCCGTGGTTTGGAGCGACGGTGAGCTCTAAGGATTCTCTTGGTTCTCCTCACACACCGCCTGCCTGGTGTAGACGTCCCGGAGGGAGGGAAGCTCACCTCCGATGATGCGCTGGGCCGTTCGCACCACTCTCCACAGGTGGCCGTGTACAACGTCCTGAAAAGGCGGGGCTCCGTCTTCTATTCCCTCAGCCGTCGGAGGAAGAAGAGGCGCTGTCGTGCCTTCTTCACTATGGCCTCTGTGGGGACTGTCCGTGTTAGGTCCTTGGTCCACTGGTGTTCCATCGATGGTGTGACGCGGGTGTGAGCTCTGTCCAGTCTCCTGAAGTCCACCACTAGCTCCTTGGTCTTACTGGGAGCTCGCCTCTTCTCTGTAGGCTGACTCAGCATCGTTGGTGATCAGGCCTACTGCCGTCATGTGACAGGATGGCGTGATCAGCTGTGTGGCCACGCAGTCATGGGTTAACAGGGAGAAGCTACAGGAGAGGGCTCCAGTGTTGAGAGTTAGTGGGGGAGAGTTAATTTACAGTTTATTTTCATCATCAGAAAAAGCAAAAGCAGGTGCAGAAGAGGTTAGAAACCCAAGTGGGCTTATAAAACACCTTGCTGACTAGAAAAGAACAAACTATAGAAACAACAATACACATCAAGAAATAACAAAACCAGTATGTGTGTGTGTGTGTGTGTGTGTATTTGTGCGCATGTATTTGTGTGTGTGTATTTGTGTGTGAGTGAGCGTGTGAGTATTTGTGTGTGTATGTGTGTGTGCATGTGTGTATGTATGTGTGTGTGTGCGTGTGTGCGTGTGTATGTGTGTGTATTTGTGTGTGAGTGAACGTGTGAGTATTTGTGTGTGTGTGCGTGTGTGTGCGTGTGTGTACGTGTGTGTGCGTGTGTGTGTGTGTGTATTTGTGTGTAAGTGAGCGTGTGAGTATTTGTGTATGTGTGTGTGCATGTGTGTGTGTGTATGTGTGCGTGTGTGTGTGTGTGTATTTGTGTGAGTGAGTGTGTGAGTATTTGTGTGTGTGTATGTGTGTGTGTGTGCGTGTGTGTATGTGTGTGCGTGTGTGTATGTGTGTGTATTTGTGTGTGTATCTGTGTGAGTATTTGTGTGTGTGTGTGTGTGTGTGTGTGTGCGTGCGTGCGTGTGTGTGTGTGTGTTAGAGGAGTCCCAGAGTGGGGAGAGTTAGCAGAGCCCCTGATGGAGAGCAGCAGCCAGGGAGAACATCTGGCTCTTCGAGAAGCAGTAGCAGCAGCAGCAGGGGGCCTGGAACACAGAGCCAGATGGTGGAGAGGCCTCCAAACAATGAGAGAAGCCTACGCCATCCCACTGTACACACACACACACACACACACACACACACATACAGTCAGCCAAACTTCAATCCTTCGCCCTACCATGTGGTCAGTGCAACAGCGACAGTAGCAGCGGAGGTAAAAGAATATTACAACCCGCAACCACGAGGGGCAGTAGAGCACTGTTACAGGGGCAGTAGAGCACTGTTACAGGGGCAGTAGAGCACTGTTACAGGGGCAGTAGGCTACTAGGCTTCTCTGACCATCTGGTTGCCGTTACTTATAATGTAGGCTATGATTCTCAGTTTGACCGGACTGAATTGCAAACTGCTTTTTTGGATTAGCTGCAGCAGAGACAGTAGCCTACATAAAATTGAATTATTTGAGGGCCTATCATTTTACCAATTGATTGGACTTCATTCCTTCTTTAGATTAAAATCCCTTCATTTTCAACCCCTATTTTCGATGATGTAGTAAGAGTAACAATTAAATATACAATCAATAAATAGCACTAAACCAGTGAGGACTATTTCAATTCAACCTGTATTTACCAACATTTATTCGATTCAAGGCACAAATACAGCTGCCTAAGTGGCACAATCGTTAGCCTAGTCCAGGTTCGTTGCTGGCGAGTGGTGAGCTAGTGTAGCAAGTCGAGCCATGGAAAAGTCTAGCTGTAAGCAAACATATATCAACTGACCAGTTATCAAAACAAAATACAATCAAACAGGTTATGCTAGCTTGCTGTTTCCAAATAAATGTCAAGCTTGTTTGATTTGACTGCTTACATGGGCAGCCATCCAGTCGCAATTGACAGTCAAGCGGTTGCATTTCTTCTGAGCCAGTCAGTCTTATCAAAATAATTATGTAATATTTAAAAAGTAAAAAAATCTATCCTTTCAGGAAAATATAGGCCCTTTTTACACAATGAAACAGCTGTTGCACAAGTCATTCAGACATTTTTGAAGCGAATAGCCTAGTAGAAGAGAGAAACAGCTGTAGCCTAGCCTAGTCAATTTGCTCCAGCTGCAATGGGTGGAGGGAGGCTACAACACCTGATACACTTATTTGATACAAGGCACACCCAAATAAGGCAGGCCAAGGGGCACGACCGTTAGTGTAGCAGACTTGTAACATAAGGCTCGTGGGTTCAACTCCCCCTCCTACCATTTGATGTTTGAGTAGGTAGTACTGTACCTAGAATTCTATTAAATCATTTTTTTATTACAGTAGTTAAACTCATGTCTAGACTACCTCAGCTATCATAGGCTGTTGCATCTTTGCTTAAGAAATCATAACTAAAATACTTGATTCTATTTCAAATGGTCAGCGCATGTGGGAAAAATAGCTGGTCAGTTTGTTGGCAATTCGTTTTGACAAGTGGACAGTTGATGTTGCACAGCAAATGCAGGACATTTCGCTCATGGCTAGTTGCTATCGGAGCGGTCACGGCCAACAACCCTGGCTAGAACTAGAAGCACTCCCCTCCCCCACAATCCATTAGCCCACTGAAAATCATTCTGTGAGGCTCGGAAACACATTCCTCCAGTTTATTTGAATCTAAATGAGCCTGTAGCATGGGGAGGGGTGTTGCCAAAGGAATCATGTTTTTCCTGGGGCAAATGCTATCGAAATCAGGTCTGGCATTAAGTTCCATCCACCCATTAATCAAACTCTCTCTGAAAACCTAGGAAACCAATGAAAGCTATCATAATCTAGAGAGCCAATCATTAATTCACTACCATCAAAATAACCCTGCAATGTCGGAGACCAATGTAATTCCAAAATAATAAATTTATTTTTTTCAATGCATATTTTGCTTGTCGAAATAATTATATAATATTTCAAAAGTCAAAAAATCAATCCTATCAGAATAATATAGGCCCTATCTTTTCACAGTGAAAGTCATTGAGCCTAGCTGAGGAGAGCCAGGTGACGCGAGGCTACATTCAGCCAAGCCTGAGGTGGGTCTGGTACGAGAGGCTGACCAGGGAGGAATACAATGACCACAGCGACCATCTCCAGAAATTGATACCCAAACTCACTGTAGCTGGTGGTGGCGATATGGGCCACTATGGCTGCCTGTTCACTGCGCGTTCGGCTACACGCTACATGACATGTATTTACAGTAGGATATTATTGTCTGATGGCGCATGCATGTGTGGACACTATTCTGTAAAACTGAAAGAAATTACATTCAACATTCATTGGAGTGGCCTAGTCTACATAAATAAGATACATAAATTGAGGGCATCTATTTTCAGTGTTTGCTGGTAGCGAATGTCACAGACAGGGAGGAAATATATTCAAACGTTTGTGATAATTACGCTATTGACGACGTAGCCTATTCACACTCATTCACCATTAGGTCTACGGATCAATTCATGATATTAATGAATGGATATTAGTCCGTTCATTGCAGAAGTGTTTGAATGACAAAAGTAAGCGAATGGGCTTAACAGTAGGAATATTGTTGGTTAATTTGATAGGATAGCTTTTATTATACCTCTGGGTAGGGAAATTTGGATTTTCATATCGGCACGGTATTATAGATTTAAGCAATTGACCACGAGAGGCAGTGTTGAGGCAAGAGTTGTCGAGAATGCCAAGGTTAATCTTTGCAAGTCCAATCTGGTTACTTTAATTCCAAATAGTTTACAAGTTTGCAAAGCAGAGAAGGGAAAATCTACCAAGAGCAGTGATTATCATCGAAACAGAGCATTATGAACAGTGTGGGTGTGACCATACATATGCAAAACTTCACTAGCAGATTATCAGTGAGTAGGCTAGGTCTGAGGGTCAACAGCTGAAGTGAACATTTACCGAGATTACAGTAAATATAGCTGGGAGGAGGGCCCCCTGAATGTGGTAATAGCAGTACCAATAACATTAGTGATACAATGCCAGGACCTCTTAATCAAGCAATTAAAGCAATTTTAATGGCCATCAAGGCAGAATTGGTTAGTTGGAATGATATTGCTCAGGGCTCTATGGAGTGAATCACTTCTACTCAACAGCTAGTATCATCCTCTTTCTAATGTCACAGTCCTCTCCTGCAATTACTATTACTGGCCTAAACCTAATTGGTTTGAATGGGTAATCGGTGAGCAGTACTGCTGGCAGAGTGAGAAAGAGAAAGATAGAGAGATGGAGAGAGATAGAGAGAGAGCTAGAGAGAGATAGAGAGAGATGAAGAGAAATAAATAGAGAGCGAGAGAGAGAGAAAGAGAGGGAGGGAGGGAGAGAGGGAGGGAGGGCAAGTGAGAGACAGAGAAGGAGAGAGAGAGGGAGGGAGAGAGAGAGGGAGGGATGGAGTGAGAGGGAGAGAGAGGGAGAGAGGGAGGGAGAGGGAGGGAGGGAGAGAGAGAGAGAGAGAGAGAGGGAGGGAGGGAGAGAGAGGGAGAGAGAGAGAGGCTGCCGCCGCATTTTCAGCATCCCTCCAGCCAACCAGCAGCTCTCTAGAAAAGAGCAACAGCAATTAACAGTTCTATTACCCCCCACGCCTGCCCCCCTCCCGCGCCCCCCCAACCCCCCCCTACACTATCTGCTCTTCTATCGTCAAGCTGTCTCACCATCTTTCTCTCTTTTTCTGTGTCTCCCTCCTTCATCTCCACCTGTGTGTCCCCCTGGAGTCCCCCCCCCCCCCCCCCCCACACACACACACCTCCGTAGATGGAGGCAGTGATTGATGACAGGTCAGCCTGAGACGGCCATCGCAATTCGCCATTCTTCCACGGGGAAATTGCTCATTTCTTCAGAAGTCCATTTCCATTTTTGCAACAAGACAGCGTGCTAAGTTTATATATTACCCCGGGTGCCCAGTCCCTGAATTGTGATGAATTGCGCCACACATTGGACAGGAAAAAAATAGATATTAATTTGTGGCACTTTATTGTTTGCTTTTTTTCTTTTCGCGCCTTGTCACAAGCTGCATGGTCACGACGAAATCTAAATTTAAGCAGCCGTGACGTTTTTATTCAGATAAACGTTGTACAGCCTCTCCCGCCTCGTCTCCACAGCCTAACCTGTCACTTTGACATTGTGAGTTTTTTTTTTGGAGGTCCTTGGCTTTTTAAAATACAAAACTGGTATCCTATTCACCGTGGTGCAGGCTTCAAAGAGGTGATTTGTCATCATGCAGATTTGTGCTGTCATTCAAGAACGTTTATTTCACTTTAAGCCATTTGGGTGCTCTAGTTGTGGACATGGCTTCCTCACAGGAATAGGCCTTCAGCAGCCCAGAATGAGACTGCCATGGTTCCCATGGGGCCGGCCTTAATCGTCACACGCTTTATCACATATTATACCGGACCACAACATAGCATGACAGGGGGAATTGACATAATACTAAGCTGGAGTTCAACAGTCTACTTGAGTAGGAAAATAGTTTATTTAAAACAGCATTCTATGTATTCATGTCCCATTCAGAAGCAATGCAGGGCAAGGACGATATACATACAGCTATATACAGCTATATATATATATATATATAACCCTAACCCTAACCCAACCCTAAATACAAACAAGTGGCTCTGTATCAGGCTATTATAACGGAAGGTATTGTAGAACATTCGTTAAAGCCTATCATTTGAGTTCACACAACGGAACGGTTCACACAACATATGCTGTATCAAAGAAAAGTCGTCTACAAAAAAAAAAAACATATCTTGTAGGCCACAGAGGCTGCAGTCAAGAGCTGCTTTCTACATGTGTTGTAGTCAGCTTATTATTTTATAAGAGTGCATCTCCTGGCATTCTTCTGCACAAAGTCCTGTAGGATATAACGTCTCTCTTGCGACATTGTGCTCCTCAAATATGTCTTTATTAATTTAAGTTTTGCGAAATGAGCATTTATGATCAGCCAGCTAGCCCTATCACAGGTGAGCAAATAATTATTAGAGTGATACACTTCACAGGGTGCCTTGCAACATATAAGGGAAGGGGGCCCGCCCTCTGAGTCCTGTTCCTGTTATGACTTAGGAAATTAAGAGGCTACAAAATGTAAAGAAAAAAAATCTAGTGGGGCCTCCTGAGCTCCGGGGCTCCCCGCACCGCGGGGGGTGTGGGGCCCTCCGGTACGCCAGTGGCTACACCTACAGGAGCTTTTATTTTATCCCATTCTAAATTCATAGGCATTAATATGGATATGAATTCTATTCTTCTGGGAAGGCTTTCTACAAGATGTTGGAGTGTGTCTGTGGGATTTTTTGCCCTTTCATCCAGAAGAGTATTTGGCAGGTCAGACACTGATGTCGGACGAGAGGACCTAGCTCGCTATCTCCGTTCTAGTTCATCCCAGAGGTGCTTGATGGGTTGAGGTCAGGGATTTTCACCACCAACCTCACACAACCATGCCTTCATATTTGTTTTGTGTCTGGAGTAGGAATCTGTAGGATCTGAGATCGACCGTAGATCAAGTCACTCTGATGACTCAGGACATCGAGGACAGCTTTTCGTCTAAAAAGAAGGCCGGAGCCATCTTTATAGACCTGGCGGCTGCCTACGACACCATATGGCACCTGCAAGCTGCTCCGCCTGCTGCCGGACAGACACATGGTCAGCATGATCATGGAGCTTGTCTGAAACCGCAACTTTACCCTCACCACCGGTAGCAGACAGCGAAGCAGGTTGCGACGCCTTGAGAATGGCGTCCCCCAGGAATCTGTCCTGGGCCCCCCTCCTTTATAACATCTACACCTACGACCTGCCGATCACAGTCTCCAGGAAGTACGCCAAAGCAGACGACCTTGCGCTGGTGAACTCCGCTGGAGATTGGGAGGCCGTGGAGGAGACCTTGAGCCAGGACATGCAGACACTAGCGGCATACCTCCAGAGATTGAAGCTCAGCAAGGCAAAGACGGTGTGGCCAGGTCACAAACATTCCGCCGACACGCAAGAAGCTAACAGGCATTGATGAGGCGACTGGTCCAATCAGGCTGGGGCACCAGCGCAAAAACACCGCGTACGGCAGCCCTAGACCTGGTCTACTCAACCAGTGAATATTGCGCACCAGCTCACACTCGCCTCATCGATCCGCCTATCAACGAAGTGCATCGTGACAGGATGCCTGCGTCCCACTCCGGTGGACAACCTTCCCATCCTTACAGGCATCCAGCCCGCTGGCCTCTGCCGCACAGGAACCACAGCACGTCTCGCCTGCCGGGCCGTGGAGCCTAACCACCTGCTCCACGACAGGCTCACTGTAACAGCGGAGCCTCCCCAGCATCTCAAGTCCAGACTCCCTTTTGTTCCTGCCGCACGGGATCTCCTGCAGCAATGCAGAGATCTTAACATCAGCAAGGAAGGATGGGTGGACTACATCTGGCGTGCGGAGTGGGAGGCAAACACCTCCAGACTCATCCCGGCCGCCAGTCCTTCTCCTACCGGGATGGACCTACCCAGGCCGGTGTGGGTGAGGCTTAATCGTCTCCGGACCGGCGTCGGATGCACAGATGGGGCCTGGTATCCTGTGTGGCGTGCGAGTTTGTCGCCGAGGAACAAACCGCAGACCACGTCATCCAGGACTGTCTGATATATCGGACACCCAACGGAATGCGTGGCCTGACGGTTGTGGATGACGAAACGGTGACATGGGTCCTGGAGGTATGCCCGGATATATAGCTCGGGTGACCCCTCACCCAGGCTCAGGGTGGTAAAAGGATAGCCCCTCGGCCCCGAACCTAGGGAGGAGAGGAGAAACAACTTGACCCACACAAAGAAGAAGAAGAAATCTGGGTTGTTGTTGCTGCTCCTGAGCCCGTGCCCTGATTGGCTGATATTAGCCTATTGATCCCTGCCACTCCCGCCAGTGGTGACCTTGTCATATTCACTGCACATGTCTGGAGTGCCTGTTCAGCCCAACAGCTCTGATTACACTTGGGCCACTGAAAAGACATCAGCATGAATATATTAAGACTAATAAACACATGAGGATGCTTTCCATGTGGTATTTACCTGTCATTAAGGGGTGTTCCTTTCCTGTCCTGCTAATTTCTGATTTTGAACAGTTAACCACGGTCCACCTGGGGTAGAGTGAGAGAGAGAGGGGGAGAGGGAGAGAGAGACGATAGAGTGGGAGAGGGAGAGAAAGACAAAGTAGAGAGAGAAAGAGAGAGAGATAGAGAGAGAGTGTGTGTGTGTGTGTGTGTGTGTGTGTGTGTGTGTGTGTGTGTGTGTGTGTGTGTGTGTGTGTGTGTGTGTGTGTGTGTGAGAGAGAGAGAGAGAGCTACATTACATTACAGTCATTTAGCTGACACTTTTATCCAAAGCGACTTACAATAATTGCATTTAATGTAGGAAAAACCAGTGTACTACTACCAGAACTGATCCTCCGAGGGAAGGTATGCCCGCACCAGGACCTGGCCCTCACCATCGAAGACACAGTGGTGATGCCAACTCGGACTGCGAGGAATCTAGTTGTGACCCCGGACGACCAACTGTCGTTCTCCGCACATCACATCACATCCCTCACACTCTTGCAGATTCCTGCTCTACAACATCAGGATTCGCTCTTTCCTCTCTGAAGAAACGGCGCAGGTGCTCATCCAGGCCCTCCTTGCTGGGGCCCGCGGTGTCACCCATTAAACCCCTGGAACTTGTCCAGAAAACTGCAGCTCGCCTGGTGTATAACCACCCCAAGTTCTCCCACCCAACTTCCCTTCTCTGTTCCCTACACCAGCTCCCTGTAGCAGCTCCCATCCACTTTAAAACTGGTACTAGCCTACAAGGCAATGAAAGGAACAGCTCCCTCCAGGCCATGGTCAAACCCTACACTCCCCTCCCGACCGCTACGCTCTGCTACCTCGGGGCGACTGATTGCCCTTTCACTCCGAGGCCCCTGTGGTCGATCGACATGGTCACGGCTCTTCTCTGTCCTGGCCCCGCAGTGGTGGAATGAACTGCCCACTGATGTCAGGACAGCAGAGTCACCGTTTATCTTTCACCGCAGGAACCTCCCTCTAAAGTACCAATTGTATTTTTAGTTTGCTATTCTTGCACTAGATTATGCTCTTAGTCACTTGTTTAGAAAGGAGATGCACTTGTGAGTTCTGGTGAGTAGTAGTACATTGGCTTTTCCTACATTAAATGCAATTATTGTAAGTCGCTTTGGATAAAAGTGTTAGCTAAATAACTGTTGTGTGTGTGTGTGTGTGTGTGTGTGTGTGTGTGTGTGTGTGTGTGTGTGTGTGTGTGTGTGTGTGTATGTGTGTGTGTGTGTGTGTGTGTGTGTGTGTGTGTGTGCTTAAACATCATTCTGAGTAAATGACTGAGTGAACTGACCACCACTGGGGGCTGGGGGACACGATCACAGAGAGGCTCCACAGCAATTAGACTAAACCAGCTGCAGTGCTAACCCTCTGTTGACCCTGGAGAGATGGTATCCCCTACGAGATGAACGGCAGGAGCTCCAATCTAAACCTCTGTTTGGACAGTATCCCAGATCAGCTGAATGGAACAGGAGCTCAGCTCACTGCTGCCCACAGGCCTTAGCCTTTAGCTTGACTTAAAACCAACGTTCTCTTTACTGTGTATTGAATATGTGATGATGGTTACCCAAAGGTCTTTCTGTCAGTAGGTTTTGATTTCTGTAGATAATCATGGGGCAACTGAAACACACTTTGGTGTTGGTTTGAGCCAAGGCCACAAACATTTGGAAGGAGAAAAAAAAAAAAAGTTTTTTGGGACAACTGCTTCATTAGACTGCTGGACCAGTGGACTGTTTCCTTGGTAGCAAATGTCAGAATGATTTTCTAAGCGATTAACTTATGATGTTGGAAAAGGTAACTCATTCTGTGATATCATCAGCATCATGATACAGTTGAATGATTATCTCTCTCTTCTTATCTCTCTCTCTCTCTCTCTCTCTCACTCTCTCTCTCTCCCACTCTCTCTCCTAAACTCTCTCTCTCCCTCTTTCTCCTAGTATCTCTCTCTCCCTCTCTCCTAATCTCTCTCCCACTTTACTAATCTCTCTCCCGTACACACACACACACATACACAATTACCCACCAATACACATACAGACACACACAGACCCACACACACGCACACACACAGTCCCAGTCACGCTTGCGAGGGTGGGAGCAGACAGAGGAGCTGTCCCCTGACCCCCACCCCTGAATGTCCCCCCGCCCCCGAATGCCCCCGCCCATGAATGCCCTTCCGGCCGGTGCTGTCAGGGCGTCTTACCACTGGTTGATCTGAGAAGTCCACGCTGCTCTGTCACCTAAAGAAATAAAAGTCACAGTTGATTTACCTGACGACAGACAACAGCGCTTTGTGTGGACTCTCCTTGACCGCATAACGTATACCCCGGTGATCTGCGGCAGAGTTGCCATGTCCCGCCCGCCCCCCCCTTTCTCTCTCTCTCTCTCTCTCTAGTTTATTCCAAGGGTGTTGCGATGTGGCAGCAGCTCAGCTCGATGGTGCTCAATCTTATTAGAGGGTGATGTGCACTGAAGGTTCACAGTGACACTTCACACACATATACTCACACACACGCACGCAGACACACACACGCACGCACACACACACATACTCTCACACACACACTCACACATACTGTACTCTCTCTCTCTCTCCCTCTCACACACACACACATACACACATATACTCATACGCACACACATATACTCACACATACACATACTTAGAATGCTGTACATGTACATTAATGCATACACAATCACACACTCGCGCACACGTGCATGAACACAAACACAAACACGCCATGCGGTCAACATGCCCTTCCCTCAAGGTTGCATGCAATGGTTGAGTGCGTGTAGAATAATGATTGTGGATATGTAACACATATCCCAGTCACCTCTAGCAAAAACAGTCATGTTATATTCGCATTATACAACATGCTTCACAGATTTCACAGACTCAGAGGAATTATTCCTGGATGTGTGAGCTGGATACCATGTGATGAGGTCTCCTGTCCATTTAGGATCCTCTGCTTCTCCTGCCGTTAGCATTCGGCGTGTGTTCATCGTCTCAGGATGTAAACAAACTAGCGAGCCAGACTGGTAAACGACTGGTAAACAAGTACGCAGAGAGACGCACAGACCGAGAGGGGAACCCGTTTGAAATTGCGGTCTGTAAGCTCCTCGCCTCCCCTTGTGTCTCGACCAATCCCCTGATCCGCAGGAGATCAGCCATCAGAACGCCATCAGAGGATCGGCCCGCACGGACCTCGGGCGTCAGAACGCCACAGGAGTGACAGGAGGAGGGGCGGAGAGTGAGGGGAACGAGGGAAGAGAACGCAGGCGACGGTAGAAACGCGCTAATACTCCCAGCGTGCCCCGCTACGACCTGAGGGCTGACAGGCCGACCGTCCCAACACGCACGCCAAGCACCCAGCGTCGCCGCGTACCTCACGATCCCCCAGC
>NC_140237.1:25661998-25691998 GCF_949987555.1 Borostomias antarcticus
GCACATTACGAGAGGTTCAGGGGCCCTCACCCAGGAGGTTTTGAGGGTCAAACATTCTGGTGAATTTGTACGCACTAATTTGTGCTGAATTAAATTTATTTTATAGTTATACATTTATTTAGTTATTAATTTCCATATAATTGTTGTCAGAGCCAGGGACCCCGTGGCGAGGGGCTTAAGAGCATATGTGGCCCCAGAGCCCCAGGTTGCAGACCCCTGGACTAGGCTGAGTCTTTCTCTCTGGTATCCTAACAGGTTTGCTCCTCACTGTTTGCACCATGACTATAATTCAGTCACTGAAACGTTATTCTGAATGGCTGCTATGTGTATAAGGAGATGTACGTATATTGCAAGGCTTGATAGAACTGCTGACTTAAGTTAAGGATAATTCCATTCTGTATGTTCCAACCTCAAAATCTACAAACACTCAACTATGTTCAAACTGTGCAATTGTGAATATGATACATGTTCAATGTTACAGCTAATACACAGATGATGTTGTTGATGTGGACAGTAGAGAAGTCATCATTTTAGAAGAAGGTGTACATTTGACCACAGTCCTTACCAAGGATTTAAAGTACCAACTGCTCGAAGATTCCATTATACAGATTGAGTAGAAATGTAAATCATTGGTGTTTATGTTTGGAAGCCTAGCTAATGTCCACAGACTAGCTGTAAGGGGCTTGCAGATGGCAGGAATGCCCACGCCATGAGTTAAGGCATTGGCAACATTGTGTTCAATGTCTGCGATAATTGGCAGTCGCCATATATAGAGATGTGGCTTCCTGTATCCAGACACTGAGACTGAAAAATCATTGAGATTCCCAAAGCTTGTGCATCTACCATTATTTGTGTGTAGGATATCTTGTCAAATGTGAACACAAAGATATTAAAATGTTTTCAAAAGTGTTAAGATCGTATTAAAAAGTGTGTGTGTGTGTGTGTGTGTGTGGACGCGGAGGGGTTATTGTACAGTATGTGGGTGTATGTGTACATGAGTAAGAGAGACCTTTGACCTTTAGACGTCCTATTTCCAGTCCGTAGGCACACGGTTCAAAGCCGGAGAAACTGCAGCTGACTCTCCACCTCACGTACAATTGGTCAGTTAGCCTCTCTTACTCTGAAATGTAATTTAATGTAATGTATTGCTTTATAAATGTTCGTAGCCAGTAGACAAACATACTCCTGGAGCTTGCTCAATCGCCTTGTTGAGAGGGGTCAGGGAAGAATTTTTACAGCTCACTTATCTGGGCCCCGGGTGATTACTGTTTTTTTGCTTCCCTCTGGAATATGTACAGTAGGGGTGGGTCGTATGCTCACCTCCCTTGTTCTCTGTAAAGCGCATTGTGTTGCCTCTGGGTATGAAATGCGCTATACAAATAAAGCTTTGATTGATTGAGTTAGTAGTGTGGCCTACTGAGACTCATAGTGGCACACACAAGACATGAATCTTTTTTGGTAGAACGCCGACTGTTTCGATTGGCTAATCCATGTTGCGAACTTTCTCTAGAGCTGTGTCGAGCCAACTGGTGGGATAGGCCCTCTCAGAAAGGTTCATACTATACAAACAACAGTCTCACATCACCTGATGTTTCCCTTGCTCTTGTGTAGGTGGGATAGGGTGGTGTGGAGGATGTGAGCTATTGCATCTTCTGTGGATCTGTTGGGTTTGTATGTCATCATTGCCAGTCTTGCACATGGGGTTCCACCTACAACAGTGTAGGTGGAAGTGTACATGTCACGGGTGCACCATTTCTACTGGGGAGTATCCGTCCAATCAGGGCGCAGAGGCAGGTTCCAAGTTCAACAGTTTATTGTCTTTTAATATAAAGAAACAAGCAATTAAAAAAAGTGTCTTTAGGCCACTATTGGGTCCAGTCTCTAGTCCGATTCAGCCCAAGAGTCTTCAGTAGTCCTTGCGGCGGCAGTCCCCGTTACGCTGTCTGTCGACACGGGCCAGGAGGTACAGTGGGTCCACCAGCGGTATCTTAGGGACAACAAGGGCAGTCAGGGGAACGGGCAGCAACCCACAACAAGAGACAGTGTGCTGCTATTATAAGTGGGGTGTCTGCTAGCTACCTCAAGGGGCGGTAACCCTCGGACACCGTGGTGGACAGCGGTGGTGAGGGAAGCCGTCCGACTGAAGAAGGAGGCCTTCCGGGTTATGTTAGCCCGGGAGACCCCAGAAACAGTTGCAGGGTATCGACTGGCCCGGAGGGCTGCGGCTTCGGCTGTGACCAAGGCAAAGCAGCGGGTGTGGGAGGAGTTCGGAGAAACCATGGAGAAGGACTTTCGGTCGGCACCAAAGTGTTTCTGGAAGACCATCAGACACCTCAGGAAGGGAAAGCGGGGGACCATCCAAGCTGTATACAGCAAGGAGGGGACACTGCTGACCTCAACTGAGGAGGTTGTTGAGCGTTGGAAGGAGCACTTTGAGGAACTCCTGAACCCGACTAATCCACCCTCTACGATCGAGGCAGAGCCGGAAGATGATGGGGGGTCGTCAATGTCCTTGGAGGAGGTCACTGAGGTAGTCAAACAACTCCACAGTGGCAGAGCCCCAGGGACTGATGAGATCCGTCCAGAAATGCTGAAGGCGCTGGGTGTAGAGGGGCTGTCTTGGTTGACACGCCTCTGTAACATTGCGTGGAAGTCTGGGTCAGTGCCGAAGGAGTGGCAGACTGGGGTGGTGGTCCCAATATTCAAAAAAGGGGACCAGAGGGTGTGTGCGAATTATAGAGGCATCACATTACTCAGCCTCCCAGGGAAAGTTTACTCCAAGGTGCTGGAAAGGAGGGTCCGGCCGATAGTCGAACCTCAGATCGAAGAGGAACAATGCGGATTTCGTCCTGGTCGTGGAACTACCGACCAGCTCTTCACTCTCGCAAGGATCTTGGAGGGGGCTTGGGAGTTTGCCCAACCTGTCTACATGTGTTTTGTGGACTTGGAGAAGGCTTACGACCGGGTCCCCCGAGAGGTCTTGTGGAGGGTTATGCGGGAGTATGGGGTGAGGGGGTCCCTACTTAGGGCCATCCAATCCCTGTACACCCAGAGCGAGAGCTGTGTCCGGGTCCTCGGCAGTAAGTCGTCTGCCTTTCCGGTGGGTGTTGGCCTCCGCCAGGGCTGCGCTTTGTCACCAATCCTGTTTGTGATTTTCATGGACAGGATATCGAGGCGTAGCCGGGGGGAGGTGGGTTTGCAGTTCGGTGAGCTGGGGATAACGTCACTGCTTTTTGCAGATGATGTGGTCCTGATGGCATCAGCTGCCTGCGACCTCCAGCACTCTCTGGATAGGTTCGCAACTGAGTGTGAAGCGGCTGGGATGAGAATAAGCACTTCTAAATCTGAGGCCATGGTTCTCAGCAGGAAACCGGTGGCCTGTCCGCTCCGAGTAGGAAATGAGTCCTTACCCCAAGTGAAGGAGTTCAAGTATCTGGGGGTCTTGTTCACGAGTGAGGGAACCATGGAGAGGGAGTTTGGCCGGAGAATCGGAGCAGCTGGTGCGGTTCTGCAGTCGCTATACCGCACTGTTGTGACGAAAAGAGAGCTGAGCCAAAAGGCAAAGCTCTCGATCTACCGGTCTATCTTCGTCCCCACCCTCACCTATGGTCATGAAGGATGGGTCATGACCGAAAGAACGAGATCACGGATACAAGCGGCCGAAATGAGTTTTCTCCGGAGGGTGGCTGGGGTCTCCCTGAGAGATCGGGTGAGAAGTTCAGTCATCCGGGAGAGACTCGGAGTAGAGCCGCTGCTCCTTTGCGTCGAAAGGAGCCAGTTGAGGTGGTTCGGGCATCTAGTGAGGATGCCTCCTGGGCGCCTCCCTAGGGAGGTGTTCCAGGCGTGTCCGGCTGGGAGGAGGCTGCGGGGTAGACCCAGGACTAGGTGGCGGGACTACATCTCCGCACTGGCCTGTGAGCGGCTAAAGATTCCCCAGGCAGAGCTGGTTGATGCTGCTAGGGAAAGGGATGTCTGGGGCCCCCTGCTGGAGCTGCTGCCTCCGCGACCCGACCCTGGATAAGCGGATGAAGATGATGATGTGTCTGCTAGTTACTATCCACAACTGGTAGACTACTAATAAAAATGCTTAGGCCGCTGTTACGGGGAGATAGGGACAGAGTACAAGGGGGGGGGCTAAACAAATGGCAACTAATACACTGCAACCCACTCCAAACTATACACTCCAAATAATAAATCAAAAAGAAAAATAAGCTTCATGAACACACGGCAAACATGAAGTAGAAATCAAATCAAACTAGAAGATAACTCCTCCCCTCAATGACTGTGGGTACTATCCTCTAAGCAGGTAAGGATGTTACAATAAAAGCAAATTAAAACGTCCCTTGTGGAGTAGGCCAACTACAACAGATGGCGCCTATGCGCAGAATGTAGGCGAGTAAACGTCGATTTGCTGGGTGGTGAATCAAACAATAGAAGAGCGGCACTTAACTGGAGGAAGGGTGGAACGCGTCCCCACCCCTCCACTGTCATCAAAGACTCTCTCTCTCTCGTGCGCAATGACGCTGCAGTCGGACCGCGGCGCTCTGTTCCGTCTTCCCGTGTGGTCATCTATCTGCCCAAGGCACACACACAGGAACTTCCCAACAGCTGTAGGTTCGTTTGGTTCTCTGGTCGCGCCGATTGCACCGTCCTCCACCATCCACGTATCTCTTCGTCTGCCCGCACCTGCCTGAAATACGTGAGGGGAGAAACCCCAAATTGACCACACCTGTGTGCCAATCAACCCAAGCGCCCGGCGCACCGCTAGTGTGCAGACGGCCACCAATTAGTGTTCTAATTAAGGCCGTGCCCTGTTACCACTGCACACCCACTCGTCACCCCGTGACAGTACCTCCAGGTGTTATTGAATGATTCCTGCTACAGGAACCATCAGGTTAAGTGTTGCTCTAGTTTCTTTGAACAGACTGTGTTCCTGGTTCCCTCGGTATTTACTGATAGCCCTTTTCCACCAAAGTAACTCTGGTTCTTGAACCGGTTCGGTTCAGAATTCTTGGAACCTTGGTTCTATCTAGGGAACGGGACCACGTTTCGACTAGTTTTGAGCGGAACCGTTGTACGTCATTATATCATCACAGTTCGCGCTGAAAAACCTACTATTTTTTGGTGCTGGTTCGGAACCAACTTTGGGGTTCCCGAACTCATTTATTTTTGGTCGACATGCTTGGAACCGTTCAAAATTAGGTTCGCGAACCGGCACCGAACCGGTTCTTTCTTGGTGGAAAAGGGCTATGAGAGCACTCTGGGTACGGTCTGTCCCAGGAGGAGATGGGTACTGATGACACGGTGTCATACCAGCGACAGAGCGAGCGAACTCAGTCACACTGACGTGGTCGACACAGAGACAGACACGCATTCATCAACACAGAGACAGACCTGCATTCATCACGAAAGACAAGGTTGAGGATGAGAAGTAAACCATTCTCGGTGTGTGTGTGTGTGTGTGTGTGTGTGTGTGTGTGTGTGTGTGTGTGTGTGTGTGTGTGTGTGATGGTGATGAGAGTGGTCGGTTGAAACTGTGCGAGATTGTAAGTGGTAGAGGAGAGCAGGAGAGAGAGAGAGGGAGGGAGGGAGAGAGAGAGAGAGAGAGAGGGAGAGAGGAAGAGATGGTAAGGAGAGGGGGAAGCAGAGGAATGGAGAGAGGGAGAGTAGAGGAGATTGTGTGAGAGAGAGAGAGAGAGAGAGAGAGAGAGAGAGAGGGTTAAAGAGAGAGGGATGGAGAGAGAGTAGAGGAGCTTGTGAAAGGGAGAGAGAGAGTAGAGGAGCTTGTCAGAGGGAGAGAGAGGGAGAGGGAGAGAGGGAGAGAGAGAGGGAGAGAGACAGAGAGACAGGTTCCCAGTGTGGGTGTGGTCTGAGTACTGTGTGGGCGGAGCTCCCTCCCCCTGTCAGACCCCGCCCACTCATGAATTATTCATCCTACAATCATTTAGCTAAGTGCAGCGATTATGTAAATCTTTAAGGCTGCCATAATCAATATTGACCCCACTCTCCTGGTGCCCTGTGTTCTCTCTGAATTAAAACACCATCGCCTATAAAGAAGTTAAAGTGAACATACTGGAGTTACAGTAATTGGTCTATTAAGAACTTTTTCCAACAAGGTCTATGAAGATAAGTGGGATAATAATTGTTTGAGAGTCTCCATTCTGTGACTCTCAAACCAAATAATAATGTCAAAGTTGTTGGTTGTGGTGGTGTGGATCTATTCCAAGACTGAGCTGGCAAATGGACTGTACTTATTTAAACGCTTTTATCCAAAGAGCTTTACAATGGCCTCTCATTCACCCACCCACGCACATATTCACACATCAATGGCGGCAGCTGTCATGCAAGGTGCTAACCTGCTCATTAGGAGCAATTTGGGGTTCAGTGTCTGGCCCGAGGACACTTCAACATGTGGACAGGAGGAGACGGATTCTAATCGCTGATCCTACGATCATTGAACGACCTGCTCTCCCTCCTGAGCCACAGGTCTTTTCCATTGTCTTCTGGCAGGAGAAAACATTGATTGACATCTACCCTCCATTATATCTGACTATAATGCTGTATTTTCAGCCCAGACTCTGGCATGTGTGCGCACGTGTGCTTACGTACGTACGTGTGTGCGTGCATGCGCGTGTGTGTGTGTGTGTGTGTGTGTGTTTGTGTGTGTGTGTGTTTGTGTGTGTGTGTGTGTGTGTGTGTGTGTGTGTGTGTGTGTGTGTGAGAGAGAGAGAGAGAGAGAGAGAGAGTTTGTTTTCCAGGAGGAGGTAATGAGTGTCTCTCTGGTGGATGGGCTTGTAAACACTAGAAGAGAATGAACTCACTGGCAACAGCCAGTCCCATTTGGCTCAATTAGGACTGAAACTGAGACCATCAATGGTGCGGGGTTCTTCTAGCCAGGCCTTCTAGCCAGCCTGCCTTGGCTGAGGCAGGGAACTCACTACAACAAAATGGGAATAATCAAAGTCCATAATTAGCTGGCCTCAGAGGGTGCAACAGTATGTTTTCACTTGGCTCTGACTAAGCAATAGCAACAACAATACAAAACTGAGCACCCGTAGCTGCCCAGACTGCACCATTAAGAGTCCTGTGAAGGAGCAGCCGTCTCTGCTTCAGAGTGAAGAGCAGGCCATGGGAGATGGACATATGATGAAAGAGTGGAATGAGTTTTTGATGAGGCCCACAAACACCCAGGGTAGAGGCATATGACTGACAGAGAGAGGGGCTGGAGGGGGGAGAGAGAGAGAGAGAGAGAGAGAGAGAGAGAGAGAGCGATGCAAGATGGCGCGGACCTATTCTGCAGCCATCTTGCCAGCTCCATGAAGATTATGCTATTTGTTATTTGCATCTTATTACTGGATATATTTGCTAAAACAGTTGTGGGAAAACTCACCTATGACTACCAGACACTGGATTAAAATCAACTCTCCTAACTCCAGAGAACTCTTTGGGCTTCTTCCCGGCAGAGATCATCAGGAGGACAGACAACAGCAGCAGTGAACAAAGCAGTCGATCCAGAAAACATGGCGGCGCGTACCAAAGACGCCAAGACCAGCCTGTCTCAATGACCACCGGCCGGTAGCTCTCCCCTCCGTGGTGATGAGGTGCTTTGAGAAGCTGGTCAAGGAACACATCTGCTTCTCACTGCCCAGCACACTTCACCTCCTACAGTTTACATACAAACCCAACAGATCCACAGAAGATGCAATAGCTCACATCCTCCACACCACCCTATCCCACCTACACAAGAGCAAGGGAAACATCAGGTGATGTGAGACTGTTGTTTGTATAGTATGAACCTTTGTGAGAGGGCCTGTAGCACCCGATAATGTAATAATCAACCGATAATGTAATAACGCCTGATAATGTAATAAAAGTTTGACTTAAGTCCATCGAAAATGTAATAAAACCTGATAATGTAATAACTTAACCAATAATGTAATAAAATGTCCTGACTGATAATGTAATACCATTTTTCTGATAATGTAATACCTTATTACATTATTGGTCAAGTTATTACATTATCAGGTGGGTCTTTTTTTTTCAAAACTGGTAATGTAATACTTGACTGATAATGTAATAATTTAAAAAGTGAATGAATAATACTGTTAGGGTACTTTGTGGTATACTTTAGCGTACTTTGTGGTACTTGTGGTATACTTTGGTGTGTCTCATGATACATTGCAGTATACTTTGGGGTGCTTTGAGGTACTTTGTGGTATACTTTGGGGTACTCTGTGGTATACTTTTCAGTACTTTGCAGTACTTTGTGGTATACTTTGGGGTACACAGCAATACTTTGCAGAACTCTGCAGTATACTTTGGGGTACTTTGAGGTACTCTGCGGAATACTTTGAGGTACTTTGTGGTGTGCTTTGGAGTACTTTGCGGTACTTAGTGGTATACTTTGGGGTACTTTGTAGTACTTTGCAGTACTTTGCAGTACTTTGTGGTATACTTTGGGGTACTTTGAGGTACTTTGCGGTACTCTGCGGAATACTTTGAGGTACTTTGTGGTGTGCTTTGGAGTACTTTGCGGTACTAAGTGGTATACTTTGGGGTACTTTGTAGTACTTTGCAGTACTTTGTGGTATACTTGGGGTACACAGCAATACTTTGCAGTACTCTGCAGTATACTTTGGGGTACTTTGAGGTACTTTGCGGTACTCTGCAGAATACTTTGAGGTACTTTGTGGTGTGCTTTGGAGTACTTTGCGGTACTTAATGGTATACTTTGGGGTACTTTGTAGTACTTTGCAGTACTTTGCAGTAAACTTTGGGTACTTTGCAGTATACTTTGGGGTACTTTGTGGTATACATTGAGGTACTACTTTGCTGTATACTTTGGGGTACTTTGCTGTATACTTCGGGGTACTTTGGTATTTTGCAATATTTTGCAGTACTTTGCGCTTTACTTTGGAGTACTTTGCGGTACTTTGTGGTATACTTTGGAGTACTTTGAGGTACTTTGTGGTATACTTTGGAGTACTTTGAGGTACTTGGTGATTAGTAGGGCCCTTCAAAAAGGGGTTCAGTATTTTATCTTAACCTATATAGTAAGAGACAGGATTTAATTTAAGACATAGATTTAATAATATGAATTGAAAGCAAAGTGTATGAGGCAAATTATGTGAGGCTGCTGTTCATCAACTATAGTTAAGAGCTGCTATCCATTGACTAGATTTCAGATTGCAATACCATACCAACTTCTTATTAGCATGAACTACCCTTTATCCTCACGTCACCTACCTCTCCAGAGCACATGAGACAAATGGATGGAAGTGAGGTCTGAAGATGTGTTTATGGGGAAAACCAATGAGGTGCACACAATAACTGACATTCAGTGCCACATTGCCCGTTTGTTTATCCAAACTTTATATCATGTTATTCCAGTTTTTCGGATAGCCATAGATGTTTTAAAAATCATAATTACACTAGCCTACACAGGCATTACATTAATGAGGACAGAATTAGTGAGGACAGAATTTAAGGTAGGCCTACTCTATAAATCCAGACAGTACCAGCACCTTCAGGCCAGATTTGTGGACAAGCCCATCCTGAAGCTAATCAAGGATGTCCAGACCAGACACCAGATTGATCTTGTAGATATGAATAGATGGAAAGTATGGTATGGCAAAGCCACATAAAGATATATTCTAATGGTGCCAGACATCTTCAGTAGATATTTCTGGCTTAAGCAGCTGACAGGGAAAGGTAGCAATGAAATAGCCAAACAAACAACCACATTTATATTAAACATGGTCCTCATACAGTAATCCAAAATGACCAAGGTGCTGAGGGAACTCATGCAGTAGCTTAAAGTAAAGATCAATGAAATTTCCCCTTATCATCCACAAAGTCAAAGAAAAGTAGAGAGTATGCATCGAATATTGCATAAAAATATGTTGTATGATCTAGGGAACTTAGAGGGTGAAGGAGTAAACATAGCATATTCAAGTCAAAGTTTTATCGGTAACATGCAACATACCCTGACAATGAGCAGTGATGTTTCCACTAGCTGCTAAATATGTACACTAGGCAAAGTAAAAAGGAGAAACGTACTATACACACCAAACATATAAATATGTAAACCAAGTCCAAAATATAAAATATTTATTAATGGAATGAAATAAAATGAGCTGAGATGACATATTAAATTGGACAGTTCACCTAAATAGAGAAGTATACATATGGATCTAGAGAGAATAAATGTATGTATATTCACGTTTATTTACAGAATGTAGATTTTTATAATCTAGCAGGTATAAATATACAGTGCTGTTGTGCAGAGTATAGTACTGAGTTAAGGACAGAGATGAGCAGAGTGAACTCATTCCGGATGTGGATGGTCTGAAGGTAGAAGCTTCTTCTGAGCCTCTGTGAGTTGATCTTCTTCAGTAGGCAGTACCTGAGCAGAGAGAAGAGGCTGTTGTCCGGGTGGCTGGGATGTTTCAACATTCTCCTGACCTTGGTCCTGCAGCGCCATGTGATGTCCTGGAGGTGTGGGAGATATGTTCTGCTGACCAAACACTCTCTACAGTGACTTGTCCTGCATGGTGTTGCTTCCATAGCATGTTGGTAGTGTTGATGTTCTCAGTCAGACACCCTCTCAATCATGCATATACAGGAATGTTTGTTGTCCATGTCTGGTGATCTGTACATCAATATACTGTACTTGTAAATACACTGTCTCCACAGGGGTCCTACTGTTGTTCAGGCAATTGGCCGCTCCTGCTTCCTGCTAGTCCACTAGAATCACTTTCATCTTCCTGCTTCCTGCTGTAGTCCACTAGCATCTCCATTATCTTACTGACATTCAGGTGGAGGTTGTTGTCCTGACAACATTTAGTTTGGCATGCCACCTCCTCCAAGTAGGCCTTCTCATTATTGTTGGAGATCAGGCCTACCGCAGCTGTGTCATCAGTGAATTGATAATTGAGCTGGAATTGTAGGTAACTATGCAGTCGTGTTTGTTCAGAGGATATGAAACAGCCCAGTGTTGAAGGTGAGAGGGTGACTTTCTCCAGTGTTTAGGGTGAGAGAAGATGATGCCCACTCTCGCCCCCTGAGGTCTGCCCGTCAGGAAGTTGAGGATCCACCTGTGCAGGAAGGGTTTAATCTCCAATCTCCATCCTGCGTTTGGAGATGAGTATGGGGAGTTATGGTATTGCAATCTGAAATATAGTCGATGGACAGCAGCCTCACATAATTTGCCTCATACACTTTGCTTTCAATTCATAGAATTAAATCAGTTCCTGTCTCCTACTATATAGGCTAAGATAAAATACTGAACCCCTTTTTGAAGGGCCCTACTAATCACTAAGTATCTCAAAGTACTCCAAAGTATACCACAAAGTACTCCAAAGTATAGCGCAAAGTACTCCAAAGTATACAGCAAAGTACCCCAAAGTATACAGCAAAGTACCACAAAGTACCCCAAAGCATACTGAAAAGTACCTCTGTATACCACAAATTACCACACATTACTGCAAAGTATAGGTAAGTACCTCAATGTATACCACAAAGTACTTCAAAGTACTCCAAAGTATAACGCAAAGTACCCAAAGCTTACTGCAAAGTACTGCAGAGTACCACAAAGTACTCCAAAGCAGACCACAAAGTACCTCAAAGTATTCCGCAAAGTACCGCAAAGTACTGCAAAGTACCCCAACGTTTACTGCAAACTACTGCAAAATATCAAAGTACCTCAAAGTACCCCAAAGTATACTGCAAAGTACTGCAAAGTATACCACAGAGTACCCCAACGTATACCACAAGTACCACAAAGTACTCCAAAGCACACCACAAAGTACCTCAAAGTATTCTGCAGAGTACCACAAAGTACCTCAAAGTACCCCGAAGTATACTGCAGAGTACTGCAAAGTATTGCTGTGTACCCCAAAGTATACCACAAAGTACTGCAAAGTACTACAAAGTACCCCAAAGTATACCACTAAGTACCGCAAAGTACTCCAAAGCACACCACAAAGTACCTCAAAGTATTCCGCAGAGTACCGCAAAGTACCTCAAAGTACCCCAAAGTATACTGCAGAGTACTGCAAAGTATTGCTGTGTACCCCAAAGTATACCACAAAGTACTGCAAAGTACTGCAAAGTACTACAAAGTACCCCAAAGTATACCACTAAGTACCGCAAAGTACTCCAAAGCCCACCACAAAGTACCTCAAAGTATTCCCGCAGAGTACCTCAAAGTACCCCAAAGTATACTGCAGAGTACTGCAAAGTATTGCTGTGTACCCCAAAGTATACCACAAAGTACTGCAAAGTACTGAAAAGTATACCACAGAGTACCCCAAAGTATACCACAAAGTACCTCAAAGCACCCCAAAGTATACTGCAAAGTATCATGAGACACACCAAAGTATACCACAAGTACCACAGCGTACGCCAAAGTATACCACAAAGTACCCTAACAGTATTATTCATTCACTTTTTAAATTATTACATTATCAGTAAAGTATTACATTACCAGTTTTGAAAAAAAAAGACCCACCTGATAATGTAATAACTTGACCAATAATGTAATAAGGTATTACATTATCAGAAAAATGGTATTACATTATCAGTCAGGACATTTTATTACATTATTGGTTAAGTTATTACATTATCAGGTTTTATTACATTTTCGATTGACTTAAGTCAAACTTTTATTACATTATCAGGCGTTATTACATTATCGGTTGATTATTACATTATCGGGTGCTACAGGGCCTATCCCACCAGTTGGCTCGACACAGCTCTAGAGAAAGTTCGCAACATGGATGAGCCAATCGAAACAGTCGGCGTTCTACCAAAAATGATTCATGTCTGTGTGTGCCACTACCTACTCTTCTCTCAGTGAGGATATCAAGGGCCTTTTTAGAAAACACTGGAATGTTCTATCTCTAGATCCTGCCTGTAAAAGACTGTCCTCTGATCCTCCTCTCTTCTCTCACTACAGAGCTAGGAATGGAAGAGACTTCCTTGTGCATGGACACCTCTATCCAATCTGCTCCTGTCCAGATACGTTTGGAGGGGATGACTGGCCTCTTCCCTTGTCGCAACTGTACGGTAGGTGAGAATTCTAAGAGAACAAGCACCTTTACCAGTCATACCACCTCCAAGACCTATGACATTAGACAATGCCTCACATGTACATGCATCAGCTGGAGTAGTTACCTTCTCTCATGCCCATATGGGCTACAATACATAGGTAAAACTAACAGACCAGTCAAGACATGTATTATTGAACACAAGAGCGCTCTATGCCTCTGTTGCTAGGCATTTCCATGAAGCCGGTCACCCTCTGTCAATGTTCTCATTCTTTGTGATACAACAGATCTTTAGAACACGCAGAGGGGATGAAGACGTCCAGATGGGTTCAATGAAGAACTGTCTCTCTCTCTCTCTCTCGCTCTCTCTCTCTCTCTCTCTCTCTCTCTCTCGCTCTCTCTCTCTCTCTCTCTCTCACCTCAGGGCTTTAGCCTATAACTATTCTATCCCTGCATGAGCAGTAGGTTTCTCTGCAATTGAGTGTAGACTCCCATTTTGTCATCTATGTAACTTGCATTTAAGATGAGATAAGATAAGATGTCTTTATTGTCATTGCCACATGTACAGTACAAGCACAAGAACAACACAATTAAATGCCTACCAGTCAGTGCACTAAGTCCCCATAAAATATATAAAAATAGCAAAAGGTAAATAAGTAAATAAATAAATACAGATATACTAAGTCAAACAAAAACACACACACAACCATACACAAAAACACACGCAACTATACATTCTCCATCATTGCACATTCCCATATTGCACATGAAATGTATTGAATCACAGATAATTTTATTGCTGCATTGAGTGTGGATATTGCTGTTGGGTAAAAACTGTTTTTGAGTGTGTTTGTTCTTGTTTTGAATGATCTGTAACTGCCTGCCCGACAGCAACAGTTAAAGCAGTGAGTGTCCGGGGTGGGAAGTGACCTTGGTGATGTTCTGGGCTTTTTTGAGGCAGCGGGAACAGTGAAGGTCTCCCAGTGTGAGGAGAGGGCGTCCCACGATCTTCTCGGCCGTGTTGAAGACCCTCTGGAGCGCTTTCCTCTGGGCCGCAGTGCAGCTGGTGTTCAGTAACCACACACAGATGCAGTAAGTCAGTATGCTCTCTATGGAGCATCTGTAGAAGGACACCAGCAGTCTCTGTGAGATGTTCTTCCTCCTGAGCACCCTCAGAAAGTGCAGTCTCTGCTGGGCCTTTTTCTGCAGAGCAGAGGTGTTCACACTCCAGGTCAATTTCACATCATTTTGATACACACATATCTCATCAACTCTTCTTGATTGTAAATTTATGGGATTTGTTTTGGGTTCTGTGTGTGTATATATACATATGTATATTATCTGCATGCTTTTTCTAATGGGGGTAATGGGCTAATATTGTCCTGATCGTTTTTGTGCCAGCATCTCTCATATTGGCTTCTGCCAGTGGCTGATTGCCCATTTATAGACAAGAGCATCCAACTGGCACTAGGGCTGATGCTGGTCTGAACGAGCGAGACGTTCTCTTCACTTTGTCACTCTGCACTTTTTCACTGTGCATTAAGCCCTATTTTGTATCTTGGATGCCTCCTCATTTGTGACAGTGTGCAGGCCGTACCTTAACTTGTAAATGTGTAATTTGTAAATTGAGTATTAGAGTTTATCTGTATCAAGCATAATGTTGGAGCCGGCAGCAACATTTCATTGTAACTGTACACGTACATTACACGTGACAAATAAAGACAAGATTCAAGATGCTGAATCTTGAGATGGTTCTTTTCTGTGGTGGGGGCCAGGATGGCCACCCCTGTGCAATAAAAATGCGCAATACATCATCATCATCAGGTCGTCCACAGACGGGGTCTCCCATTTTTGTCTCCAGTTGTCCCGGTCCTCCATACACCTGGCCATCTCATCGGTGGTCTCCACTCCCGCATCCATCTTGATTATGTCCGAGAATGTTTTAGTAGGACGTCTTTGCGACTTGTGTCCGCACCATGGAGATGGCTCCCATAACGCCAGCTTGTTGGCCGGAAGCTCACGATGTCTGTAGCAGTGCCCAGCCAGCCTCATTCTCCTTGCTGCTATCCTCACACTCACCCTTGGCCTCTCTCCGTACATCTCCGTACAGATCTTCAATACTGACGTATGCGTTATGAACTTATGACTTATGTCCAGTGCCGAATGTAGCATTCTGGTGTAGCGTCCGTCCAGCGACCTCTGCAGGGAGTGGCTCAGGGTCCAGCACTCACAGCCATACAGGAGAACGGCCTCCACGGTGGTGTTGAAGACGTGGAGCCAGGTTTAACGGGAGAGGTTGGATTTCCACACGTTGCTCGTGCCATTTAGAGCACCTTCCTCACTTTGAGGTCCTGTTCTGTTGAGTTGACCCAAGAGCCCAGGTATTTGAAGTCCTCAACCTCCTTCAGAGCAGTAGCATCAACTGTCATTAGGGGTAGATGTTCCAGGTGATGACCTCAGTTTTCTGTGGCGTTCAGTCAAAGACCCACCTTGGCACATTCCTTTTCCTCTCTGGTCAGGAGCTCTTGTGCTTGCCTCACGTGGTTAGATACCAGGCTGATGTCATCGGCATAGTCAATACAGATTAGTTGAAATGGTCATAAGTGCATAATAAAGGAGTTTAATAACCTTAATATGGCACTGCAAAGTGCATAGTAAAGTGCATAATAAATACATAATGAAGGATTTATTAACCTTAATAAGACACTGTTCTGTCTTATGGTTACTGTCTGACTGTTCTCACTTTAGATCTGGCACCTGCAAAATGTATAGAAACATGCACAATAAAAGTATAATTAATGGCTAATAAGTATTTATAAGAACGTATTAATGCTTTTATTAACACTGTTAAGCAGTTTATAACCTGAGTGTTTAATTAACGCTAATAAGTATGTATAAGAAACTATCAAATACAATTTTATTTGTATAGCACATTTCATACACAGAGGCAACACAATGCGCTTTACAGAGAGCAATGAAGGGGTGGGCATAGATCCTACCCCATATTTTCCAGAGGGAAGCAAAAAAAACAGTTCACCCAGGGGCTGAATAAGTGAGCTGTAAAAATTCTTCCCTGACCTCTCTCAACAAGACGATCGAGCAAGCTTCTGAACTGGAAAATGTTTGGGTCTATTGGCTAGGAACATTTACAGAGCAATAAACATGGTCTATGTACTTCATAGGAGAAACGTGACTATCAGTAGAGTAGATAAGGCTTTTATTAATGTTTATAAGCTAACAAGTTTCTTATAAATGTCTTATAATCTAACAATAAACATGTTTATAATGCTATTATTAACACCTATACATATCTTATTAACACATAATATTAACAAGCATCTTATAAGGACCTAATTACCTATTAAATAATGTTTAATAAGAGGAATTTAATATAAAGTGTTACTGAATGAATGTGAATCTACAATTGAACAAAAGTCTTTGTCCATGTCTAAACTCCTCTGGGTAGACGACACATGCATTGACATAATGATGAAATTGTGAACAGCAATGATCAATCTTTTCAAAGAATGCACAATGCAATGACGTTACCTACACAACGTGACGCCATCACTGATCCACTGTTTCAGCAGCCCGACAGACGGAAGTAGAGACGGTTACCGTTCCCACGGTTACCGTTCCCGCGAGTCCCGACGCAGGGCGGAACGGCGCAGCGCAGCCCTGGTAACCATGGTAACCGCCCGGCCCTGCCGCGGAACAGAGGCTGTAGTCGGTTCTGTGCAACTATTGCAGCTAGGAGCTTAGGTGACCGCGTGTTAGCTTCTTATGCTAATGTAGTTCACAACACGTAAATCTATTTCCACAACCAATTCCTGTAAGTTCAGATATTTTTGTACGGCGTGAAATTGCTAAATGGATAATGAGATACGAGGGGCCGTGGATAAAGCGCTGGCGGTCCGGCTGGTGAGGAGCAGGAAGGCGTCGTCCGACAGACGCGGGTCTCTCTCCCGCTGACACAGTGACACAGCCTAACGACGGAGGCGCCTGCATATCTGGAGACGGGGGGGGGGGGGGGGGGGGGGGGGAGACGCCCGGGAGAGGGGAGAGATGGGAGTGGGGGAGGATCAACTTGGACCCAGATCACAAATCTAGATTGGCAGACCCAGCACCACTGATTCCCCCCCCCCCCCCCCCCCCCCCCCAGTACCCCCAACCCCCCACATCCCTCCCTATTGAAACGTGCTCTGTGATGAAAGTGGAGCAGGCTGGCGCCGCGGAGGGCGTGGATAATGGGGGGGGGGGGGATGCAGCCACCCCCCCTCCTAACCACGGGAGGGTCGTCCCCGGGAGTCCGCCTGACTCGCGCACGGGGCCAGCGTCTAAAAAAGACGTAAACGCGTATCGTCCTCGCGCAGACTCACGCTCCCCCCGTCGGTTTAGCGTACGCGGCTCGGCTCAGGCGAGCCCGTGAAGCGCCGCGCGCCGCGGAAGATCCACGCTGAGACGGCTGAACACGGAGATAAAACACGGGAGAAGACCCCCACGCTGAGACGGGTGAATGCTGAGATAAAACGTGGCGTACATCACCGGTGCCGCCGTGAGAGCATGGGGGGGGCAGAATCAGGAGGTTTAAAACAGCAACGCGGCCGAAGAAGCGGCCTGGGGAACAGCGTGATGCACTGAGGTGCTGCCGGAGGAGGGGCGTGAGGGGGGGGGGGGGGGGGGGAGGTGAGGGAGGGGGGGTTTGTGTCCCCGATACCGCCGGGTTCCGCCGCCATCTCCCTGTGTGAATGAATAATTAAACACACTCACCTTGTTTATCTTTCAATACAATATTTACTTGTTGTCAGATGCATTCGTGCCCTTTTCATCACTGGAATTCTCCAAACGCGAAATCTTACCTTGCAGGCGAACGACTCCAGTGTTAATGTTTGATGAAGAAGGCCGTGGTGAGGAAAATGAGGTTTCTCTCCTGCTACCTGTGCCACTCCTGTGTGTGTGTGTGTGTGTGTGTGTGTGTGTGTGTGTGTGTGTGTGTGTGTGTGTGTGTGTGTGTGTGTGTGTGTGCGTCTATGTGGTGTGTGTGTGTGTGTGTATGTGTGCGTGTGTGTGTGTGTGTGTGTGTGTGTCTATGTGGTGTGTGTGTCTGTATGTGTGTGTGTGTGTGTGTGTGTGTGTGTGTGTGTGTGTGTCTATGTGGTGTGTGTGTCTGTATGTGTGTGTGTGTGTGTGTGTGTGTGTGTGTGTGTGTGTGTGTGTGCGTCTATGTGGTGTGTGTGTGTGTCTGTATGTGTGCGTGTGTGTGTGTGTGTGTGTGTGTGTCTATGTGGTGTGTGTGTCTGTATGTGTGTGTGTGTGTGTTCTTGCATTTAAACCTCTAGTTGTCCCTTTCCATTCATCTCAGTGTCTCCTGTAGAGGTCTAGTAGGAGGAGGTTACAGGGAGGAGGAGGTCTCGGGGAGGTGGGAGGAGGTCTCGGGGATTTGGGAGGCGGTCTCAGGGAGGTGGGAGGAGGTCTCGGGGAGATGGGAGGAGGTCTCAAGGAGGTGGGAGGAGGTCTTAGGGAGGTGGGAGGAAGTCTCGGGGAGGTGGGAGGAGGTCTCGGGGAGGTGGGAGGAGGTCTCGGGGAGGTGGGAGGAGGTCTCAGGGAGGAGGGAGGAGATCTCAGGGAGGTGGGAGGAGATCTCAGGGAGGTGGGAGGTGGGAAGAGGTCTCAGGGAGGTGGGAGGAAGTCTCGGGGAGGTGGGAGGAGGTCTCAGGGAGGTGGGAGGAGGTCTCTCGGAGGTGGGAGGAGGTCTCAGGGAGGTGGGAGGAGGTCTCAGGGAGGAGGGAGGAGGTCTCAGGGAGGAGGGAGGAGGTCTCAGGGAGGCGGTCTCGGGGAGGTGGGAGGAGGTCTCAGGGAGGTGGGAGGAGGTCTCAGGGAGGAGGGAGGTGGTCTCGGGGAGGTGGGAGGAGGTCTCAGGGAGGTGGGAGGAGGTCTCAGGGAGGTAGGAGGAGACCTCAGGGAGGAGGGAGGAGGTCTCGGGAGGTGGGAGGAGGTCTCAGGGAGGAGGGAGGAGGTCTCGGGGAGGTGGGAGGAGGTCTCAGGGAGGTGGGAGGAGGTCTCAGGGAGGCGGTCTCGGGGAGGTGGGAGGAGGTCTCAGGGAGGTGGGAGGAGGTCTCAGGGAGGAGGGAGGAGGTCTCGGGGAGGTGGGAGGAGGTCTCAGGGAGGTGGGAGGAAGTCTCAGGGAGGTGGCAGATCTTGTCCGCACTGCGCACTCCTGCATCCCCCTCACCATCGGAGAGCTTCAGCAGAGATATTGTTTGGCTGTCACGTCTCCCCGTGTTCCAGCACCGAAGAGCCCCCAGGGGCCTCCGTAAACAGGCCTGGCGTCTCCCCCACGGCCCCTCCACGCCCCCCCCCCCCTGCTTTAACAGGCTCGCGGGGACGATGCTAGCTTACGCCCCGACGCCTGGCGACATCTCTTGCACTCTCGTGAAATTTACAGTACTGTGAAGTCATCGCGCTTTAAATGGGCTCCACTGGGTGATTCATGTAGACTGCTGTTTTATCTTGTTTACACCGCAAAAGGCGAGAACTAACTGTTTTTTTTACTGAAAACCGGGCAGTCTGTCTGCAGCTGTCTCACCGTGTTTGTTTATAGAACAGGACTGAGCTATACTGCACATTCTCCGTCTGCCAAGCTACTCTCAATTGCCCCTGTCACAAGGGCTATCAGGCCAACAGGCTAACAGAGGATATAAACGTGTGTGGGGTGTGTGCGTCTTTGAATTTTGATATGAAAACGCACGATTATTATACTCGACATTGCATTATACATGCATGCCATGCGTGACATTCCAGGTCCAGGTTTACAGAATTTAATTCTGGCTCTCAAATCCCACATCTGGGGCCTCATTTATCAAAGAGCGTGTAAATTCAGGTGTAAAAGAGGGCGTACGACGAAAACGCGGAAAATGCACAATGTAGCGTACGACGAGAATATTTACACGCTTTTCGGATCTATCAAAAAAGTCGTATGCCCTTTTCTGCACGAGAAATCCGAGACGGGCGGGGAAGAGAGCGTACGCGCACGCGCCCCGTGTTCCGCCCTCTCCACGCCCAAATCCAACCATATATGGTCAAAACTATGACGGCACAACGGGGATACCCCGGAAGGAACCGACATAATATAGCGTGGAGCATAGGGACAGATAAATACGTTTATGGAAAAACGCGGAAAGAAGAGAAACCTTTCGGAGACGGAGGTGCATGTGCTTGTTGGTGAGGTCCACGCGAGGAAAGAAAATCATCTTCGGAAGGTAAGCTATTTGTACGAGCCTACATTTGTCTGATTGCTCCTAGTTTAGGTAGCCTACTGTATGTTCGTGCATCCTGTATGTGGCGTAGGCTACACGGACATGCTGTATTATGTGTGAGGAAAGCAAACATTCCACACATTCTGTGGTAGGCTATGAATGATTTAGGACCAAAAACAGGGAACCATAACACAGATGACCACTTCATAATGTTAGACCACATGAAACATTTTCCCCTCTGGGAAATTTAGACTCTCATCTAAATCACCCGGGAAATCACACTTAAGCATTTATTTGGCTGCCAACAGAAAAACATATCAATTGAATATGGCTACACAATAAAATGTTTAATGCATAATCAAGTTAACAGACAAACTCAAAGAAAATGACTGAAATTGTTTCTCCAGACTCTGACGTGGGGTGGGACTCAGAGGAGGGGGAGTCTGCAGTGGTCCTTGACCTGACGGTCGTGCCCCCGCCGGTTGCAGCCTCTACATCCAGCGCACCAGCCTCCACCTCCAGTGCCATCTCCAGCGCCTCCGTCTCCACCGCCCACGCCTCCACCTCCGGCTGCCAGCGTCCCTGCCTCAAGGTTCCCTGAGGGCTGGGCTTCCTATCAGACGCTGTGCTGGAGGCTCATGACCCTAGAGGCCCAGAGGGAAATGGCAGAAGGGATTGGGGCAGTTGTGGGGCAGTTGTGCAGCAGTTGGTGAAGGTCACCACACTACACCACCAGAGCCAACAGGACATCCTCACTGCACTTCATTCCCTCACACATGCTGTCACGGACCTCACACTGTCACTCACTACCACACTCACGGACCTCACACATTCACTCACTACCACACTCACGGACCTCACACAGTCACTCACTACCACACTCACGGACCTCACACATTCACTCACAAACGCACTCACACACCTCACACAGTCACCCACCAACAGACAATAAAATGGTAGAAATGTGAACCTTACTTGTTTGTGTCTTCATAGCTGGCGCATGACCTCAGTGTGGGCCCTTTGGCCCCGCTGGTAAACCTCATGACGGGGAGGGGGCTGAGGGCTTGGGTCCTCATTTTGTGGTGGGGTCTTGACTGGTTCTCATTCTTATCAGCTTTGAATATACATCATGGCAAACATAACAGAATGATGTACAAGGAGGGGACAGATACCTAGTGAAAGTACTATTGGTTGCTAGTAAAAAGACAATAATGAGGGCTTGGTATAAGGTGGAACCCCCAACCAAGGAGCAGTGGTGGGTGTTGTGGAGGAGATTTATGAGATTTATTTATGCATTGAGGATGCAGGAAGGAAAGTTTGAAGGGAGATGGGAAAAATGGATGGATTATAGAAGGAAGTGTGATGATACCACTAGTATTAAAATTGTCATATTTGAGTAAGAAAAAAAAGCTGCATGGATGGAAGTACCCATAAGCTGTTATTGTAAGTTTTTATGTTTTATGGTATTGTCGTTGTATGGATGGAAAATGCTAATAAAGATTAAAGTAAAAAAGACAAAGAATATGTATCTTGGCTATGCACACACCAAGCCAGCCGTCACGCGCAGCGCCTGCCTCCAGTCTAGCCCTACCCTGCTGTGCGCCAGGATGAATGAGTCATGCGTGGAGCCAGGCCACCGTGCCACTACACTTGTGATGAGCATGTCGGCGTCACATATGATTTGGGTATTTATAGTGTGCACATTTTTGCGATTCACATAGACGTATTCATTCACTGATGGTGCCCTTATGTGGGTGCAGTCGCCATCGCCGTCACCTCTTTGGAGTTCTATCGAGTAGCGCCGGATTCATTTAGGCTCGCATTACGCACAGGAGGACTGTCATTTATATGCTTACCAAACAGCAAACAGGTCCACATGATCACATATTAATGACAATCTAATTTGTCAATGATTAGCGTTTGATGGAGTGCCTGCATTAAGTGTGTGACATATAGCGCGGAAGGGTTTGGGACAGCGCATAGGTTCAGTTTGGGGAACAAATCCATATCGAACCATGAATGAGCCGGTTAGAGGACACGTCTAATCTTGCATTGCGATATATGTTTGTGCTGAATTGGCCTAGTAGCCTACATGATTGTGCGTTCATGAACTGTCGCTCTTATTCTCTCCGTCAAACATAGTAATTCACCGACGCACCACCTGCGTCGCCAGTTCCCCCTGTGTTCAAGAAGGGCGTAGAACACCGTGTAAATCGGTACGACAAGCTGAGAGGTGTCCTACAAAAGCGCGGAGAAAGGCGACTAAATTTTCGCCCTTACGGCTTGATAAATCGCAATGTGGGGGGGGGCAAATGGCGTACGCCTGAACTCGCGAAAAAGACCGTGTAAAAGAAGGCGTACCTCAATGATAAATGAGGCCCCTGGATGCTGTTGTTGTTGTTGTTGTTGTTGTTGTTGTTGTTGTTGTTATTTCAGGGAAACGGGAGGAGACGTCTTGGGCCGTCTGCATCACCGGAGAGAGTGGACGGGTTTGACGGACAGCGAGGGTCGCATTGACAGTGTCATTTGCATGTCTGTCTCTAATGAGGAAAAGACTGATGGGAGATTCAGCCCCGCCCTCATCGGACCCTGGAACGCCACGGGGCTCATTTAGCACGGAGCACGCCATCGTCCACGGGCGGCAGGCGGCTGTCAACCATGCTCAGGCCTGGACTCCTCAGTTGTCATCATCAAAGACCAAACCAGAACTAATCCCAGCCCCGAATCTGGCAGCTCTGGGCTTTGGCATTTCATTATACTGTTTTTTGTCTGTTGGGGAACGTTTGGAATGATTGCTTTTCGTCTATTCTGATGTAGATCTTTGCTGATGCACAGATGGTGTCTAGGCCTCTCTGGACATCATTGCGTTGAAATGCATTAGCCTATGTGTATCTGGATGTGCCGTGTGTACTGTAGCTTTCTCTCCTGGAAAGAGTGTTTTTTTTTACGGTTCTGTACTGAGTGTGGAGCCGGTGGGAGCACCTGTCCAGGTCAAAGGTCACAGCAGAGGAATCATGTTAGGTCACAGGTCAAAGACAAAGGAGAGAAGAATGTGCTTCCCCATGATTTCCTGTCTGGAGCACGCACGAGCGCACGCACGCACACACACTCACTCACTCACTCACACACACACAGACCTTTAATGTTTCCTCAATACTCTCCAAAAAGACCCAAAAGATGTTGTCCAGATATTTAGAGGCTGAACTAAAAAAAAAACACCCAACATTCATCTCGAAAATACGACAAGAAGAAATCGATATTTCGGTGCCTGAAAGTGGCCAGGTGCTAGATTGATCGTACCTGACCAAACAACGGCCTGGCACAGAGGAAGAAGGTGGGATGAAAAGAGGTATGAGAGAAAGAGGGAGAGAGAGAAAGAGAGAGAAAGAGAGAGAGAGAGAGAAAGAGAGAGAGAGGGGGGGAGGGGGGAGGGGGGAGAGCAAGAAAGGGATACAGAGAAACAGAGCGAGCGAGAAAGATGAAGAGAGAGAGACAGAAAGAGAGAGGGGGAGAGGGATGCAGAGAGAGAGTTGGGGGTGAGAGAGAGAGGGGGGGTGAGAGTGAGAGAGGCCTGAACCCCACATCTCAGCTGCTTATTAAGAGAGTTGAAGCCGTGAAACGATGTGGTGGAGATAGATAGCATCACACACAGCCTCCCTTATGGGGCTCACTCCATCTTAGTTACCCAGATTTTGTCTCACTATCTCATCTTCCCTGCTTGACCATTCACCAGGCTCAGGTCACACTTTTACCAAGAGTATCTAATCCATAAAGGCTCTTTGAATCCCGAATAAGCCGTCATGAGGACGAGCTATCTGAACTAGCTGGCTCCGTTGTCTGTTGTGTGCTGTGGAGGCCAGGGGACCTCTGTGGTGTGCTGTGGAGGCCAGGGGACCTCTGTGGTGTGCTGTGGAGGCCAGGGGACCTCTGTTGTGTGCTGTGGAGGCCAGGGGACCTCTGTGGTGTGCTGTGGAGGCCAGGGGACCTGTGCTTCATGGTCGGTTCAAAAGTCCTCCTCTGCTGCTTTCAGTCTGGTTGAGAGCTGGTGAATACCAGAACCCCCACTGTGTTCTTTATGATAAGGTGGGCTGGCATTCTCTTTCTCTAAGGCGTAACTATCACTGGTATCAGTTCATTTTCAAAGCCATTATTGGTAAACTTCCACCTTGCATCTCGTCTCCGTTGGACTGGAGCCTTGGCACCAGCCAGACCTGATCAAATGATCGGCTTGTTTTCAGGGTTCCTCGAGTGCATTCTGAACTTGGAAGGGAGTTTTTTTCATGATGCTCCTTATATTTGGAATACCTTACAACAGACTCTAAAGCTTGAGGTCCTTCCTTCAGTCACAGAGCTTAAATCCATGGCTCTAGACCTACCAATATGTACTTTGAGCTGTGACAGTTTTAATAATAATAATAATTATTATTATTATTATAATTATTATTATTATTATTATTACTATTGGCATTGTATATTGCATTTGTATTGTTGATATTTGTGTCTCTGTGTTAACTCGTCATAACTGTAAATGAAGAAAACCTTTCGAAGTGCTTCACAAGTATAAATAAAGGTTTGAAATTAAATAAGAGAAGTACCTTCATAACATGAAGTTATTCTAATATGTGTTAGTGTCCCATCTAGTCACTGAGCGAGAGAATGAGAGAGAGAATGAGAGAGAGAGCGTCTACTATATCTCTTGATAGATCTCTCTCTAGAGCATGTCTTCCTTCCACACATGCTGCCTCATTGCATCAGAATCATACAACAACAACAACAACAATGTTTATCACAGAGTACACACAGGTCACACACACCAGTAAAGCCAAGCCCATCTTTAAAGACTAGATAATAGTCTCATTTAGCTAACGGCTTCTAATGCCTGTTCACGCCACACAAAGCCAAACGGAATGAGGATTATGTGGCTGTTTTCAGTATGTGGATCGTTTTTTCTTTTCTCCGTCAAATGAATCTATTGTGGTCAGCTGGGGGTTCTGGGTATCTATGCTGTCCTCATTACAAATGTGGAAATTATAGCACAGACTGCCCATAGGATCAGGCTGAAATTACCAATGCATTAAACACCTTCTGTGTCAAAATACTTTGTACAGACTTAAGAGTAAGACTAACCACATTTTAACAATTTATTTCTGTCCACATACGCACACACACGCACGCACACACAAAACAATGAATAATACTCACAAATGATTTTGTTCTGGTGAAGGCCAGTCATTATTTTCAATGTACCCGTAGTTATGGAAACCATTTTATAGAACTTATATCACCAGTTACCTGTTAAATAACCTTCATAATATAATAAAGAGACAACACTATTCTCTCTGAACAATGGGAAACCGGAATCCTTTCAGGGGCTCGCTGTAATTGCAGGCGCTTAAGAATTTCCATGGAATGTAGGCTACATCAACTACGGAAGTTAACAGAGACATCCGGGAGTGCGTTCAATGAAAATACCTCCCCTAATCTCAGAGCAGTCGGTCCTGCTACAGAGACCAAGGCGATATACTGCCATCTTGTGAGAGATTGAATGCGTGATCTTCACTGTGAGCTCAGGTTGCGAACCTCCCATCCAAGTCGCCGTTATCTACTTTCTTAATGCAACATAAAATACGAGGCCTTCTTCAGATACTATCCTGCCGGCTCGCCTCCAGCTGCCCAGCGGGGGCGCGCTGCTGCCCTGAAGCACACATGAAAAGACGAGGCTCCTCGCGATCCACATTAGTATGGTGAGCGTGCGTCCTCTTTGTTAGTGTGTCAGGGCTGATGTGGGAGCTCTCTAATGGAAGGAGAGGATTGATGAACACCGAGCTCTGTGTTTTCCTGTAAGGCTAAAACTGGGGAACGGAATCAGATCCGCACTTATCACATTCCATCTATCTACAAGCTGTAAAAAGGAGACAGAGTTACAGCTTTCTGACTCTCTCGCTCTCTCTCTCTCTCTCTCTCTCCCTCCTCCCTCTCTCCCTCTCTCTCCTTATATTTGTATATCTCTCTCAACCTCATATATTCCATAGAGTGTGTCAGTAAAGCAGTCTTCAGAGACGGTGCTGTTTCTCTATAAATTTATCAACCTTGCACACTTTGCACCACATGACTGCGCCTGAAGCCCCGTGAGTGTGCGGTACCTGAAAGGCCACACCGAAAAAACGATAATTATTTTCTTTTTTTTTCTGTCACTCAAAGAGTGCACAGCTAGCGTTAGCAGCACGGCCCGCCACACCGACGGTTAAGCCGATTCATGGGTAGCGGCTACAGCGTGGGTTTGGTTTTTACCAGTGAAGGACGGGTGATCGGATCGAAAATTAAAACATCCCCAGCCTAGCAGATGTGGTTTTTCTAAAGAGGAGGGCCTGATAATGACTACACAAGTCTGTAAATGGGTCTGCCCGCACGCTCTGCCTGATTATAATACCCAATAAAGCAGACACGGGCATGAGCGCACACAAAGCCAAGGTTAATATAGAGATGGAGGGGGGCGATAGGCGCTCTCGCACTCGGCTGAAAGGAGACCCAGATGACTTTTCATTTCCAGTGTTCATCTTGTTATCTGTAATTGTGGAGGGCTGCGGTGGGGGGGGGGCAGGGGGCGGGGCTCCGCCTAATAAGCGTCCGCGCGACAGCCTGGCAAATTGATGCTTATGGCTTCAACGCAGACGCGGGGAGGTCGAGGCGCTGATAGAGAGGTTTCCTGGCTGGGAGAGGAGAGGAGAGGAGAGGAGAGGAGAGGAGAGGAGAGGAGAGGAGAGGAGAGGAGAGGAGAGGAGAGGAGAGGAGAGGAGAGGAGAGGA
The DNA here is from genome assembly GCF_949987555.1 of Borostomias antarcticus. Classification (NCBI taxonomy): domain Eukaryota; kingdom Metazoa; phylum Chordata; class Actinopteri; order Stomiiformes; family Stomiidae; genus Borostomias; species Borostomias antarcticus. Next base: position 25,689,110 of record NC_140237.1, read on the forward strand.
GAGGAGAGGAGAGGAGAGGAGAGGAGAGGAGAGGAGAGGAGAGGAGAGGAGGGGAGGGGAGAGGAGCGGAAAGAAGAGGAGAGAGGGTGGAAGGACAGACAACCGGAAGAAAATAGAGAGATAAAAGCACAAAACAAAGATTAAAATGGTGCTTAATAACACACACACACACCAGTGCAATATTACCAGAGGAAGTGAACACTAGATAGGTAATGAAAAGAATATTAATTTAAGACTTTACCCAGTGCTGAAACCCCGCGTCTCGAAGGCCTACCCATTAATATCATTATAGCCAATGCACTGCTAGGGCCAAATGCAGTTAACGTAAATCTCATGTGGTCTCTCCTACAGTCTGCCGTAGTCATTATTCAGTATTAACAGTTCTGATTCAAGTGACGCACAGTAATCATCTCAATGAAACAGCTTTTTTACCCATAAATAAACTCACTTTCCCAGAAGTACTGGGAACCCTCGGCGTTCTTTTTTCAGAGCAAAGCAGAATCCATCACGCTGGCCCGTAGCCGGTCTGGACGCCGCCCCCCCCCCCCCCCCCCCCCCCCCCGGGGCGTGCAAACCCGCTCTCTTCCTCGCCCATTTAGGGACATTTGCATAAACATGGTGACCATATTCCACATACCTGTCCTCCCCGTTCATTGTAGATTCAACATGGACGCTCTGCATGCTGCCTCCTTGTCCTCTGCAGACCACCTATCCTCCCCCCTCCCTCCCTCCTAATGCCCCCCCCACCCCCCACCCTGTCATACATTCTCTCTCCCAAACTTCTAACCTCAGTTAGTGTGATATGGAGGTGTGTTGTGTTGTCTAGTCTTAGTGTGATATGGAAGTGTGTTGTGTTGTCTAGTGTTAGTGTGATATGGAGGTGTGTTGTGTTGTCTAGTGTTAGTGTGATATGGAGGTGTGTTGGGTAGTGTTAGTGTGATATGGAGGTGTGTTGTCTAGTGTTAGTGTGATATGGAGGTGTGTTGTGTTGTCTAGAGTGTTATTGTGATATGGAGGTGTGTTGTGTTGTCTAGTCTTAGTGTGATATGGAAGTGTGTTGTGTTGTCTAGTGTTAGTGTGATATGGAGGTGTGTTGGGTAGTGTTAGTGTGATATGGAGGTGTGTTGGGTAGTGTTAGTGTGATATGGAGGTGTGTTGTGTTGTGTAGTGTTAGTGTGATATGGAGGTGTGTTGTGTAGTGTTAGTGTGATATGGAGGTGTGTTGTGTTGTGTTAGTGTGATATGGAGGTGTGTTGTGTTGTGTTAGTGTGATATGGAGGTGTGTTGGGTAGTGTTAGTGTGATATGGAGGTGTGTTGGGTAGTGTTAGTGTGATATGGAGGTGTGTTGTGTAGTGTTAGTGTGATATGGAGGTGTGTTGTGTTGTGTTAGTGTCAGGGTTGGGAAGGTTACTTTTAAAAAGTAATCCCTTACAGTTACAAGTTACTTGTGAAAAATTGTAGTCAGTAACATAATCCGATTACCACAATTTAAAAGTAAAGTAAGGGATTACTTTCAGTTACTTTTGGATTACTTTAAATAAAATGTACTGTGTATTTCACCAGATATAAAATGTACTGTGTATTTCACCAGAAATCCTACATTATTTATTCTTTTTCTGTGTTCTAGAGCTGACAACATAGCTAAACAGCAGTTGCCTTGGCTAGTTAATTGCAGTCTGCAAAACACGACACTCGTTGCTAATGTAGCTAACGTTAGGTGTAAACGTCGGAGCCAGCTCTAAACTCCAGCTCTAATGCATTCTAAGCAGCTGTGATTGGCGCTATTCAGCTATACAGCTTGCCAGTGGACACACAGCATTATATATTATGGATAAAGCACCCACTGACCAGTTTTCCCAGGCAGTTAGTTATAGCTCTTGAATAATGGTGCGTTCGTTTATAACTGGGAGGTGGCAAATTGCGACTTGCTACTAGGAATGATTAAATAAAACGCTGCATGAACTCGCACTTCCTCGTCGCAAATTCGGATATGTTTCTCAGCCTCCAGTTGCCGGCTGATGTCAATATAATATCATATCATCATCGTATCATTCGCTATAGCTCGAATGCACACAGGTCGGAGGTAGGTATTTTGCCACTTGCGACTTGCCACCTCCGACCACAAACAAACGCACCATAACACCGACAGGCACTATTGAGTGAAAATAATCTGAATGGGCGCTTGGGTCTGGTTTTCTGGTTGAACATTAGTGCTATACTGTAGAAGCCTACTGCTAGCTAATTTAGCTGTCAGTGGAAGTAAGGTTAACGTTAGCTACCCTAACGTTTGACATTAGCTAACGTTAACTTACCGGCAAATGTTTTTTCAGGTTGGACATTGAGTCCTTGGCCGTCGAGGCAGGTGGCTGGGAGGCATAGTTTACACTGTGCTGTAATATTGTTGTGGTTCTGTGACAGGTAAATAAAAAAAATGCTGGTATTTCCAGGATTTTAATGCACATTGCGGTATTTCTGCCATGATGCCCGTGCTGCTCGCTGTCTGTCTGGCAGCTGTGGTCCAACAAGTACATCAGTGGGAATCTTGTTGGCACGCTGCGCGCAATTGGTTTTACTAGCCTACTTCTTCTTTTTTTTTTTTAAGATATTTTGTAAAACTGTTGAGGAGGTGAGGGGTGATTGTAATCACGCCTGTAATCCCCGTTACTATGCAAATGTAACTGTAATCTAGATTACATATTTTAAATTGTACTGTAACGGATTACAGTTACTGTTTTTTTGTAATCTGATTACGTAACGGCGTTACATGTAATCCGTTACTCCCCAACCCTGGTAAGTGTGATATGGAGGTGTGTTGTGTTATGTTAGTGTGATATGGAGGTGTGTTGTGTAGTGTTAGTGTGATATGGAGGTGTGTTGTGTAGTGTTAG
>NC_140237.1:25694498-25706998 GCF_949987555.1 Borostomias antarcticus
CCTCCTCTCCAGCAGACCCCGGCCCAGCCCCACCAGACCCCGGCCCAACCCCAGCAGGTCTCATTTATCGCGCTTCATCGACCGCCCATCCACCTTTCACCTCATCCACCCGCTCTCTCTTTTAGTGCAGACTTAACTCAGACTGCTTTTAGTAAATCGACTTTTTTACAGTCCCCCCCTTCCTCTCGCTCTTTCTCACTCTGTAGCTCCCACCCTCTACCAAACTGTCTAAATGATACAAGTCCTTTCGGATCATTTGAAAAACAAAACATGTCATTCTCAATGAGCCTGTCAAATAGTCCAGGCTCTCTCTCTCTCTCTCTCTCTCTCTCTCTCTCCAATTCCATTCAAAGGGCTTTATTGGCAAGGGAAACATTTTGACAAACAAACAAAAAAACTGTATATTAGGGCTGTCAATTGATTAAAATATTTAATCGCGATTAATCGCATGATTGCCATAGTTAACTTGCGATTAATCAGACATTGCAAATTAATCACATTTATATTATCTGTTCTAAATGTACCTTAAATGCATGCAATTGCATGTTTTTAATACTCTTATCAACATGGGAGTGGACAAATATGCTTTCTTTATGCAAATGCATTTTACTATTATAACCATATGCTGAAAGCAGAACATGACAAATCCCAACATGAAACAACAAATGGGCTTTGACCTGAATGTACCAGCTTTACACAAGTAAAAGATCATTCCCTGGATTCTGGGGGAAAACGAAGGCTCACAAAAACATCCAATACTAAGCGGGATCAGAACAGTGTCATACAACAAATAAATAAAAACAATAAATAAAGTGTGTGTAAAGTGTAACGGTGCACATGCAATACATAACTTGTAATACAGCCCAAGTAATACAGAAAGGTCCCGATTACTTCTGTTTCTTTGCACTGAGCCAGTTGCTCAAACAGACAAGCTTGTTTACATTTTCGGATGACAGGACAGCTCGCCTCTTCTGAACAACATGCCCCGACAGTGAAAATAACAACATGCCCCGACAGTGAAAATAACAACATGCCCCAACAGTGAAAATAACATGGTACAGATGTGACAGGTGCTGCCGAGTACTTGCGTGCAAAACAGGCCATATCGCTGTGTGCCCCTTCATCTTCGACCACCGTTGCTAGGGACGGTCCTTCATGTCGATGCTCGGACCTGTAGCGCCCCACACATTTCTCAATACAGTCCTCCTCTTCATCAGATGAAGACTCAAGCATGAGAGCTGATCTCTTCTTCGGTGGCTCGGACGTGGCTGGTTTTTCTCGCTCTCCTCCCACAGCAAGGCGCTGATGGATCTAGAGATTAAATGGCATGAACATTTCACATTCTGATTATAGTGACCAAAAATATCACGGTTATCAGTATTATCGTGGTATTGTTAAAATGGGCTGAAGATGTTAAAAAAACTACTGATACACACTGAAATCAGCTTTATATTGAAAACGACAAATAAAATTAGCAGCACACTTTTTGTTTGTATTTAAACATTAAAATAATGCGTCTTGGAGACTGTTGCTAACTTTGGTTGATGCTGGACAGTATTTACAGTGAGATTTCAAAGTGTGGAAACGGTTTTAGTGATAATTCAATTTAATCTCATTGTATCGTGGTTTATCATTACAGCGGTCATCATTACATCCCTAGATGGACCGCCATGCCTCAGTCCTGCCAGCTCTGCTCATACACTCGAGGTCTTCAATCTGGGGTCCAGCGCTGTCACAACCCTTGGCCGTGCGATGTTGTGCCTTTCTTTGCATTTCTTGTTCATTTCATGTTGTTGTGAAGGTTTCCTTGACCTTAATCATGTAAGCTGGGTCATCTTCAGAGACCTCCATTACTCGGGAGGGATGACACAGCGCTGGCAGCACCACTGAACAAGAAACACATGTCTCTCCTCCAGTTCACTTATTTACCTGCGATAATAGAGAAAAGCACTTTGGTCAGGAACTAGATACATTCACTCACCCAAGAGGGAGTTCTCTCTCTCTCTCCACACACACACACACACACGCACGTGCACACACACTCTGCTACATCTAGACTCCCTCTCTCGCACACACACCATCTCTCTCTCTCACACTCACTCACTCACTCACTCACTCACTCACTCACTCACTCACTCACTCACTCTGTGTGTGTTTCATGTGTTTTAATGTGGGACAACACAGCCCTGTGTGTCAGCTGGCAGTCCTACCTGTGTTGTCTTTGACGTGTTGACTAATAAACATCAAGTGAAGATCTCGACTCATCTCTTCATTCGCTCTGTTCGGTATGCTCCCATCCAAATCACACTCCAGTCTGTTACTAAATACTCCATGGAATAGTGCCTCTCTCTTATGTACATGTTCTTTTCAGTTTGAAGTTTTATGTTTACAAAAAGGCGCTGCTGGTGGATTTAACAATGTTTGCTGGAAGAACAAGAAGAACAAGAGACATGTTAATGTTAAGTTATCAAAGTTACCATGAAGGACACTGTTAACGTCGCTGGCTACAGGTATTATTGAGTTTCATCATCTTTTACAGCTCAGATATTTACTAGCTGTTCCAGATAGAAATCTGGAATGTTGTGACTCTTGTCTCTTGACTGTTTAAGCTCAGTTGGAGGGAACGTCACCTTTCCCCTGCAGAGTGACGCACATCTCCTTATTTGGGCATACCTCCCAGAAGGGGGTGTGGCTACGGGTGTTCCCCAGGAGAAATTAGCGCCTTGCGCACACACATCTACGCTTATCTGTTGTTCCCATTCGCCTTTCCCTGAAAATGAGTTTATGAAATAATAGAAAATAAATCAATGTGTATAGAAAATAATGAGCTCTGATGTTCTTCTCTGCACCTTACAAGGTGTGTGTGTGTGTGTGTGTGTGTGTGTGTGTGTGTGTGTGTGTGTGTGTGTGAGAGAGTGTGTGTGTGTGTGTGTGTGTGAGTGTGTGTGTGTGTGTGAGTGTGTGTGTGTCTGTGAGATAAAGAGAGTGTGTGTGTGTGAGTGTATGAGTGAGTGAGTGAGTGAGTGTGTGTGAGTGAGTGTGTTTGTGTGTCTGGCTGTGTATGTGTATGTGTGTGTCTGTCTGTGTGTGTGTGTATGTGTGTGTGTGTGTGTGTGTGTGTCTGTCTGTGTGTGTGTGTGTGTGTGTGTGTGTGTGTGTGTGGGGGTGTGTGTGGGGGTGCATATGGAGTGGTGTGCGTGTCTCTCCTGTGGTCCAGACTGCAGTGTGGAGGTCAGCTGGCGTTTCCGCCGCGTCCTCCCTCCTCCTGACCACACGGAGCGCTGTATCCTGCTCCCTCCTCCAGTGTCTGACCGGTTTCCCAGCACGCGGACAGCAGCTCGGTTTAGCGGCTAGCTGGCCGCCGGCTGTCACTCGGACGCCATTTACTCGATCTTTCTCTCGGTTTTCCATCCCATGGCGCCTCATGTCCTCCCTCCCTCCGACCCCCACAGTGACAGCTGTAAAGACTCGTATAAAGGTGTCCCACCTCTACCCCCCCAGCCCCCCCCCCCCCCCCCCCCCCGCCACTTGCTGAAATGAAGCCTCGCTCCCCTCCTGCCCCCCACCCCCCACCCCCGTCCAGAGAAGACTCAAACCCTCAGACAGGCTCCCGGGGGCCGATCCTCTGCCGCTGATAACAACGTATTTTATCTGCAGGTTACACTCACAAAGGGACCTGCACATTGATCAAATGCCAGCCAGCTGATGAGTCCTCAACACCCCCCCCCTTCTCCCTGAAACGACACAGCCACCGGTGTGTGTGTGTGTGTGTGTCTGCGCGTGTGTGTGTGTGAGCAGAAAATACAACGCTTGAACTTGAGAGGTGTCACAGCAACTCTCCAACCTCCCCAGCCTCCAACCCCTAGCCTCCAGCCTCCAACCCCCAGCCTCCAGACTGCATCGTCATCGTGTGTGAGGAGGGGCTGGTTGTTTCAGTGTGTGAGGATGGGGCTGGTTGTTTCAGTGTGAGGATGGGGCTGGTTGTTTCAGTGTGAGGATGGGGCTGGTTGTTTCAGTGTGTGAGGATGGGGCTGGTTGTTTCAGTGTGTGAGGATGGGGCTGGTTGTTTCAGTGTGAGGAGGGGCTGGTTGTTTCAGTGTGTGGGGATGGGTCAGGTTGTTTCAGTGTGAGGAGGGGCTGGTTGTTTCAGTGTGTGAGGAGGGGCTGGTTGTTTCAGTGTGTGAGGATGGGGCTGGTTGTTTCAGTGTGTGAGGATGGGGCTGGTTGTTTCAGTGTGAGGATGGGGCTGGTTGTTTCAGTGTGAGGAGGGGCTGGTTGTTTCAGTGTGTGGGGATGGGGCTGGTTGTTTCAGTGTGAGGAGGGGCTGGTTGTTTCAGTGTGTGGGGATGGGGCTGGTTGTTTCAGTGTGAGGAGGGGCTGGTTGTTTTCAGCTGCAGGTGTGGTCTCCCGCCAGCCTGCTGTCTGGCCCTGCTGATAAGCACCACTCTCTAGGCGGTCTGTGGTCTCTATCAGTCTAGGGCTGTGGTCTCTGTCTGTCTGGGCGGGCTGTGGTCTCTGTCTGTCTGGGCGGTCTGTGGTCTCTGTGTGGGAGGTCTATGGTCTCTGTCAGTCTGGGCGGTCTGTGCTCTCTATCAGTCTGTGGTCTCTGTCAGTCTGGGCAGTCTGTGCTCTCTTTCACATCGATCCCTATTGTTGACCAGGTCGGGCTGACGTAAAGACAAAAGCCCAGATGCGTCTCTGTTGAATGGAGACAGCGTTCGATGGGTTAATAATTCCATCAGTTCCGCCCCTGCCTCATCGATTGGGCCATTAGACGCGTCGCGGCGTCTGACTGGCTGTGATCTACGGCATCACCAACGACTGCGATGCCACCTGGGACCAAACCTTCCATCTGCATATGTCTCAGATCCTGTATGATGAAGAGGGTGCGTGCGTGTGTGTGTGTGTGTGTGTGTGTGTGTGTTTGTGCGTGTGTGTGCATGTATGTGTGTGTGTCTGTGTGATCATACTGTGGACCGCGCACGCACACACACATACACACACACACACGCTCACCCACACACACCGTCTGTCTACCAGTGAAGCTGAAGAGATGTCTTTGACATGAATTAAAGCTCAGCAATAAATTGTGAACCATGGCAACACAGAGGACAGGCGATGAATGTGAATTGTCCCTCGTGGCCTGCCATAGTCTAAATCAGCATGCCCCTATCCTTCCCCTGCCCTCCCTCCCTCTCTCTCTCCATCCCTCGCCCCTCTCTCTCCCTCTGTCTCATTCTTCCTCCCCCTCTCTCTCTCTTTCTCGCTCTCACCCCCACCCCACCGCTCTCTCTCTCTCTCTCACCCCCACCCCTCTCTCTCTCTCTCTCTCCCTCACCCCTACCCCACCCCTCTTTTTCTCTCTCACCCCAACCCCTCTCTCTCTCTCTCTCTCTCTCTCTATTATCTCTCTCTCTCTGCCCCCCCTCTCTCTCTCTCTCCCTGGACTCTCCAGCTCCTTTGTGTTGCTGGCTGACCTTCCAGTGGAGCAGGCATAAATAACATATGGGGATAGTGGCACTGGATCACCACAGCTCACGGCGTTCACAGATCTAGGATCCTGTCAGAATAGCAAGCAGTCCTGAGCCCCCCTCCCTCCCCCACACCGCTCAAGAGGCTCCCTGGACCTTTCTATACAGACGCTTGATGGGCTTTTGTTCCACAGAGAGCGAGAACAGGTACATTAACATTCCTGAGCCCTCCCCAAAATAGCCATGATGAGATGTGAGTGGAGGGGGGAATGGCAGCGTGGAGATGTGCAGTCTGTGATTGGACTAATCTGGATATTAGAAAATAAAGGCATTGTACTTCACCTCCTTTATGAAATAACACGAGAGTTGAGAGGGGAGGAGAGGAGAGAGGAGAGGTTAGGAGAGGAGATGTAAGGAAAGGAGAGGGGAGGAGAGGAGCGAGGAGAGGAGAGGTTAGGAGATGTAAGGAAAGGAGAGGTTAGGAGAGGAGAGGTTAGGAGAGGAGAGGTAAGGAGAGGAGAGGTTAGGAGAGGAGAGGAGAGGTAAGGAGAGGAGAGGTTAGGAGAGGAGAGGAGAGGAGAGGAGAGGAGAGGAGAGGAGAGGAGAGGAGAGGAGAGGAGAGGAGAGGAGAGGAGAGGAGAGGAGAGGAGAGGAGAGGAGAGGAGAGGAGAGGAGAGGAGAGGAGAGGAGAGGAGAGGAGAGGGGAGGGCATTGAGGCCACGGTTACTCTGCAAGTCCTGTGTAGAGATCAGCGGTCTGGGGGCGAGCTAGGCCCTCAGCACGCCAGACCAGGAGCTCCCGCAACCAAGGAACCATCTCCCACACCAACCAAGGAACCATCTCCCACACCAACCAAGGAGCCATCTCCCACACCAACCAAGGAACCATCTCCCACACCAACCAAGGAACCATCTCCCACACCAACCAAGGAGCCATCTCCCACACCAACCAAGGAACCATCTCCCACACCAACCAAGGAGCCATCTCCCACACCAACCAAGGAACCATCTCCCACACCAACCAAGGAACCATCTCCCACACCAACCAAGGAACCATCTCCCACACCAACCAAGGAACCATCTCCCACACCAACCAAGGAACCATCTCCCACACCAACCAAGAGTTTACTTTGATGAACAACTTTCACATTGACAAAACAATTCATCACTATCATCTATGGTGTGTTTTTATCACATCTGTGAGGGCAGAAAAAAAGTCTTAACTTTTTTTGCTTTTAGATCTACAAGCTGAACATGAAATACCAAACTATTGATGGCACATAAATGTAGCTGTGATTGTTCTTCAAATACAAATATAAATCACTTTGGAGTAAGTGTGTGTTAAGTTGATGAAATTTAGATAGGTTTCATACAACACCAAAATCACAAAGCTGAAAAAAAAATCAGCTCGGGGGAGGGGTGGGGAGAGGGGAGGGGGAGAGGGAACAGGTGGAATGATTGATCTGGCTTGTTTGGTCAGATATCTATTGTTGCCGTGGCTGATGTTGACAGCTGTTCTCTCAACTCAGAGGGAAAGATGAAGAGAGCGAGATACAGAGGGAAATAAAAGGAGAGAGAGAGGGAGGCAGAAAGAGAGGGAGGGAGAGAGATAGAGAGAGCTGCTGCATGCCGCCCCAGGGCTGTTATCTGTAATAAGAGGAACCGTTTAAAAAGTTAGGGTTAGGGTAAGGTGTCTGAGCATTGAGAGGAGAAGACAGGAGCTGAGCTGCATTCATCTGTGCTTATTGACAGTTGCTGTTTGTGTTATAACAACAGTGTACTTTACAACAAATGTACCCCCCCCCCCCTCTCTCTCTCTCTCTCTCTCTCTCTTCCTCTTCAATAGGAATAGTCTATGTGATGCTGTCGCTGGTTGTTAGTTACCTGTCTTTCTTTCTTCCCCCTGTCACACACACACACACACACAATTTAATACACCTCTCTCTCCACCTCTCCACTATCCCTCTCTCCACCTCTCCCCTCTCTCTCATCTCTTCCCTATCTCTCTCTCCATCTCTCTCTCTCCCCTACCTCTCTCTCCATCTCTCTCTCTCTCTCTCCATCTCTCCCCTATCTCTCTCTCCATCTCTCTCTCTCCCCTACCTCTCTCTCTCTCTCTCCAGATCTGTCAGCCTGTGAGGCATCAGCTAGCTGTTTCCTGCGGTAGTCGTAGGAGTCATCCTGAGTTCTCCCCGTCTATCCCACCTCCGCTCCGCCACGTCCTAGTTCACCAGCGCACGAACACTGAGCACGCATCCACACACACACCAAAACACAACACACGCCGCTGTACCCTGTAAAAATAGCTCCTGCTTCAGGTGCCAAACAGCAGTGTTTCTGTGGAGGAGGCATGCCGAGGTGTTGAGCTGATCTGAGCTGAGCTGAGTTCAGCTCAGTTCAGGTTTCAGGGAGTCGAGGGAGGCTATGGCTTCATTCTCTCTGCCGGTACAAGCTCTAAATGGTAAGTGGACTGCACTTATACAGAGCTTTTATCTGAGGCTATTTACAATGGCCTCTCATTCACCCATTCACACACCATTGGCAGCAGGCAGCTGCAGTGCAAGGTGCTAGCCTGCTCATTGGGAGCAATTCTGGGCTCGGCGTCTCGCCCAAGGACACTTCGACATGTGGACAGGAGGAGCCGGGATTCAAACCGCGGACCATGCGGTCGTCGGACGACCTCGTTCCTCATCCTGAGCCACAGTCGCCCCAGGGTTGGGGGGGGCTCGGGAGAGGGTTCCACTTCCTTCCACCAGGATCATTAAACTGATAATGAGAACCTTTCATCTACAGTCTCTGATGAATCACCCAGGGAGATGGCGAGGTCACAGCCATACCCAGGGTCCAGGCTGTGGCCTCGCTGCGGACAGCCCTGCTAACGGAGCCCAGAATCCAGACCGTGGTCAGCTGTCATACCTACACACACGCGCGCGAGTCCAATGTTGCCATAGGCTTGCTTTTGAAATAGTGTGAATAGTATAAATATTTCCGCACACTCGTCCTTGAAATTCAACTGTCTTTGTTTTATTGAGGCTCCTAACCTTGGCCAATTATATTCCACCGTCGTCCTTGTTTCCAGCGCGATGCCACAGAGAGCACCTTGGTCCCAGCAAAGACAACAGCTGCTTTGTTTGCAGAAAAATCTGTAACAGTTCCAACCTTGTGGCTCTCTAATGTTGTCCCCAGATTATTCGGAATTCAGTTTTTGCCCGCAGCAAACCGACGACATCTACTCTAGCCTACCTGTTAGATTGCTGGCGGGTGCTAGCCAGCCATGGGGAGCCTTTTTCTACCCAATTAATGAAGGGAAACATGGGGGAAATTAATTCCCAGAATGTTCTGATTTGGTTTGCATTTGAAAGTGATGACTTGTAGCCTAGAAGACAGAATTTACCGCAAATTACCATTTTATTCCTTGTTTGTCGGCTGGTAGTGAAAAGAAAATTAGGCTACTGTGTTATAAGATTAGATGCCACATGAGTCTATGCTGATGACGCCCCATTTTTGGTGAAGCCTATAGCCAAGATAGTATATTTTCTGACTATATATATCAGAGAGATGTCTCTCTTTGTTCTAGACGCCTGTGTGACGGAGTGGAGAGGGAAGCCGATCTGATGAGAGAGGTGTCAAAGAAGGACAGTGTTATTTTTTTAAATCATGGGTAAACATTGCCCTCTGCTGTTAATAAAAGTAACAACACCCTGTAATGACAACCTCGCTACTCCAGGAAAGCTTTTATGTTTAACCTTGAACGGACACATCCCCTACCTCATACAATAAGGATAAAGCCTAGTCGGTACTCAAAGACGTTAATACTGTCTCCGCTGGGTTCCAGGGCTGGCTGACTGTCAGAACTAGGCTATGTACAGTAGCCTACCCCCATGATACGACTAAAGCTGGCGGCAGAACTAGCTGACCCTGACGTTTGTATTCCCATGTAAAATAAATGGCTGCGGTCCGGAGCTAAGTATCCCGGGGGAGTGAAGGGGCGGGCAGTTATTTTACGAGCTCCGGACCTGTGAAATATAGCGGCGGAAACGTAGTGTCCGCCTCTCCCGGAGCTACGCTGATGAATTCAAAGGTGTCAGGATGAAGGCCTGTAGATTGCCCGCGCTCCATAAGGCGATACGATAGATTAGCACAAGAGTCATGAAACGCTGTGTGGCCTTGAGGAGAGAGGGAATGAACTGTAGGCTACATAGAGAGAGAGAGAGAGAGAGAGAGAGAGAGAGATGGATAGAGAGAGAGAGAGAGAGAGAGAGAGAGGAGGGAGAAAGAGAGAGGAGGGAGAGAGAGAGGAAGGAGAAAGAGAGAGAGAGAGGAGGGAGAGAGTGAGTGAGAGAGAGAGGAGGGAGAAAGAGAGAGGTGGGAGAGAGAGTGAGACAGAGAGGGAGGGAGAGAGAGAGAGTGAGCGAGGTAGACAGGGGAGAGAGAATGCGAGAGAATGAGAGAGAGCGGGGGAGGGAGAGAAAGAGAGAGAGGGGGAGAATGAGAGAGAGGGGGAGGGAGAGAATGAGAGGGAGATGGAGAACAAGAGAGGACAGAATACTTTGCTGCTGTTTCCTCCTCTCAAGGTCATATGGAGGTCATATGAGGGCTACAGCTGGTGTCTGCAGGGATGGGGAATGTAATCAATCCTAACTTTTCAAGGAGAAAATGATGAGAAGCCAGTCACTCAGAGGAGAATGGATGGCGGACCGCTGCCACAAACACACGGATCAATAATATTCACAGATCAATTATATTCACAGCCCAAAGGACAAAATACCATAAATACAAGTTGTAATCGATGACCCTGAATGGAGAATGTGAGGGAATGCAGCTGTAAATCCTCCTAAAGCTATTCAGAGATCATTTAGAGCAGGAGGAGAGAGAGAGAGAGAGAGAGAGAGAGAGAGAGAGAACATTTGTGTTAATGTTCATTTACTGTGCTAATCTTTACTGTTAACTACTATTGCTTATTGTTATTAGGGGCCAGGCAGCGTAGCTGCCGGAACCCTATTGTATTTGCCTATATTATTATTATTATTAGGGGCCAGGCAGCGTAGCTGCCGGAACCCTATTGTATTTGCCTATATTATTATTATTATTATTCTCCATCTTCCACTGAAGTCTAACTTCCCGTGGACAAAAAATCACCAAAATTTGCACAAAGCTCCAGTCCTATACCCAAAGTCCTCAACCTGCATTGTAGGTCAATAAACCTGAAGGTGGCGCTACAGCAACAGTCTAAAGTTTAAAACTTAAAAAAAATCATAACAAATCAGCCATAGGTGCTATCACTGTAAAACCACCACGTGAATGTAGTCCCAAGTGAGACAAAACCTTCATACGCTTTGATCTTGCAGGAATTTTGAAGTCCATCACTCTGATTTCTTCATAAACTGTAAAACCTATCAAACCTATCTCCTCCCACATTTTTTGTTCAATTGACACCAAAATCGATCTACTGTATCTTCAGACTGTCCTTACCAAACGATCCTCACAGATTTTTGAAATATGAAAAATAGAGCCCACAGCACTTCAAAAAGTTTTACTGTTAACAGTTCTGTATAGTTCCTATTAATTCTCGCCAAATCAATGTCTGATCATCCTCATAAAGAGTGACAACATTGGCCACATATCCAAGATGTAGTATGATTTTTTTCAGAATTTTATCTCAAAAATTGAATTTTTAAAAATATGTTTAATTCTGTCCTCTGAAACCAACACTTCATACAGAGAAAACTACATTACCCACAATCCAACGCAAGCTCCACGAATCTGAGACATCGCTGTTGGCAACCCTACCCAACCCCCGCCGAGGATTACAATGACTAAATTGATTGATTGGCAACTGACTGAGTACACAGCTGCTGAAGTTAATGTTCAATTAAGAAAAAAAAAAGCTAACAAAACCTGTAACCCACATTTTTCAATCAATTAATACTAAAGTTGCTACACTGGATCTTCAAACTGTCATTCACAAACTCATTGACCAGATTATTGAATTATCAAAATTGAGCTTACAATGCATTAAAATGTTTTACTTATTATTATTATTCTCCATCTTCCACTGAAGTCTAACTTCCTGTGGACAAAAAATCACAAAAATGTGCACATAGCTCCAGTACTAAACCCAAAGTCCTCAACCTGCATTGTAGGTCAATAAAGCTGAAGGTGGCGCTACAGCAACAGTCTAAAGTTTAAAACTTTAAAAAATCATAACAAATCAGCCATAGGTGCCATCACTGTAAAACCACCACGTGAATGTAGGCCCAAGTGAGACAAAACTTTCATACACTCTGACCTTGCAGGAATTTTGATTATTATTATTATTCTCCATCTTCCACTGAAGTCTAACTTCCCGTGGACAAAAAATCACCAAGATTTGAACATAGCTCCAGTAGTATACCCAAATCCTCAACCTGCATTGTAGGTCAATAAACCTGAAGGTGGCGCTACAGCAACAGTCTAAAGTTTAAAACTTAAAAAAATCATAAAAAATCAGCCATAGGTGCTATCACTGTAAAACCACCACGTGAATGTAGGCCCAAGTGAGACAAAACTTTCATACGCTTTGACCTTGCAGGAATTTTGAAGTCCATCACTCTGATTTCTTCATAAACTAAAACCTATCAAACCTATCTCCTCCCACATTTTTAGTTCAATTGACACCAAAATTGATCTACTGTATCTTCAGACTGTCCTTACCAAACGATCCTCACAGATTTTTGAAATATGAAAAATTGAGCCCACAGCACATCAAAAAGTTTTACTGTTAACAGTTCTGTATATAGTTACTATTAATTCTCGCCAAATCAATGTCTGATCATCCTCATAAAAAGTGACAACATTAGCCACATATCCAAGATGTAGTATGATTTTTTTTTAGAATTTTATCTCAAAAATTGAATTTTTTAAAATATGTTTAATTCTGTCCTCTGAAACCAACACTTCATACAGAGAAAACTACGTTACCCATAATCCAACACAAGCTCCACGAATCGGAGACATCGCTGTTGGCAACCCTACCCAACCCCCGCCGAGG
>NC_140237.1:25711998-25729498 GCF_949987555.1 Borostomias antarcticus
AGCGTGTGCCTGTGTGTGTGTGTGTGTGTGTGTGTGTTTGTGTGTGTGTGTGTGAGAGAGAGAGAATGTCGTGTGTGTGTGGGTGTGTGTGTGTGTGTGCATGTGTATTCAGTGAACTCTGGCTGACATGAAGGAGGTGATGGGAGAGGTGGCGTTGAAATATGACAGTTCTCACTTGGGATGAAGTCTGCCCCCCCCCCCCCGTCTGAGCGCTGAGAAATGGAGAGATCACTCTCTCCCAGACTGACACACATGCACGCACGCACACACACACACACACACACACACACACACACACACACACACACACACAGCTCTGTTAAAGTGTGATTAGGGTAACTGTCAGAAGTGAGAACTACTCTGAAGGTCTACTGAACACACAAAGGGAGAGAAGGAGTGGGAGAGAGGGAGAAGAAGAGAGAGAGAGGGAGAGAAAGAGTGGGAGAGAGGGAGAAGAAGAGAGAGGGGGGGAGAGATGGGGAGGAGGAGAGAGAGAGAAAGAACGTCAGCCTCGGTTAGGCTGTCAGACTGGCAAATCCTGGTGGAAGTTGGCGTCGGTCAAATTGCAGCTTGCGCATAACTGCCTCTGAAAAATAGCATGATTTTGCTGGTGTGGGAGAGAGAGAGAGGGAGGGAGAGGGAGGAGGAGAGGGGGAGAGAGATAAAGGGAGAGAGGGGGCAAGTGGAGAGAAAGTGAGAGAGAGGGAGAGAGAGAGGGAGAGAGAGGGAGAGAAAGGGAGAGACGGCGGGAGAAGGAGAGAGGGGGAGAGGGGGCAAGTGGAGAGAGAGGGAGAGAGAGGGAGAGAGAGAGAGAGAGCGCTCTATAGAGCAGGCAAACTGAGCTGGAGTGATTCACTTTCAACTTGACAGATCCACTCACTTTCCTCACCGGGATGGTTCTTTAGAACGGCCCCCAGTGAGTAAAACAACCCACTGCTCGGCTGTGTGTGTGTGTGTGTGTGTGTGTGTGTGTGTGTGTTCTGCCTGGAGGGCTCGGAGATAATAACGGAGAACAGCGGTCAGTCATGGTGCCGGCCGATCGTTTCTGTCCAGACTGGCCCAGGGGTGCAGTAACTTCACTGTACAAAGCATGGGACTCCGTACAGGCAACACGTTTGTTTTGTTTATTATAGAACTTTTAAGAGGGAAAAACAAGGTAAATATTAAATATCATTAAATTGATCATGCACTGTCATACGTGCAGCCTCCCCCCTTTACGAACACACAGCTGTGGTGCGTGTGTGTGTGTGTGTGTGTGTGTGTGGGTAGGGTTGCGGGGGGCATAAGTGTTATCATGGGCACATGACATGTGACACATTGACCTACCTGACCCAGTGGACAGACAGCAGAGAGGAGGGGTGGTTGCACAGGACTAGAGCAGTCAGTGATTGATTGATTGATTGATTTGTTGATTGATTGGTTTATTGATTGATTGATTGATGCACATGGGTGGACGTGAGAGAGAGAAGTTTAGCCTGGCTGAGAGGGACAGAAGAGCACCCTGACCAATCAGGTTCCACACCTCCCACCCTGACCAATCAGGTCCCACACCTCCTACCCTGACCAATCAGGTTCCACACCTCCCACCCTGACCAATCAGGTCCCACACCTCCTACCCTGACCAATCAAGTCCCACACCTCCTTCCCTGACCAATCAGGTCCCACACCTCCTACCCTGACCAATCAGGCCCTACACTTCCTTCCCTGACCAATCAGGTCTCACACCTGGGAGGACGGGGGTGAAACCAGCACCAGTGGGGTGGGTGGGGGGGGTGAAATATCTGTCCTGACCTGCCTCCCCGCCCACCCACCCCTCTCCAATCCCTCCACATGTACACCCACTCACCCCAGACCTCTCCATACAAGCAAACATTGCAGACATTGATTTCCACTAATGAGTGGTGTTGATGAGGGATCTCCATGGTTACCAAGCATCAGTGCATGATGAAGCGTGGTACCATGTCCCATCTGTAAGATCTGACCTGGGGTCAGGGCCACATGCTAGGCAGAAGTTGATAAAGGAGGAGTATGCTGTGAAAACTGGCTCCAGATGTGGCTACAGCAGGAAGACTCGGAGCATAATGTTACACTAGAACAAGAGCGAGGCAGAGGAACTATAAAGAAGTGTTTTACAAAGAAGGGTTAACATTATGTTTGTAGATATGCTTTAACAGGCAAGTATTCACAAGGGTAACAGTAACGAGATGTACAGAAATGGGTCTCCTAGCACACGACAAGCACCAATGGTAGAACATGACAGGAAGACCATAATCACATCTTGGGAGTTGTGGTGAACTCACAAAAAGATTTAGTCTCTCACACATAGTGAGGAATCAGTACAGGTCTTGTACTACTGTACGCACCAAAATATAGCAAGAGTTTGACACGTGGTGAGATACGCAATGAAAACCCAACAAATACAAAATAGTAATTGAACATAGTTGAACCATAATAACTTAGACGTAATTTCAAACCACCAGGGGCCATTAATTATAGGAATGAGCTGAGATAAAACTTGATAGTTGTGTTGATGGCTTTGCAATACGTTGTTGACACAAATAACAAACAATATGTAAACAAAACAACGACAATGTCATATCTGGTATGTCCTGCAAAGATGTAAGTGATGGGTTCTATTCCAGTTGCGAGAGGCTGGATTCTGCTTTTGGCCTGAGGAGCAGTGATGTTGTATTCCAGTAACGTCATATCTCCTCTAGTCCACGTCCATCCTCCGACGCTGAGGTAACGTTCCTCGGCTTCTGCATCATCTACAGAGAACACTGTACCTGCGTCACCATCACTGTTAGTCAAGTACTCCAGGAAGAAAGAAGTCTGTGACACCACAGTTCTCTTGTGCATCAATACAGCCCAGAACCTGTTTACAAAACTACAGCGTCCTCGTCCATCCAGCACGGTACGGTAACTGTATCACTATCCCGCAGGGATGTACAGTGGAGGCTGCTGGGAAATAGTAGTCCTCTTGGTCCTCAAGGCTTCTTGCCAGAACAGGACCTGCAGCACTGCTGTCCGTAGAACTTATGGTTGCAGACTCCGTGCTGGGGGACCAGGGGACACCAGCTGAAGAAGTCCACACATGACTGCTCATCTGGTGGAGAACCGACAAACAGGGTAACCATGTTAGAACAGAGACAGATACTCTACTAGTGGAACCAGTCTTGGGAACATTACGATCAAACAGTGTTAATTTTGTCAACAAAAAAAATTTCTACAAAAAAATAGTGTTATTATTGACAAAAATTATTCGTCAACAACCTTTATTTTGTTATCGTCATGAGACGATAACTAAATAAAAACAGATTCATGATGACAAAAACTATGACGAAATCTACTGACATTTTCGTCAACAAATAAAAACTAGACAAAAATGTTAGAGAGGGAAGATTTGGGAAGAGATCCAATCAGAATGCTCAGGTTTCCGTGGAAGTCATGGCCCCCGCTGAACATTTTCAAACAGGCAGGGAGAGCGAATAGAAATGTGATTCAGTAGCTTCATCCAGTCTAATAGATGTTTCCTCTAGGGGTATATATGAGCTTAAACATTTTAGAGAAATGGTTAAATAATGCATTACACTTTAACTAAACCCATTCTATGCTAAATCTACTGTCAATTAGTCAACTAAAAATAGACTAAAACAATTCAGATGACTAAAATATGACTAAAACTAAATAGCATTTTAGTCAAAATACTAAAACTAAATCAAAATTTGCTGTCAAAGTTAACAATGCGATCAAACCACTAAGGAAGGTGTCCTTGTCAGTTCTATGCTAGTGCTGTAAGTCCCCATGTATGTGTTGATGCCTTATCAAACTCCAAATATGTTGTCTATATATGTTGTCTATAAAACGGAGCCACTACTGTTAATACGTAGAACTCTCAAACAGGCTATGGGTTTGGTTTGACGCTGGTTCACCTTTGTGTGTGGGGGCCAGGGCGGGGCCTGGGGCCGGGACAGGAGCGGGGCAGAAGTGTGTGTTGCAGGCCCTGGAGGTGACGGGTCTCTGGTGGGGTAGACACCCCCCCGACGGACGGCCCTGACGCAGGCACTGGGTAGAGCGAGTCTGGACCCCCCCACCACACGACACCGAACACTGGGAGGGGGTAGGTGAGAGAGAGAGAGGGGGGGGGGCAGAGAGAGAGGGGGTGGGGGGAGACAGAGAGAGAGAGGTTGAGAGAGGGAGGGAGACAGAGAGAGAGAGGTAGAGAGAGAAGGAGACGGGGGAGGGAGAGAAAGGGAGAGAGAGGGGGATAGAGAGAGAGAGAGAGAGAGAGAGAGAGAGAGGAAAGAGATACAGAGAGAGGGCAGGGGTGGGATTAGGGATGTCAAGAGGGAGATATGTTGAGAGAGACAAGAAGGAGAGAGGGGGGAAATGGCAGAGATGTTGAAGATTAAACAAAGCCTTTATCAAGAGCACTCACACTCAGCATCTCTCCACGCTGCAGCCATTTAGCTACACACATCACAAACGCCTGATCAA
Source organism: Borostomias antarcticus (assembly GCF_949987555.1). NCBI lineage: Eukaryota > Metazoa > Chordata > Actinopteri > Stomiiformes > Stomiidae > Borostomias > Borostomias antarcticus. The sequence continues at coordinate 25,716,496 of NC_140237.1, forward strand.
GAGCAGTCAGGTGTCAGACTAAGAACCTGCCTTCATACTCTAGACGTACATTATACATAAACATGAACACCACTTCCCTCCAGGCCTGCCAAGCCATTGACAAGCTCAGCACATCTACCCACACTCCACACTACCGCTGAAATACGATTTTAAATGTGTTCAATCAATCAGGTCAACATGTGTGTGTGTGTGGGTGGGGGGGTGGGGGGGGGGGTGGGAGGCTTTTCCAGTTGAAGTTCAATGTTCTGTGTTTGACGTATGGCAGACATGAGGATGGACGCATATGAAGAATAAAACAATTGTATTATATGGTGATTAGGATTAACCATGACTGGGTCTATCACAACAGGGTATATCGTAACATGATCTATCATGACAGGGCATATCATGACAGAGTATACTGTGACAGGGTCTATCATTACAGAGTATATCATGAAAGGGTATATCATGACTGGGTCTATTGTGACAGGGCATATCATGACACGGTCTATATCATGACAGGGTCTATCATGACAGGGTATACACTTGTGTATATTGTGACAGGGTATATCACAATTACGTGTGTATATTGTGACAGGGTATATTATGACAGGGTCTATCATCACTCATCTATATCATGACAGGGTCTGTCATCACTCATCTATATCATGACAGGGTCTGTCATCACTCATCTATATCATGACAGGGTATATCACTGGTGTATATCATGAAAGGGCATATCACTCATGTATATCATGACAGGGTATATCACTTGTGTATATCATGACAGGGTATATCACTCATGTATATCATGACAGGGTATATCACTCATGTATATCATGACAGGGTATATCACTCATGTATATCATGAAAGGGCATATCACTTGTGTATATCATGACAGGGTATATCACTCATGTATATCATGACAGGGTATATCATGACAGGGTATATCATGACAGGGTATATCATGACAGGGTATATTATGACTGTAGAAGTGGTAAACATGCCAGAGAGGTTGTCTGGAACCACTATTGTGTGAAGAATGCCTGCAACTGTCTGCCCTGCCTGCAACTGAAAAGACCAAATACCGGCCACAGATCTGATTCCTCTTTGGTCAAGCGATGGACATTAGCTGGAAGTCTACCTGCTGCCAGGGGGAGGAGTACCATCCCAGGACCACAGCAGGGCCGGTCCTCCCAGGGACAGTGCGCGGCTCTGGGCACGGCCCTCGGGAGCAGGCCTGCTGGAGCTCCATGGGGGGCTTGGCCAGGTTCCTGCACCTCCGCGCGGGGAACTCCACATACCCCACCTGGGGGTCCTGCTCCCCGCAACGCAGCTCACGCCTCTGGACCCCCACGCCACACGACCTGGAGCACTGGAGGAGGGAAGAGAGGTTAGCATCGGCCCTAGACTAGCTACTGAGACCATGAAGAAGAAGAAGCAGCAGCAGAAGAAGAAGAAGAAGAAGAAGAAATCTTTATTAGTCACACAGCCCACTCTTTTACACACGTGAAATGGGCGACACTTGGGAACACACACAAACAGATGCATTTTAAGGCTTGTCGTCCTTCCCCCAAGGGCAGCCGGGAGCAGACAGTGGGCAGCGTGCAGGGGACGCGCCCCGGGGACCAACCAAGCGCTCCTGTCCATCTTCGTCAGGGACGGAAAGCGTTAGCGATCTGTTCTTCGGCATGTTTTTTTCATATTGGGTTCTTTTGGGAGGAAACCCTTGCGAACACTGGGAGAACATGCAAACTCTGCACAGAAAGGCCCGGAGACCTTCTTGCTGTGAGGCGACAGTACTAGGTAATGCGCCGCCGTGCCGCACAAGAGCGCTTTTGGGATTCAGTGTCTTGCTCAAGGACACTTCGGCATAATGTCGGGAGCTTTATTTGCCTGCTAAGCTACAATAGTGCTAAGGTGCAGTGTGTGATATTTGGCGGCTCTGGTGGTGAGGTTGCAGTTTGCAACCAACTGAATACAATTACATGGTGCAACATGGCAGCCTCCATGGAAGGAACTACTCCCTATGTAGATACAAATGGCTCATTCTAAGGTAACGAAAAAAATAATGATTCTTATTTTCATGGAATTACATACTAATTAAAACATACTTATGAATATTATATTCAATTCCGGCCAAGTCCACTGAACCCTACACACTGATCCTTTAAAGAAGGTGTTGATTTAGTCCAAGAAGACGTTGGACAGGAGACTTTGTTGGCAGTACTGAACAGAGTTTTCCTCCACTGTTTTCGTTCCAGCCAGCCAGATTTCCGGGATGTGCTCCGACCGTTCCAGCAGGCGTCTGAGCAGAGGAACCTCGGGAGAACATCGACGGTCACCATGGGAATGAACTGCACAAGGTCAGCCCACGTCTGTCTCCATGGCAACATCGCTGAAGCGCTAAGTGAAGGAAGCTGCTTGTGTGTTTACATATTTGGTGTTCAAACACCGAATCAGCTCATTGATGCGCGTCTGTGTGACAGTGAGAGAGAGAAAGACTTGTGTGTGTGTGTGTGTGTGTGTGTGTGTGTGTGTGTGTGTGTGTGTGTGTGTGTGTGTGTGTGTGTGTGTGTGTGTGTGTGTGTGTGTGTGTGTGTGTGTGTGTGTGTGTGTGTGTGTGTGTGTGTGTGTGTGTGTGTGTGTGTGCGCCTGAGTAATGTCCACAGACTAGCCGAGAGAGAATTGCAGATGGCAGGAATTCCCGAGCCAAAAGTTAAGGCCTTGGCAAAATTCTCTTCGATGTCTGCAATAATTGTCAGTCACTATATATGGAAGACACGCTGCTTCCTGTATCCATAGACTGACACGTACATGTTGTTGACATTCCCAAAGCTTGTGCATCTATTATTATTTGCGCTCAAAAATTCCTTGAGAAATGTGAACACAACGGCAGATATGAGTGTGTGGGGGTCCCCCTCTCCCCCCAGCCGGTGTGAAATGTGAACACAACGGCAGATATGAGTGTGTGGGGGTCCCTCTCTCCCCCCAGCCGGTGTGAAATGTGAACACAATGGTAGATATGAGTGTGTGGGAGTCCCTACCTCCCCCCAGCCAGTGTGAAATGTGAACACAACTAGAGATGTGACTGTGTGTTGGTCCCTACCTCCCCCCAATCGGTGGTGACCCACTGCAGCCTCTCGTTCCTGGGGCAGCGCCGGACCACGCAGGTCTCCTGGGCTTTGGGCCGCTGGCTCTGCCGGCACATGCTGTCCGGCACCACCACCACCTTGGCCCCCGGGTCGGTACTCCGACAGAACACGCTCCGTTTCCGCAGGCCTCGGCCGCACGTCTTAGAACACTGACCGACAGTCACAGGAGACAACACATTAGATCCAATCACAGGAGACAACACATTAGATCCAATCACAGGAGACAACACATTAGATCCAATCACAGGAGACAACACATTAGATCCAATCACAGGAGACAACACATTAGATCCAATCACAGGAGACAACACATTAGATCCAATCACAGGAGACAACACATTAGATCCAATCACAGGAGACAACACATTAGATCCAGTCACAGGAGACAACACATTAGAGCCATGTTGTCGGAGCTTGGGAAGTCAGTATTCTATCTTAGCGGCCCAACCTCCTGGAATGAGCTTCAACAATCACTAAAGATCAGTTCTCTCCCATCCTATGGACAGTTCAAATAACTGATTTCAAGCCCTACTGTTTCTGTCTGTAACTGTTTTCACTGATTTTATCTGAGCTTGCTTACATTTTAGTCTTTCCTATTATGTTTGCTCTTAATTTATTATGTATGCTGATATCCAACTATTTATTCACTGTTATTTGATTTGTATCTTTTTATATTTTGCAGATATTATGATATTTTATTGTGTTTACTGATTTGTAATCTCGGTTAGATTAAAAATGAGCTCTTAAAAATTAAACTGTATTTTCAAAAATTAAATAAAGTATATAGTCATGATTAATGTTTTTTTTATTTTTTTTAATCTCCTCTTGCGTGCTGACATCCATGAAGAAACTGTGCTTGCTGGGTTGTGTCACAATATCTGTTCTTCATGGAAGTTTACAGAGAATGGAGAGAAGATGGAGGGGGTGAACTCATAGGAGGTGACAGGCCCTACCTGTTATCTGCCTGTCTGCCTGCCTGTCTGCCTGCCTGCCTGCCTGCTTGCCTGCCTGCCTACCTACCTACCTGTCTGCCTGCCTGCCTGCCTGCCTGCCTGCCTGCCTGCCTGCCTGTCTGTCTGTCTGCCTGCCTGTTTGTCTGTCTGCCTGCCTGCCTGCCTGCCTGCCTGCCTGTCTGCCTGCCTGTTTGTCTGCCTGCCTGCCTGCCTGCCTGCCTGCCTGCCTGTCTGTCTGTCTGTCTGTCTGTCTGTCTGTCTGCCTGTCTGACTGACTGTGGTTTGCACTGTGTCTATGGCCAAGGATGGTACAGTTCCCTGGCTGTCCAGCAGAGAGCAGCAAAGTGTTTTGGTATTTAAGAAAGCCAAGGAAGTCTGCTTGTAACATAGAATGCTAGTTCAATCATCAACTATAGCCCCATTAGTTTGTGAACTGTACTGTAGGTGTGTGTGTGTGTGTGTGTGTGTGTGTGTGTGTGTGTGTGTGTGTGTGTGTGTGTACATGTGTGTGCTAGCGTGCATGTGTGTGCATGCGTGTGTACATGTGTGTGCATGTGTGTATGTATGTGTGTGTGTGCGTGCCTGTGTACATGTGTGTGCGCGTGCGTGTGTGTGTGCATGTGTGTGCATGTGTGTATGTATGTGTGTGTGTGCGTGTGTACATGTGTGTGCATGTGTGTGTGTGTGCTTGCATGTGTGTGTGTGCATGCATATGTGTGTGTGTGCGGGCGTGTGTACATGCGTGTGTGTGTGTGCGTTCTTCGTGACCGACCTGTGACCAGGCTCCAGAGCTCCAGTCGGGCGGGCAGGCGTGGGTGTTGCAGGGCTGGACCTGGGCGGGCGCCACCACGGGGCAGAGGGAGTGGGCGGCGGCCTCCTCCCGCTGGTAGGTGACCTTCCTCAGGCAGCGCAGCGGGCGCGTCTGCTGACCCCCCCCACAGGACCGGCTGCACAGACCCCAGCCCTCCACCGTCCAGCTAGGGGACAGACAGAGAGAGAGAGAGAGAGAGGGGGGGGGGGGGGAGAGATGGGGAGGGAGAGAGAGAGGGGGGGGGGGGGAGAGATGGGGAGGGAGAGAGAGAGAGAGGGGGGGGGGAGATGGGGAGGGAGAGAGAGTGGGAGAGAGAGAGAGAGAGGGAGGGAGAGAGAGAGAGAGAGAGAGGGATGAAGAGGAGGAATACAAAATCTGTACCCCCACACACATACACTCACTCAACTCATATACACACACACACATACACACATACTTACAGTACACACACAAACGCTTAGACACACACACACACTCACACACATACGGTACGCACACACACACACACACACACAATAATTACTGAGTGATTTTGAAATAGCCTCTGCATGCAACCAACTAAGTGGGCCATAATATGACAGTAATCCCTTTCAGAGGCACACGTAATACCACGTACACACTGATACAAACACAGGACAAAATACATAAACAACCCCCTGCAAAATATATAAACACACACACACACTCTTTCACACACACAGACACACACACACACACACACACACACACACTCACACACAAACACACACTGCACAAAAAAAGCTGCGTTGTGCAGAGTCAGCAGGAAGGCTGTCCAATCAGCAGTGATGGGCAGCAGCTGTGTGTTTGGTGTGCTGGCCTCTGTCATCAGGGTATCAACCACATGACTGAGACACTCATCAGCGCAGTGACCACACACTCAGGAGAGAACCGACACACAGGATTTTTGGGGCCAAACACACACCCACACACACACACACACGCGCACACACACGCGCACACGCACACACGCATACATCCCTCTAGGGCTGTCGTAAAAATCATCATCTCAACATACACGCGTGTGCATATACATACATACATACATACATACATACATACATACATACATACATACATACATACATACATACATACATACATACATACATACATACATACATACATACATACATACATACACACACACACACACACAGGCACAAGCTCACCACACATGCACACACACACACACACACACATTTATAAATAAACACTGCTCTACTCAGCATCACTTTCCACCTCTACCCTCTAAGTGTACATGAGGATGTAAACGTCTAAACCATACTAGGTATGCTAGAGTTTAAGTTCTCCTCTCCTCTACCCTGTCCTCCTCTCCTCTCCTCTACCCTGTCCTCCTCTCCTCTCTTCTCCTCTTCTCTCGTCTCTTTTCTTCTCCTCTTCTCTTCTCCTCTCCTCTACCCTGGCCTCCTCTTCCCTTCTCTTCTCCTCTGCTCTACCCTTGTCTGGCCAGTCCTGGTGCGCTCGTATGGAGGGGAGAAACCTCTCTCTGTGCTCCGCAGCTAGAGTATGGCAGCACTGTCTGGTATCTCCTCCCTGTCCTCTACCCTAACCCTCCTCCTCCCCCCTCTCCTCTACCCTAACCCCCTCCCCTCCCCCCTCTCCTCTGCCCTCCCCCCTCCCCCCCTGTCCTGTCCATACTGAAGCCAGGCCAACCGAACCCGTACCCTGGTATCACTGACTCACTTCCTCCCTGATCAAAAGCAGCCCGGGTCAGAAATATCCTCCCGGGCCGGCGTTCGGACCGCAGGCAGATTACTGTAAATGACCGGTCTGACGACCGCACGCCCCCGAGGAGCGGACACACGACCCAGTCCGGCCCGATCCCGGGAGGCCGCTACCCGCCCAGCCCTTCCGCCCCCCTCCCCCCCCCCCCCGCCCCCACCAACCTGGGACAGCAAAAACAAACACTTTCATTCCCCGTCGGACCAGCTGACAAACGAGGGAGAACGCTAAACTGCAATTTGGTGGGGGAGAGACATGAGCCATCGAGCTAAAACACCGGTTTGGATTACTGTGTCATATTTCTCCTCTGCCGTCTTATAAATAACAATATGCCACTGAGGGGAGGGTTAGCTACTACTGTGCTTGACTGAAAACCAGCGCTGGGCTTCGCTGTAATTAGTACCCCTGGAATCTTTCAATAACTCGTATATTTCTAGACATGCAATTAGACAGGCAAGCTGTGGGGGGATATTGAGAAACTGTAGATATCTTTGCATCCCTTGTGATGGATCCATGTTTCTTTATGGAGTATGAAACGTGATCAAAAGTTTGGAAAAACAAATGGGCTGACCGTTCTACGATCAAATGTGACATTCTACACAACTTTCTCTCTGTCCATCTCTCCCTCTCTCTCTCTGTCTATCTCTCATTCTCTCTGTCTATCTCTCCCTCTCTCTCTGTCTATCTCTCGTTCTCTCTGTCTATCTCTCCCTCTCTCTCTGTCTATCTCTCGTTCTCTCTGTCTATCTCTCCCTCTCTCTCTGTCTATCTCTCGTTCTCTCTGTCTATCTCTCCCTCTCTCTCTGTCTATCTCTCTCTCTCTCTCTGTCTATCTCTCTCTCTCTCTCTCTCTCTCTGTCTATCTCTCTTTCTCTCTGGTTTTGTGTGTACAGTCCCAGGTAAGTGACTCCCCAGATGCCTAGAGCTCAGTCAAATCAAATACTACAAAGACTAAAGTAGGATTGACAGTGAGAGAGACAGAGAGAGAGAGAGACAGAGAGAGAGACAGAGAGAGAGAGAGAGAGAGAGAGAGACAGAGAGACAGAGAGAGAGAAATAGAGAGACAGAGAGAGAGAGAGAGAGAGAGAGAGAGAGAGAGAAAGAAAGAAAGAGACAGAGAGGGGGGGGGGGGGTAGAGGGAGATACAGACAAACGGAAGCAAATTGCAAACCTCTTTAAGGTGTATATATATATATATATATATATATATATAATAGTAACTCTGTTGAGATTCTGGACTTGCAGACTGATCAGGCTTCAGGTGTGTTTGATCTCACCTGGCTTGGGTGGGAGGGTTGAGTCTGGTTCTGGGACTGGACCTAGGACTGGACTCTGGGATTGGACTCTGGGACTGTACCTAAGCCTGGGCTCTGGGACTGGACAATGGGCCTGGACTCTGGTACTGGATCTAGGACTGGACTCTGGGACTGGACCTAGGACTGGACTCTGGGACTGGGGCTGGGACTGGACTCTGGGACTGGGGCTAGGACTGGACTCTAGGACTGGGTCTGGGCCTGGGACTAGGACTAGGACTGGGACTGGGACTGGGACTAGGACTGGGACTGGGACTGGGACTGGGACTGGGACTGGGACTGGGACTGGGACTGGGACTGGGACTGGGACTGGGAGTGAGGGGGGATTCCTGGCTGGCTAGACTGATCTGTCCCCCTGAGGATCCAGACTTGATCATAAAACATGGAGAGGCCTGTCCTGTCAGCGCTGCAGATATTTGCTGGAAAGATAAGCCTGAGCCTTTTCACATCAACCCCCCCGCAACCCCGGGTCTGGGTTCTGAAAGCCTGCCCATTCTACGAGCCTCTGTTCATTCTCCTCCACTTCCTTTCCTCCTGAACATCCATAGATCCACACGGTTCCGTTGTGGAACCAAGCCTGACTATTTTCCGATGTTCCGGGTTCTTTCATAGAACCAATGTTTATGATGTCACCGACCTGGACCATTTCCTCTACGGCACTCAGGAGGCTCGTTACCCATCTGGATGTTTAAACATTTTACCCAGATCGACGTGGTAGAACCGAGTCAGCACTCTCAGACATACAGGGGAACAGTGTCACTATGAGAGGAACAGTGTCACTATGAGAGGAACAGTGTCACTATGAGAGGAACAGTGTTACTATGAGAGGAACAGTGTCACTATGAGAGGAACAGTGTCACTATGAGAGGAACAGTGTCACTACGAGAAGAACCATGTCACTATGAGAGGAACAGTGTTACTATGAGAGGAACAGTGTCACTATGAGAGGAACAGTGTCACTATGAGAGGAACAGTGTCACTATCAGAGGAACAGTGTTACTATGAGAGGAACCGTGTGAGGAACAGTGTCACTATGAGAGGAACCATGTTCCTATGAGAGAAACAGTGTTACTATGAGAGGAACCATGTTCCTATGAGAGGAACAGTGTTCCTATGAGAGGAACAATGTTCCTATGAGAGGAACAGTGTTCCTATGAGAGGAACAGTGTTCCTATGAGAGGAACCGTGTTACCATGAGAGGAACCATGTTCCTATGAGAGGAACCGTGTCACTATGAGAGGAACCGTGTTACTATGAGAGGAACAGTGTTCCTATGAGAGGAACCATGTTACTATGAGAGGAACAGTATCACTATGAGAGGAACCGTGTGAGGAACAGTGTTCCTATGAGAGGAACCGTGTCGGTGTGTCTGGGATGGAGCTGATAGGATCTAGACGGGGACCCAGCTGCACGCTGAGGTTGAGAGCAGGGTAACCCCAGACAGAGTGGGTCCAGGATGTGTTGAGTGTTGAAGTGCAGCGGTTCTCGGCTTTCAAGATGTCTGAGAGATAATCAGGGAGAGTGACACGTAGTGACCGGTTCACGAGGGAACAGCCTGTATATGACACAGCGCCGACCCCTGCCCCCTCCTGGAAAACAATGGAACTGACAGTTACACGAAAACACACAGCCCCGGCACTACGAATTTAGTTTCAACTCTGTTATTGGACAATAGATCAAGATAAGGAGGGGGAGGAGGTCCAAACTTCAAGGGAACTGTCGAGTATTTCCTCCTCAGCCAACATCAGTCACTCGTACTGAGCTCTACGAGACACGGGTGTTCAGACGGCAGACAGACAACCACACACAGAGAGACAGAGGAGAGACAGGGGGAGAGAGAGAGAGAGAGAGGAGAGAGAGAGGAGAGAGAGAGAGAGAGGAGAGAGAGAGGAGAGAGAGAGAGAGAGAGAGAAAGAGGAGAGACAGGGGGAGAGAGAGAGAGAGAGAGAGAGGAGAGAGAGAGAGAGAGAGAGACAGGGGGAGAGAGAGAGAGAGAGAGAGAGGAGAGAGAGACAGGGGGAGAGAGAGAGAGAGAGGAGAGAGAGAGAGACGGGGGGAGAGAGAGAGGAGAGAGACAGGGGAGAGAGAGAGAGAGGAGAGAGAGAGATGGGGGGAGAGAGAGAGAGAGATGGGGAGAGAGACGGGGGAGAGAGAGAGAGACAGAGGAGAGAGAGAGAGAGGAGAGAGACGGGGGGGAGAGAGAGAGGAGAGAGATGGGAGAGAGAGAGAGAGAGAGAGAGAGAGGAGAGAAAGAAACAGAGCTGCACTTGCTCCCCAAAAGTATAAACATAGAGAAACATATTAAGTGAATCCGTAACAAAAGGTTTTCTTAACCTATTAGATGAGGAGAAACTGCTTCTCCCACCAGGGGGGGACTCAAAGAGAAGGACGTTAGCAGCAGTCTAGGTGCTGCCGGCCATAGACTGAGGGAAAGTGAGTGACATAATTAGTTTTCTCCTGTACTTTGTATTTATTTACTGTCTCTTGCTGTTGCTACTATATAGGCAACTGTTCATTTCTTTCCTACTGTAGCAGCCTATGTTTCTTTGCCCTTTCTAAATAATGTCGTTAGCCAATTGAATTGAATTGAAATTGAAAGAAAAAGACAGAGAGAGAGAGAGAGAGAGAGAGAGAGAGAGAGAGAGAGGAGAGAGAGAGAGAGAGAGAGAGGGAGAGAGAGAGGGAGAGAGAGAGAGAGAGAGAGAAAGCCTATCAGAACAAAAAGGGGCCCAAAACCTGTTAGGAGAAACTAGAGCTGTTTAATATGCAACAGCTTGCCTCAGCCATAGGAACAGTCAGTCACCCCTTGTCATTGTTGTTCATGTTTTGCTGTTGTTGTTGTTGTTGTTGTTGTTGTCTGACCGTGCTTGTTTGTTTTGTTCTCTCCCACATATTGTTGTTATTGCATATGCTGCATATGCTGCTGTAGCATATGATGCTTTTATTGTTTGTGTAGTATGTTTGTATAGTAGGCTAGGTGTAGTGTTGTTGTGTTGTTTGTGTAGTATGTTTGTATAGTAGCCTAGGTGTAGTGTTGTTGTGTAGTATGTTTGTATAGTACGTAGGAGTAGTTTTGTGTTGTTGTTGTTTGTGTAGTATGTTTGTATAGTACGTAGGAGTAGTGTTGTGGACATCTCTGTTTGTTGTTTGATTGGATGGTTGATCCTGCTTTGGTCATATTTATGTAATGTATTTCCTGCCAAAAAGCTTGTTGAATTTAATTGAATTTAATTGAGAAAGAGAGAAGGGGAGAGAGAGACAGAGAGAAAGAAAGAGACAGAGTGAGAGAGAGGGAGCGACAGACAAAAAGAAAGGAAGACAGAGAGAAAAAGAGAGGGAGAGAGACAGAAAGAAAGAGAGAAAGAAAGAGAGACAGGGAGAGGGGGGAGACAGAGAGAGAAAGAAGACAGAGACAGAGAGAGATAAGACAGACAGACAGAGAGAGAGACGTTTGTCATTTCTGTGTCGGTGTGTGTGTGTGTGTGTGTGTGTGTGTGTGGGACTCGGGGAACCCCCAGCGCCTGGTTCCTGGTCCCTTTGAACGACCAGCCTCGTAAATCACCCTGGGTCCCTGGGGATCGCTGGGGCTGGCTCGGTCTGTCTGGACCCCATCTAACATCCTCCACTCTGGGGCTGGCTCGGTCTGTCTGGACCCCATCTAACATCCTCCACTCTGGGGTTGACTCAGTCAGTCTGGACCCCATCTAACATCCTCCACTCTGGGGCTGGCTCGGTCTGTCTGGACCCCATCTAACATCCTCCACTCTGGGGCTGACTCAGTCTGGACCCCATCTAACATCCTCCACTCTGGGGCTGGCCTCAGTCTGTCTGGACCCCATCTAACATCCTCCACTCTGGGGCTGACTCAGTCTGGACCCCATCTAACATCCTCCACTCTGGGGCTGACTCAGTCTGTCTGGACCCCATCTAATATCCTCCACTCTGGGGCTGGCTCGGTCTGTCTGGACCCCATCTAACATCCTCCACTCTGGGGCTGGCCTCAGTCTGGACCCCATCTAACATCCTCCACTCTGGGGCTGGCCTCAGTCTGGACCCCATCTAACATCCTCCACTCTGGGGCTGACTCAGTCTGTCTGGACCCCATCTAATATCCTCCACTCTGGGGCTGACTCAGTCTGTCTGGACCCCATCTAATATCCTCCACTCTGGGGCTGGCTCGGTCTGTCTGGACCCCATCTAACATCCTCCACTCTGGGCCTGGCCTCAGTCTGGACCCCATCTAACATCCTCCACTCTGGGGCCGGCCTCGGTCTGTCTGGACCCCATCTAACATCCTCCACTCTGGGGCTGACTCAGTCTTTCTGGACCCCATCTAATATCCTCCACTCTGGGGCCGGCCTCAGTCTGGACCCCATCTAACATCCTCCACTCTGGGGCCGGCCTCAGTCTGGACCCCATCTAACATCCTCCACTCTGGGGCTGACTCAGTCTGGACCCCATCTAATATCCTCCACTCTGGGGCTGACTCAGTCTGTCTGGACCCCATCTAACATCCTCCACTCTGGGGCTGACTCAGTCTGGACCCCATCTAACATCCTCCACTCTGGGGCTGACTCAGTCTGTCTGGACCCCATCTAACATCCTCCACTCTGGGGCTGACTCAGTCTGTCTGGACCCCATCTAACATCCTCCACTCTGGGGCTGACTCAGTCTGGACCCCATCTAACATCCTCCACTCTGGGGCTGGCCTCAGTCTGGACCCCATCTAACATCCTCCACTCTGGGGCCGTCCTCAGTCTGTCTGGACCCCATCTAATATCCTCCATTCTGGGGCCGGCCTCAGTCTGTCTGGACCCCATCTAATATCCTCCACTCTGGGGCTGACCTCAGTCTGTCTGGACCCCATCTAACATCCTCCACTCTGGGGCCGTCCTCAGTCTGTCTGGACCCCATCTAATATCCTCCATTCTGGGGCTGGCTCGGTCTGTCTGGACCCCATCTAACATCCTCCACTCTGGGGCCGTCCTCAGTCTGTCTGGACCCCATCTAATATCCTCCACTCTGGG